>NC_136911.1:6560379-7160379 GCF_949606895.1 Notothenia rossii | reverse complement strand
GAAGGTACGTTTTTTATCTGGCACATAATCACACAGCATTATAAGCTTCGGTGTTCTTACGAAGAGCCAAATTAAAGACTTTAAAAGAAAGGAAGGGCAGCGGAGGAGGGAAAAAGCTGCTTCTGATTCCAGGTTTGTTTCTATGACTGTCTGTGTGGGATCTAAACTGATCAGCGTCAGGTATGACTGCCCTGCAACCTGAAGGCGTTTAGGTGTGTGTGTGTGTGTGTGTGTGTGTGTGTGTGTGTGTGTGTGTGTGTGTGTGTGTGTGTGTGTGTGTGTGTGTGTGTGTGTGTGTGTGTGTGTGTGTGTGTGTGTGTGTGTGTGTGTGTGAGAGAGAGAGAGAGAGGGAGGGAGGGTGAGAGAGAAAGAGAGCTGGGATTCCCTAAAGCGTGTTCAGTAAATCCTCAACCGGCACGGATTCCCAGGCATCGCGTGCAGCAGGGTGGGACTGCACAGCTAAGCCCCGCCCCCCCACACATGCATATACACACACATATAGCCAAACACATGCACATACAGTAGACAACAGCTCCTAACAGAGGCCAGTGTAATGTTAGGTGCAAGGCTTAAGCTGGTGTCGTGGGAGGGTTAATGGATTTCAACCATTTACTCACTTGTCATCCCCATTAAATCCATAGCTGGTCCTTTCGTGACCAAATGAGAGCTCTTATCTCTGTAACAGTCCTCATCTGGTTAAACTCAACCCTGCTTCTCTCTACGGTGTGTGTCAGTGGGAATGCATATCCCCTGTATGCTAGCAGCAGCTCTCGCAGAAGCACATAATTATACTCATATCGCGTAAATATGCGAGCAATACCGAGTCGATATTGTGATTTTTCCGTGGCTGTAACACCTTAAGACAAATGCCGTTGGGTGGTTAAAGAGCGGGTTCGGCTGATGAGTCTCACATGTTGGAGGTTTTGGTTGCGATATGGGTGGTCAGTCCACAATAGATCAGAGCCCTGACAGGAAAAACCAGTTGAGTGTGAGTGTGTGTGTGTGTGCGTGTGTGTGTGTGTGTGTGTGTGTGTGTGTGTGTGTGTGTGTGTGTGTTCGCGGGAGGTTGCAGGGTAAGAGTACAGCCTATTATGGTCGACTTTACCCAAAACATGTCATTGCTGAGAAATGGTTGGTTCTCCACCTCCAAACTATTTTGGGGAAACGCTTTTCGTTTTGAACCTTATTTGTATTATACCGTAACAGTGCAGATACACAAAGTGTGCTTCCTCCTTGTATTGTTGGAATATTAACAGTTGAAGCTAAATCTTGAATTGAGAGTGTTAAAAATCAAATTCTCTGTTGATGTGTGGGTGGATTTGATGGCATCAAGGTGACCTATACTGTAAAGAAGAACCATCTTTCAACAGCAGGATAATGGAACGCTCGAAGCTTTAGGTTTATGTGGAAAAGACTGAGACATAAATGCAATTGCAGTTATCTCCCGAATGTTGCTTTATCGTTTGGCAAGTCTCAGCACAAGCTTTATTTTCGAATGCTCTGCACAATAGAAGTTTGACAGTACTTTTTACACTCCGACATCTAAAAAAAACCTCATCCTATATCAAACTAGACGATTGCACTATTTGCTGGTCATGCTTCAGGTTGTAAATCTTGACAAGCACGGGCGGCTGTTCTGGAAACAAGCCTTTTAAATGTCGACATATTTCTTCTGTCATGTCTGAAATGCTGTGGTTAAGTATTTTTATTTTGGGATGGGTCCGTCGGACCAACTTATGCCGACTCTCTGAGGAACATTACAGTGCAACGTCTGGTTTATAACAACTAAAAATACAGCTTCAAAGCAGCTTCATGGCATTTTTATCAATGCCGATTCGGTCCAAATCTATAATCTGGACGTTAAACGCAGTAGACATTTTCCCTTATCTGTTGAACTACACAGTAACAGGTACGAGGTCAAATAAGGGCTCCTCAGGACAGATTTACCACTTTATGTAAACAGTACTCTTGCTCTGAAGTTCACAGCAAAGAGTCGTTTAGTTTCACTGATTAGTTTAACGGTTGGTGTCTAAGCCCCATTGCGTGCAAACTAACACTTATAAGAAAAAGAGAAATCAGGCTATCTGCGGATTGTAGTCACCGCATTTGACTCTGCACATACAAGTGTACAGTGCATACGCGCTAATCCCTATCCATGTGTGCAGCCTTGATGCGTAAACCTGACACCATGAAAACATGCGATGCACACCACCTGTGCAAACAGGACTACAAAGACTTCCCTGTTTTCATGGACTGGACCTTTAATTAGCCTTTAATTGGGCCCCAGCTCCCACAGTTAAGACAGAGAGACTCAACCAGGTAGCTGTGGAATGAAGAGAAGCAGAGGCTACAGATTAAGGGTATGAATTGCTGGAAAAAATGACTTTCCCCGTCATCAGCCAGTCAGTAATCAGTCATTTTCAATGGTGTGATCAGCAGGTATGAGCACTGCATGCATTATGACGCAGAGTCTCTTAACAAAAAAGGATATTTACTTAAGTTTTAAAAGAAGCTGTTAGGTGAGCTGGTTGTCAGTGCACACACACCTTCATAGACCAAAATACTTCATGATTTACAAACCACATCTGAGAAGTTATGCAATGTTCAAACATGTGGCCAGTTCTGAAAACAAACCGTGGCACGCAACGGCAGCGAGGTCATTTTATACACTGGTGAGTGTATTACTGCTTCCTCTGCTCTCTCCCTCCTCTCTTTCTGAATCTCTTTCAACCTGCTCACTCCCTCTCTCTTATTCCCCAAGGAGCATTTGTAAAGCTCACAGAGAAAGCGGTCAGACATTATTAGCTCAGCAACATGCCACTGAGTTTTTCCTGACATACGTTGAAGCCCTAAATAGACTTAACGCTGCCGCAGGGACACGCGATGTCTTCTACTGTCAGAGCAATAGAAGCAAATCAATTGGAAAAGACAACTTAAAAATGACGATTGAACTCAATGAAATGGCACCAATCCTGATGATGTTGTCATCATACGAGACAACTGAACTAAAGCGTGTACTTAATGGTTGATAAGAAACATGTGACGGCTTCCTTGAGGTACTGCATGCTGAGTAATTTTCATGTAATCGCTTCCACACTGGAGTGGCAAGAAGCCGTCAAAGTGGTTGTTTTGCAGATATTAAAACCACACTCAATATACCTAACCAAACTATTGGTCAATAAGATGCCAAAATTAATCTCTTTTTGGAAAACCAACTGCTGTTAAACCTGTGTTTTTATCGTTTGATTATCAATCTCCGATATTATTATGCAATTCAGACTTTATAGGGCATTACATCATAACACTAAAATAAAAAAGTAAAATGAAAGTAGATGACAGCCAAAAGAAATAAGATTTAAAGTTTGGTCGTTATATGGAAAGGGTTTGATTGTCTTTCTGGCCTGTATAAATTCATATCAAGTAAAGTATAATGATCACTTAATAAAGGTCACATGGAAATGATTTAAAATAGGAATAAAGTTCAGGTAATATGGCGCAAATATGAACATATTTTGTTTTGTTTAAGTTTGAAAACACTGTGAACAGACAAGATTCCTCCACTTATATTTCCTATCATGACCTGTTGTATCTTTTGCAGATGCAAGCTGCATTTGATGGGGGATTTGAGAATTGATTCAACAGGTGATCTGAATCTTCTTTTTTTATGTGAGAGGAGGCAGCAGTAGTAAATCAAATAAAAACAGCATGTGTGGATCCATTGTTCTGTGTCAGTGAATGTGTATTGCATGTCTGTGTATGCAGTCAGCATCCTGCGGAGACGCAGAGGGAAACCATACCATTGTGTTGGTGTGTGTCAACACCTCCTTCCTACCCATGCTTCACCAACAATTCAACAGAAGCGCACGAACAACAATAGAAAGTGTTTTTTTCTTTTGAACCTTTACATTACCTTTTGAAGGTCTATGCTTTGTAATACTAATAATAGGTAGATCAATATTGCTTTATTGCAAAAGAACAAAGTAATGGATGGAAAGTATAATATGAGAAATAATCAGATGATTCTTTGATAATAAACAACTACTCAATACACTTGAGTTTGTCCAACAGCTCTGCATGGGTTCAGGAGATAGAAAAGGTTAGGAACCAGTTATTTAGAAGGCTAAAATGTGCATTGCTGTCTTTTTCAATATGAATGTTTACAACATGTTGCTGTCTAACATCTGGTGTCTGAGAATGCAACAACAATAGGATGAAGGGATCAAAAGCCAGGTGTTCACAATGTTGAATATTTTTCTTTGGAACAAAATGTGTCTCATGTGACTTTCATTTTTATTCCCCTGCATAATCCAAGGAGAAAATCTTAAAAACGTGCAACTCTATCAGGTCTGGTCAACAGACCCGCTTACTATCGTGCAAGCAAAGACACAACAATCCTCTTTGGGTATCGTACATCCTCTGGTATAACCTGGGAGAAGAGAGAAACCCCTCTATATACATAACGAATGACACACCATTAAATTCACATTTACCCACATTCCAACTGGATGCAACAGCTGTGTGGAGAATGAATTACTACATGTAGTACTAGCACGAGGGATGGAGGGGAGGGGAGGGGTACACATATGGAGGGAGAGGCGGATTGGCACGAGTTGCCTGTAATGTATTGCTTCCACAGGATGCCCTGCACGCTCAACAGAAACCATAATTGGCCTTGATCACGCTCAGCCATTGAGACATACAGTAAAAGTGACTGGCACTGGAGAGAGAGGGAGAGAGAAAGGAGGGAGGGGGAGATGGTAAGACAGTGTGACAGAGTGATTTTGCAGAAGAGGATGAACTGTAAATATTGACCCTGGAGAGGAGGGCAATATGTGTGTGCAAGATGCGTGTGTGATGTTGTTTCCCTGCTGGTACAGAGAAATGAGATCCCTATAAGAACACACACAAACACACAAACAGTTCAAGTTATTCACTGGTCTGGAAAATGTTGTAGCTATGAATCTTACTGAGAGGAGATAAATGCCACGCTGGTTTGAGAATCCGTTTCAGTGGTGTATAGTTTTAACAGATTTTAAGATTTATCCGAGAACCTTTAAAACATGGGAAATTCTACAAAACGGTTTTAGAACAAACTAACCTCACATTTTGTTCTCTTATTCTTCTCCTGAGACTTTAATGTATAAAAAAACGTGACAGCCAAAATAACTGCTCATCGAACAACCTCATATCAGATGACCTCTTGGCCCTTTGCCCCACATGACTAATCCTCATGCTATAGCAGATCAAGCCTGCAGCTCAACTATCCCCCACCCTCTGCAACACTACACACATTTGTATACTTAAAAAGAGGCCTCAAAACCTTTTAGCTTGGTCGTTGCCGAGGCCGAGGCTCTGTATTTCACACTCGATAAACTGATGAACAGTATACAGAGAACCTGCGGGATATAATACAGAAACACATATGTAAGTGAAGCCTAGGACAGAGCGTAAAAAGCGGATTCTTACACTGTTCACAACAAAGATCACAATTGTCATGACACAGACTTGTTCTCCCATCCCTCTCCCGGCTCTTGTCCTGGTATGCCCTCCCTCCCTCCGTCATGCCGCTGTCCCTGTTGAGCGACTCATGCATGGATACAATGTGCTCCACTGTGCTCTTTGAAGGCTAGCTTTACTGTTCACACGCAATCTGCACGGAGCACCGATACGGTTCTCCTTCTTCCTCTCTTACCACTGTTCCAAGAAAGATCACTTTTGAGAAACATTAAGAATTGGGTTTCAAATACCTCTTTTATTGTTTTTTTAGCGAAGGTATTACCTACTGCATCATATAATTATACTTTAATAAGAAATATTTTTGAGCTTATATTTACGGACACACCCGACAACATTCTTGGGCACATTTACAGTTATTTGTGCTGGCTTGGTTCAAAACATATGCTGTAATGGAACCGCTCACTTCCATCTTTCTTTGATTACAGGTCTACTTTTCCTGTTGCCTGCCAAGCTATAAGCATAAACAGCCACTGGTCTTACCACAATCGCATTATGAGAAACTAACCTATTTCAAAAGCACCGGAAACATAAAACCAGTAATGTCACTCTGTATTTAAGTAGCAAAACAGAAAGTAGAAAAATGTAGCCACTCGTGAATTTGATTAAGACGTAATCAATGACTGCATTGTAGCATTTATATGTACATTAATGTGTACACAGATGTTAATGATTGATGCCTAATGTTTTCTTTGCAAAAAAAGATGTTATTCAACAGTATGCTGCAAGTCCTTCCTATCTTTTGTCCATCTCCAATTGTTTCCATGTGCTCGGCCTCAGGAATCTCTCCTGGAAATTCAGAGCATACCACTGCCACAGCAGGAATATGATACCTGATTTTGTTTCTCCATCAAATCCGTTTTTTTTATTGGAATTTTTGTATGAAGCTTAATGAACCACTCTCATGGTTTGAACTGGCCAGTACATAGAAACTATCTCGACAATGTGGATTAGACCAGCTGGTATGTGTTTCAGTAGATGTGCATTTACATTGAATTCCTTAAGAAATATGTGTTGCAGCTCTCCAGAGTCATTCAGTGATAGTATGCTGCTATGGGAAGTAATGAACTCATGTCTGCAGGGCTGGTCTCTCTCTCTCTGTCTCTGTGGCTCGCTTCCTCCGTTTCTCTTTCATTCACTCACTCCCTCACTCTCTCTCTCTCTCTCTCTCTCTCTGCTTGCTTTGACAGATCGTTTTCATAACCACTTTTCTGAGGTCACAGCCTCGTCTGCAGTAGTCACGCAATCCCTCGCTTGCTCAGTCAGCTTTACATGCCTCTCACACACACACACCCTAAATGTACACATATGTGCACACACACACACACACACACACACACACACACACACACACACACACACACACACACACACACACACACACACACACACACACACACACACACACACACACACACACACACACACACACACACACACACACACACACACACACACACACACACACACACACACACACACACACACACAACTACAGCAATACTACACTACACAAAAGCCGTCTTAAAGAGACAGTGTGCGGCTCTCTCCCAGCAGCCACAACATGTTACAGACTCCGCTTTAAAGGGTCAGCGTGTCTATTTTTGGCCCTCTGCGCTCAAACATTCCTCCGCTGCTGGCAACACACATGCAACCTGTGGCTGCGGAGCGCAAATGCAGCACAGGGTAAAGCTGATTCTCAGATTAAACCTCTGGTCTTAGGAAAATGGTACATTATAACCATTTATTTCATTGAACATTAGGGAATTAAGCATTGTGGTGAAACGCATGCTCTGGTGACATTCTGCTTTAGGAGGTTAAAAAGCAACAATCTCTTTATGTGGTTGGTGCATACTTAGGAAGCAATTGCCACATGTGAGTTAATGTTGGCAGTTGCTAACGTAAGTAAGTCAAATACAAAGCAACAGTTTATCTTTATCCTGATGATCCATTCTATGTCTGCTAGACCTCTTTGTCTGTGACAGAGCCTCTTATTGAATAGTCCTGACTGGGTCTATACATCCCTGTCCTCTTGTTTCCGTCTTGCTTCTCCCAACACCTCTCTATCCTCTCATCACCTTTCTACCACCAAGATAGCCCAAGGAGGAACATACGGTAACAGGGGATGACAGAGGAAAAGACAGTGGGCAGAGAGAGAGTGAGTGCCAGTGATTTGACAGGGTTGAGGAAAACAGAGAAACAAAGGGAAAGCTCACATTGCAGGCTCTCTAAAAGACTTGCAGATTCCTACAAATATCTGGTTTGTCAACTAAATACAGGCGCTTTTCCAAATACTCATTTCGTTGGCACTTTACTTTCTTTCCGTTGCTCAGTTTTGTTTACACATGCAAATAAGACGTCAGTTCTGTCAGTTGCCTTTCACATAATTTAGCATCTTTAATTACCAAGGGCCTCTTGCCATTTGAAACCATCCTCACTCATCAGTTGGAGTGATTAGCATTAATGGACAATGGGAGACTTTTAATCTATTATTCTGCTGCTCATTGACCTCCACTAAGCCCCGCCCCTCTTAGTTATTGTTGCTTAACCTGCTAAGCTAAGTCATTCATTTGACAATAACAGTGGCAGTTATAACAATCAAAATTCACGGTTATTTCTAAACAAAAGTTTCCATAGAGAGGAAATTAGCAAACTTCACATTTCTAGCTGAATTAGCTGTAATTGGGTCAATAGTCTTAGGTATGTCTGAAAAGTTCAACAATGTTTATTTGTTGCATGCAGTGCGAGCATATGCCGTGTAAATTAATAAACCTTCCTGGTTTCAAATATAATTACCTGCACTCTAGCTGTATAACCAACATTGACATTTTGACACTTACTCTACACAGAGTGGACAATAATTCTTTACAAGCTGAAATGAGATTTTCCAGCTCATCAAATCGCCGTTTGTGTTTTTTGTCATGACATCACCGGCAGGGGAGGGGGGGGGAGGCCACAAAACAGCCTCAATATGGCCTGGAAATTGACGGAGAATTTGGCCGTGGAGAGATTGCATGAGAAGGAAAGGACTTGAAGTAGCAGGGAGGAGAGGCTTGCCAAGAGTAAAGGCTCCGTCCTGAAGGCTTCTGGCAGGTGTTTTGACTCTGCTATCCATCCAGCTGCTGACTAAAAACATGGGAGGTGTTACAGGAGAATCTATTAGCTGTACAGACACACTCCAAGCTCAATAATCTTTACTAATATCTACGACCCCTGCTAATGTGGCAAAACGCTTGTCTAATGAAATAAATGCAGAAGAATCAATCCTATGGTATCTGAACAAAACAAAAATGTTGAAATACTTTTTCTGGTAAAACTGAATCACAATGAATATCCATCAGCCTCAACCACTTCCAATGATCATACGGTCTGCCAATTGGGTCAAGTCGGAGAGTTTTCTACATGAATTGGCCCATATGACATTTTAACAAAGATGCTGGACCAAGGATGAATGGATGGATGGGTGGTGGGAAATTGGTATTGCAATAGGAGTTGCCTACTTCTACATTATGCCTCCTTTCTTCCTTTTTGCAACCCCCGCCCAGCTCTTCACACGGCACTGGGGTAAAATCCTTCCTGGCATCACCTCTCGTGACATGTTGACCTCATTGCATTTAGTGGCCGCAACGCTTTTACTGAGGCATTAAATGTCCATTTCGTGTCGAAGTCGTGGTCAAGGGAAAGACAGAATGGGAGCCAGATGATACGAACAAGTGTGAAAAGTAAATCGATTATAGTAATCGGCAACTTTCAGCTTTCACAAAGTTGGAAACAATCAAGAGCGAGTAAGTACGTTTGAGAGAGAAAGAGAGTGTGAGAGAGTCTGAAACCACACCAGCAGTCGGGTTGAAGTTGTGCAGGCCTCCAGGCAAAGGAGTGGTGGCACCACAAGAGAGGAAGGATTAAATGGCAGATTAACAAGCTCAGAGACGGCAAAACAACTGCCTTGACATTGGAATACAATGGCAATGAAAGTAAAAGGTCAAGGAGAACATAGCTACAATAACAAAAGAAAATAATGTCTATACTGCTGTTCTGTAGTGCTATTTCATTATGTATCATCATGAGTTCAAACTCACAGAGGGAGACTGACCTGGTGAGCTTGTAACGTAATTCTTTTGTTGTTAATTCTTTAGAGTGTTTCCATAAGAAGCCACGGATAATTATTTTGTTTAGGCCAACATGAAAGACAAAGGATTGAAATATGAACAGATGGTATGGATGATCTGTTAAAAGTGACCCAGCAGCACATCAGCTCAAGCAACAAACATCCACAGTATTTGCTGCTTCTGTGTGTGCATGAGAGTGGGTATTTATAAAAGTATCACCACATTATCATGCCCGAGACATGTGAGCGGCAGCGGCATCTTCATCCTTAACTCATTTAGGACACATTGAGGTCATTTTCCCCGGGTTTACACGACATTGCGTGAGAAGGGAAGGGTATCCGGTGAATCCAATTGCCCTCTGTGAGGGCGGCAGCGCCTCCATGAATGTGGCCTTTGAGTGGCGAGAGGCCAGTAGACATGCAGACAGCCTGTACTTACTGTATCTGGGAAATAGCCCTGATGCGACTTCAAACAGCCACAATGATGTTATTATGGTGCCCCCCCCCCCCTTTCCTTCCCAAGCCTTTCTCTCTCCCTTCGGAGAACTTGTTGCTTATGAGTCACAAGGAAGGAGTTTCCAGCAATATGTTGTTTTCCTTCATATTACTCATGATGGGTTTAATCACTGGTTCCATTTTATTTTAAATAATGTTTTTATTGTTATTAACCCCCCTCTAAGGAAGATTAAAGTTGTTCCAATAGCTATCATCATTATCTCTATTTACACAGTTTAAAATGTAGTTGGCTTTCACAATGTTAATTTTATTGAACAAATGGATGACTAATATATTTGACATCATACAGTAACTGTGTGTTTTATTTGGGTATAGGTAAAAAAGGAAATTATCCTTGTGTTTAAAGGAAGATGATTTTGTGTGGTGTAACAACTCTTCCAATAACATTATAATCAATAGACTAATATATATTTTTTACACCAACTTTACTCCTTACTTTGGGCAAAGTATTTTCCCTTTTCTTAACTGGGTTATCAATATCTTTAAGCCAAGATTTGCTGTTTTTCCCCAGAAAATAAAAAAGACCCTCCAGCCAACATGGCGGTAAAATGCAAGAGGTAGAAAGTTCAACACTATCCTGAGCAAACTCTGTTTTTAACAATATAATGGTATTGCAAGGTGAAAATACCAGGAGTAAAGCTTATATTTAAACTTATATCAGTCCTTGTTTCACAATGTGACGCAGGTGGCATCTACGGACGGCGAGTAGATGTGACTCAGTTTTGATATACAGTATGTGCTATATTTACACGTGCTTTCAACAATGGTGCAGGATGTCACATCAACATCCTTCCAGTGTCAGATGTTTTGCTTTTGACAGAAAGAAACTGGGTTGGACTTCAGATTGACAATTCTATCATATTCAAATGTGAAGTCATCCTTCAAAAGAAAAATGTAAGCAACTTATTTTCTTTTGTAAGTTTAGGTAAACTGAGGATATATTACCTAATTCTGCTCCAATTTACACTATAAGACTATCCCAACACATTTAGTAGTTCCTTACATCATAGATTTTTAGGGTATGAATATATATTTAAGACTAAAATAAAATTTAAAAAAGCATAATTATTTTCTGACTTTTTTTGTTTTGAAAGAAAAACAGATTTATAGGAATCAAGTAAAGTTACTAATTAAAATGTAAAGCTTTGTGATAATTGGATGTTTAAGGGCTTTATATTCCAAGTTGTACAGTCAATATGTAAACTTGCTGAGACTGCACTTAGTTCACTCTTTAATCTCCCTGCTCTCAAGCTAATTGTTGTCCCGCGCAGTGAAAATCTCTTGCATGTGTTAATCTGGAGATGCAGGCAGGGAAAGCTGTCGAGATCCATTACAGGTCAAGAAATACTGCCTTAGAAATAAAATATGATTGAAAAAGTATGGGAGTGGTGTATGAAAAATAAACACGGGGGTGGAAGCCACTTCCAGCTCTGTGTTTGACAGATGTCACTGAATGAAAACAAGGATTAGACTGTCAGGGCTCTGACTGGATACATGTGTGGATATGTGCAAGTGTGTGTATGCGTGTGTGATGCATATTTAAAACATTTGCAATTTGATGATGAAAACAAACCCTGGCACATTAGCATGGAGAATTTCCCAAGCTCCGCACGCGAACTTAGAGCAGGGGAGGGCCCCAGTGTGTGTGTTGCTGTGGGTGAAGCCGGCAGCTGTTTAAATTCAGTCTAACTGTGCTCTCTCTGCAACATGCCAATTTAAACACGATCCTCAGGGACAGAAACACAGTCTGACACTTCTCTACACCACCTCTTCCTGTCATTTTCTCCTTTTTTAACTCCCACTTTTCTCCTTCTTCTTCTTTTGGTTTGAATATCCGCTCGGTTGGATCTGAGATTACTTTGAATGTAAATTCAACAATGTCTATCACTCCGGCCCGTACTGTACTCCTCACTTATCTCGCTGCATTAGCTATGATGAGCTCCTGCACCTGATATGATGATCTGACTTGATCCCTTTGCTCTCTGTCATGTACCGTCTCTAAGAGGTCGTGTCTTTGTGTCTGATGAATAAGTCATTAGATCTGAGTTCGTCCCTGAAAAGGTCCAGAGGCTTGGTGCCTGTGGCTTCATTTCTAATGAGGTCACAAACACAAAGGAACCTCCGTGACAGACAACGACTCTGCCAATGATATTTGCAGATCAAACACATCTCTTGGACATTTGGAGATTAAAAGGTCATATTTAACTAGGAAAGGCTACTTGTTCTGAGCGTGTTGCTATAATGTAAAATGTTGAAATGTTGTATTTAAAATACTAAAACTGTTTAAGTTTTAAGAATGTAAATACTAGAAGAATTTGTCTGATTAGTGTCAGATTAAGTGCTTATAAAGTTGTTAACAAAGTAGAAGAGGAAATGTCAGACAAGGTGTAGGGGGTGAGTTGGAGGTGTCAATCAAAGTGAGAGCCTGAGAAGAGATTAGTGCATACATTTAAAGACTCAGCCAACAGAGTTGTGTGTGAAGTGTAAGCATTGAAAGCTGTTGCTTCAAATCTGCAAAAGATCAGCACCCTGCAAGGGTTAAAGCTAGCAGTCTAAATATAAGCACTGCAATGAGTTCAAATGGCTGATTTCACCAAAAGTGCCTTAAATTCAAAGAATGTAGAGTACAGACAAAACAGCAAGATATTTTATCTGAGAAACTTTGTTGGTTAACAAATGTTTTGCAGAATAAACACATTTATAAATAAAGGAAACACATCTAAGATGAGTGTCTTGAGCCAATAGTGTCTTTAGTTTGTGTTTATATTACACTTGCATGGTTACACTGAATCACAACAAGTATGTTTATAATGCATCATAGCGTCATAGAAAGCGCTACAGCAGTCCCTTGCCCTGCCCATTTTTTGCTGTGCACAAATCAAACACTTAAGAGATACCTTCACTTCTCCTTGCTAACAAATAATGCCTGGGGGGCTGAGCCAAGTACAAGTCACGCAACACACACACACACACACACACACACACACACACACACACACACACACACACACACACACACACACACACACACACACACACACACACACACACACACACACACACACACACACACACACACACACACACACACACACACACACACACACACACACACACACACACACACACACACACACACACACACACACACACACACACACACACACACACACACACACACACACACACACACACACGGCTGTGAGACATTTGCCCCTGCAGAGCTGTTCTTCTTTAACAATGTGCCTGGACGCTGTCAAGTCAGAGACCTTCCTGCTGCTGTTAGCTGATGTTTGACTTCACTTTGTCTTGCTTTGCACCGCCCAAGTACAAATGTGTCTGTGGCAAGGAAGGATTGTTTTTAGCCTCTCTCCCTCTAGCTGTACCCTCTGCTTGCGTCTGTACCCATCCTAATATTTTGTCAGGCTCACTCATTCAATCATAATTCGGCAGAAGTTCATCCAGAGTTCAGACTGCTCTGGGTGCACCGAGGGCAGAAAATGCCTGCCTGCAAATAAATAAATAAAAAACACGAAAAACCCTTTTAAAATCCGCTTGCGTCACAATTTTGGCATTTTTTAAATAAGAGCGTACTTTGGCCCCTTTCTCACTGAAATGTATGTTTTGCAATGTACGGCATGGACAACAATACATCTTAGGTCAGTTACATTTGTGTGGTGAACTCACAACAAACTCGGTTTGAGATTGAAAAAAAGCTATTCCCCCCCGAAGCTTCTCCAAATAACCCTAACTTTATTTGACATGATCTGAAGAACTATTTTTGCTCAGGCGAGCAACGTGCTCCTGTTTTCCCATATCAAATGCTGATGAAAGGAGACCTCATCTGGCTGACGGTAGTTAGCGGATTGAGATGAATCGGGTCAGATGCCACCTTTGGTTAGTGATCTTTCCAACCGCATGGAAACATATCGATTTACATTAGGCAACAACAGCAGGGACCTGGGCCTGGCCACTGTTGCACACTGAAGCATGCTTCAATTAAAGATAAATGGAGGTGACAGACAAAACAAACGTTCTGATGTACAGTATGCTTGAGCAGCCAGCATGCAGACACAACCCGATGACATTTAGTACATGTGGAATACATGCCACGCGAGTCTTCTATACGACCCTGATTCGTATCGGTAATAATGCTAATATAAGACATATGTGTCCTTTCCTTTGCAATCATTCCATCACAAGTCATGATATGAAGACATACGATTACAGTATGCATGTAAAAGATAGATAGTTTGGAGTTTAGCATCATAATGCATCAGGTGAGGTTGCAGCCTGTGTTTCGTAAAGTCACAATTATGTCAGAAAACAGTGAGGAGAGAATGGAGAGAAATCTGTCACAGACTAGACAACATTAACCAGGATTGTTTGTTCAATGTGTCCATCACTTTCTTGCTGGTTAATGGTGTGTCTCGGTGAGAAGTTGACCAGCATTGTGCCAGAGCAGCTCTCTCGCTGAGTTTATTCATCAGCAAGTGAATAGCCTTGCCATTCGCTCGGTTTAGCCATCAACAGATCGCATTACTGACACCAGTGAGCTTTTTATGTGGGTGGCCATGTTAAATTGGTGCTGTGCTGTAGCTAATAGGCCTTGGGTGTGCACTTGGAAGCAACAGGGGAGGGAATCTATGCCATGCAATCAATCAGTCCATTGAGGGCTGTCTGCAAAGCATGCGAACAAGACAACGGAGATACACAGACAAGCGTGACAATGACAAATAAGGATTTTTGGATTCTTCTATTTATTTTGTCATTCCTACAAATTCCAATCAAGGCCACATGTACAGTAGGACTTTTTCTCTGGGCATATGCATTCCAGCATCGTTTCAAAATATATTCAGTTTGAACTCACAATAAACATTCACAAAACCTTTTTCCAGCACTGAGGGAGCTGTTTCTTTGCAAAACTGCCCACATGCCACAACAAATGAAAACATGATTGTTACGAGGCTTAATGAGCTACCAAATGGGCTCTCAACATGTGGCTTTGGGCGGTACTGAGCCTGTTTGCCATAATTCATGTTTGCATGGAGATGAACAAAGTCTCTGTACTTGTTGTGTAAGGGGGTGAATATAAATTGGCAATGTGAAATGAGTTAGTCCAAGCCAAAAGGGTTGCAGTTGGGGTTAAGCATGCTTATGATGGTACAGCTCCACTACAAACCAAAGAATGAACAAATGTTTGTGATAAGAAACATGCCTGCCAATAACATTACCATCCAATAACTGCAGATTAACTACAGTTTGCACACCCAATTAACTCAAAAATAAACTTGACTATAGGCATTTCTAATTGAATGCAATGATATAATAAACTGCAAAAAACAACAGCTTGGATTTGTCAGCGTGTTGGTAGCACCGTGGAATGATTGAAGTGCACCCATAATATAATTATCAACTCAAACTGCAGGGGCTTCAGTGCGCTTGTTGCTTCTTTCCTTGTCCCTCTGAGCTTCCCTTGTTTAAGCAGACTAGCGCGCTAGGCGGTAGCTGTGGCAGTAATTACACAAGACAGCTTCCAACAATAGTGTTGGGCCAACAAAGGCTTCTGCTCCCTCTGCATGAGTCCCGGCTGTCGATTCACACTCTACCCGTCTGTTCGCACAGACAAACTTCCACACAAACACACCTCCCATCGCTGCACGGCCGCCACTAGCTGTTACAGTTAGCGTCTAACGGAGCCCCCCTCGGCACCGTTTTGAGTAATTCACTTATGGCTTTTTGTGATCCCAGGGGGCTTGGTTGGCCCTCCAGGCTAACAGAGTCCAACTCCACTCAAGCGAGTTCAGTGTCTGTGGCACGAGAGGCCAGGCAGGGACAAAGCCAGTGTCATGCCTTTGATTCAAGCAACTAATGAGTTAGCTGTGAGGAGGCTAAATGCATAAGGCGGCTTCTCCATTCATGGTTCTCGACACATACAAGGGATTAGCATGGCTGGTCTGTCACATTAGTCAACAGCTATTGTGTGGTTGATTATTGCAGAGGGGGCAAACACACATGCAAGAGGATGGGAGAGTGAGCCGACATACAACTAATACTGTGCAATTTAGCATGTAACCATTGGGCGGGTAATGACTATACGTTAGCCCTAAGAAAGGAAATATATACATATATGTATGAATATGTTTGATTTCAAATATCAAAGCAAATATCAAAGCAACTAGTACCAATGGGATTTGCAACAAAAAAACACGATTATGTTGGTTTATGACTGTGGTATTTGGTATATTAGTTTTGGGTTATTTCCTGACCTAAAATGGTTAATTTCCCCAAAAGTTAGCCTAAAAAAAACTTGTATCTTAAAACTGTAACATATTTATTGGATAAAAGCTTGATACAGTTTGCAACCATATTAGTTAGTTAGAGTAAATAATCACGATTATGTAGAGATGTCAAACCTTTAGTTTTGGGTTTGATTGCTCAGGGACAATGACAATGAGTAATTATAGTACTTGAGTGTATAAACGTTTTTCAGTCCAACCCCTATTCACAATAAATGAACAGGGTTTAAGCTTGCCAAAATAAAAGGACGCAAATGATAAGACCCTGAGCACTGGCATTAAGTTAGTCATAACAGCGAAAACATTTACACTGGAAATGTATTAAGCGGCTATACATTTGCGTTTGTATATAGAACCCGTAGCACGGAATTACAGACATCGCATGTGGAAGAAAGAGGAAGGAGAAAAGCCTGAGCACTGGCATTTAGCCTGATCACGCACTCCTCGTGAAGCACATGGAGATGAGAGCTGATCTCTTTCACAGAGGTCAGTGAAATAAACCAGAGGGCAGAACCGCATAGGGAGGAGGACAGATATGTAAATCATGGTCAAATAAAATAAAATGTGGTTGACTTTCTCTGCTGAATTAAAAGGCATCGTTAGGTCTTATAAGTGTTGTGTGTTGATTACTATGACTGTGAATCAGAAACAACATCAAATTATCTATGTGAGAATATATCCCGCTGGTGTGCTGGTTACTTTAAAAAAACACAAAAGCTCAAATGCCACTTGTATGTTATTCATAGTATCACATTTGATACAAGTCTTGTAATGTAATGGCTTAGGGTGAACTGGAGACTTTGTGTCACAAATGCCCGAACAGTGCTGGCCAGTCTGTATCTGTCTGCCGGCTTGTTGTGACATGTGACATTTAACTGATATGATGGGCCGGTGGCTTGAAGTCCTCGCACCCTTTGGGGTTTTAAAGCGTTGCGTGCTTGAGGACTCAAATGTGCAATCGCCCTTCCCAGCTAAGGCATCAAGAAACCAGCATGTGAGCATTGGTTCGCAGCTCGTCAGGTTGATACTAATTACCCAAGAAGTTTAACTGATTCCTAGTGATTTTTTTACCTCCTTATCCCTCTGACACAGTGATTGGTTCAAACAACAGGGGCGAATGAAAAGATCAAAGGGTTTGACCTTTAGTGAGTTTGAGTGTTCACTTCAAAAAAGGTATAGACAGTTGTAACAAATGGGTTGATCGGCTGTGCACTTAGTTCATTGTCACAACCTGAGAGCGTTTGATAATAGTGTCACAGGTCACCCTGAATAAGTCCCTTGAGAGTTTCTTTTTGGATTCTGAAGACATGGTCAGAAATCAAGTGTCTATAGCCATATATCAAACAAAAAGATAATACATCTTTTCAACTTTTCATGGAAATTGTATTATTTTTGGTAGAGAATATAGCTGCCAGGCTAGCTAACTCTGCCCTCTGAAAATGTGATCTACATACATTCAGCCAGTTCGCTTTAGCTTAATGTAATGAATAAAAACAGAAAAAAAGCTAGCTCTGCTCTGTCTAAAGTTGATCAAAAGCACCTAGCACAACCTACAATGCACACTGATTGCCATACTATATGTTGTTTAAAACGTGATGGACTGAAGTATCAGTTAAGAGTAATAACATGCATAAGTGCCGGAACAAGCTCAGGCTACGTTTTAGAAATGTGAGCAACTGTGGGGTTGCGGTCTATAATTCATAGGACATTTCGAGAGCATAGATATTTGTTTCAAAAACTCAAAGCATCAGTGATTCGACCACATCCTGACCTTTCTAATGCTGAACCTTTTCCCTTCATTTATAGTCCATGCGGCTTGCTGGTTTGTCTCGGCCTCTGCCCTGCAGTTTCCTCCGCCTTTGGATTTCAGAGCATACGGAAGTAAAAAGTGCGGGGGTCACTGAGAGTTTAGTAAACACAAAGTCCGTCTATAATGTGACCTGATACACATGTTCACCCCTGAGCAAAGACTCCATTGAGAAACAGCTATCACGCTGCAGCACTTCCTTCTTAGGGAAATCAAATGATTTGCACTTGTGTTGATGCGATTTCACACAGATTCGACGTGAAAGGGATTACCCCAAATAATCTGGGAGAGGAGGCTTACAACCATGGAATCCTCCTAAAATGTGTTGATGAGAGAATACAGATCTGGACTGATTGTTGTGTGTTGTTGCCTCCTTCCTCTATTGCACGATGATAGTTACAAAACTGTCTCCGGTCTGCTTGCCGACGTCACGAGAGGCGTTTTGCTGCCGTGAGTCTGCGGGTTCTGTGGCCTTTCTGTTCCTCTTTTATTATAGCTCAAACAGCATTTAGAAGCAGACAAAACACATACTGAAAGTGACTGGCATACGTACAGAGATTAGCAGCACAGATACACAGAGCGGATCTAAAAACTGTTGTATGTGATGTTTCCTAACTTGGCATAGATAGATATACTTGCACTTGAATCTCTCATCACATTGTGTGTGTCTCTGTGTGTCTCTGTGTACCCGTATCCTGTCAACACCCTGGCTGGACTGACAGCTATGACGGAAGGTGGGGCTTTAATTGAGGGCTTCCAGACACTCACTTATAAATACACCTTGGATACGTTTACAACACAGGCATTTAGATTCGGGCGGGATATTTGCTTTGGTGGTTCCTTCATGGGTTGTCATGATATGCTGCAAGACCTTGATCATTTTTAGGGCAGATCATTTACTGAGAGCAAGGCAAAACATCAGTAAAGTCATATAGATGCTTTACAGGTTGTTCATTTCTCATAAAAGGTCAGTGTGCTGGTCTATATTTATGTATATTTCATGCCCCAATGATCTTGGCTGGGTTCGGTTCCCTTTTCCATGTATACGATCCCACTTGACCACGTATAGGTAGAAATAATATCAGTTTTGCTTTTTAATGCAGAAACGGTCTATGTAAGCTCTCAACCTGAAACACAGCCTTCAGGACCGCTATCACAACTTTTTCTGCAGCTAAATGCTGATTATACAGAAATAATGATTATAGGTCAACAAGATGCAACCACCCAAATATCTCAACATTGAAGAAATCCTGATGACTTTAACAATCAAAACCTCAGCTCAGGCAAACATGTTAAATCAATGGATCTATCCTGCTTTCATCATTCATCAAGGAATGTGCCATACAAATCTGAAAACAGTCACCCATGACTTTATAACTAGTCAATTATATTTCTGCAATGTCCTCCAGCTAATCCACAATTTTGTTTCATATTTTAGAGTTTATTTATTACTTAGAAAGCTCTGATAGGCAAAGACAGTCTGATAGGGAATGAGGCTTCATACCGACCAGAAATGTGACCACATTACACGCAAAAAAACAAAAAAGGAGGGCCAACATCGCTTTAAATGTATTGTGACAAATGCCAGAAGCTCATATTAATGCATTAGCATGAATTAAGTGATATCAAGTCTATAGCAATAGACAATATGCTAGGATTACAAACAGGAGGGAAAGCTGAACATTAAGGAAGGGGGAGAGTACTTTATTAAGTCTCCTTAAAAAGTCTGGTGCCTTCTAAATTCTAAAATGCCCTCTGATTCTCATTACAATTTACAAGAAATGATGATTGCTTTTATGGCATTTAATCGAAGTAATAAAACAAATAATTTAAAAGGGAATATTCCCTTGAAGCGTTTGCCTTAAATGACCCAATCCTTTCTAAATGTGGTCGTAACCTGATTTAATATTTGAAACAAAGCAAATGTCTTGGTTCAAATAATGACATCACAAGCATCTAAATAAAACCGCGCAAAACAGACAGTTCCAATGAACACATACACACCGGAGGACAATTAAAGGCAATCGGGCAGAAAGACAAAGGAGGAGGGATAGTTCATCCTTAGGGTAAATATTTAACAAGCTCAGCAATTATAGTCAGGACAGAGACCTAGCATAGAGGAGAAGGGAATTACAGCCTGCTGACTGTCCACACACGCACGCACGCACTACCAACTGATGAATTCTATTTTCTTTGTATTATTATTAAAAAACATGTAAAGGGGCCCCTCTGGACTAGGGGCCTATTTTTTTTAACTGGAGATAACTGTAGCAGCAGGAGCAGCCTTAAAGCACACACATTTGTCCAGTCTCAAAGTTAAGGCTTTCCACAACTCTCTTTAAAATGAGATAATAATTGTATTTATTTTATAATATTTATGACTGTTGATTCATGTTTTTTACAGAAATGAATGAAACAGAGCCTGAAGTCATCTCAGGTCTGTGTCCGTGAGAACACCACAGCTAAATCTCGTGGAATATGATAAATAAGGGAATCTCACACACACACACACACACACACACACACACACACACACACACACACACACACACACACACACACACACACACACACACACACACACACACACACACACACACACACACACACACACACACACACACACACACACACACACACACACACACACACACACACACACACACACACACACACACACACACACACACACACACACACACACAAACCCTAAGGCTATATTTGCATAAAGCACATAGGTACATAGTGTTCACTGAGCTCCACCCTTGAGCAGTCACGCAACAGAGACAACGGTAGAATCCCACTGCCCTCCCAGAACCACCTGCCACACTATTTTCTTCTTCAACTCTTCTGGATTTAAACTTTTAGCTGTCTTATAATTTTATGATAAAGTCAAATCATCTATGTTTCAACAGGACAGAACAAATGATAAAGTCCCACCCAAAGCCAAATCCCGTAGTCACTTAATCACAACTAACTGAAGTGGACATCAAGTCAAGACTTGGTATCAACTTCACAGAGTCCCCCCAGTGGACAAAAAGGAGAACTGCATAAGTAGAAGCACCTTCATTCCTGCTCTATTAAGATGCTTATAAATACAAATGAAACTTACAGAGTTGCATGCTTTGTGGGTTTAAAGCATGTGAATGACTCATTGCTCAAAAAAGAAGATTAGGAAGACATGATTATGTCTGTTCTTACAAACCACAGGAAGGATGTGGAAATACGTGTTGCTCATTTTACATTTATCTAGAAGGGCTCTGGCCACACTCCATGTTTAAATATCAGTGGAAGAACTTTGACTTTGAGAGTCAAGTGAGTTGACCATGGAGAGCGAATGCAGGGATTGCAGATAAACACAGAGCCAAATCTCTCATGTTCCACTCTGGTTAAGCTCATTAGCGTAGCATTAAAGCCAGCTACACTGCTACTATTAACAAGGCACCCAGCAGAGGTGTAGTAAACCAATGCTTTGGTGTGTAAGTGCATTTCATAAGAGAAGACCTTTGAAACTTTCTTATAAATTCCACCTTTACTGTTTATATCAGTGCCTTAAACATGCGGTGACTTTCGGAGGTGAGCACAGAAGCTATTAACACACCTTCCAACACTTCCACACATTACAACATTACAACACATTACTGAGCCTTTTCTATTCTCTATAGATGCTTCTGCTTGGCACCAACATTCCTTCACTGAGGCAGCAGTTTGCAGCCTTCATGTCTGCGTGATCCATCATCCTGAAAAGGTACCTTTGATAATTCCAATTAGCACCTGTACTGCAACTTTGCGTGATGGCTAAGCTACAAGAGCAATCGGGGTAAAACACGTCTGTGCGTTTAGTTTCGTGACTCAGGCAAACAGGATACCAGTTGTTGGGTGCCACGCCAAACCAAAGCAGCAGATGATGATGGAGATTAAAGTTACTGCATGGATCAGAGGGGCAGAGGGTGAAAGACGAGAGCCACATGTGTCGGAGAATGGATGTGTGACAAAGTTTCAGTCCCTCGCCAACTTATCAAAGAAACAGCTTTTCAAGAGGACTTTCTGCAGCCAGTGAACCTGTCTTCTGCTTTTCCTTCTCTTCATCCTCCCACTACTTCATTACAAGCCTTTTCCCTGACAATACAGAGGGAACTTGTTTAATCCTTCTTCAACAAAAGCTACCTCTTGTCTTAGGGCTGTCACATCCAGCTGTGCCAGTAGTCTCTGAGCGGATAAGGCAGCCGAGGCCACCGCCAACAAAATACGTTCTGAAATAGCCCATGAATATTTGAAGTGGATTGTGGAGCAATGCAAGTTGAGAAAATGAGGCGTTCAGTGCATGGGATAAAAAGTGTTCCACAAAGTACCTATAATTAAAAGTGACTGCAAAACACAGCGGGGGAAATAGGGATTTGGAGTGGGTGAATAGACAAACAATGCTAATATATGCAGTGATGCTATCACAGACACCTCCAAATCATCATCAATCATGCACATAAATGTATTAAAACACAAGGGGATGGAAACACGTCATCATATATGTCAGTTAATTGAGCATAAAAAGAAATGTAAACTAATATTTCCCAAAAGACAATGTATCGAGCTAACACAGAAAAGTAGGCCTTCCATAATAAAAGCTGTGCTGTTTATGTCAGTTAATATCTCTCTCATTAGGTCATGTCATGGAGCCTAGGGGATTTCTACCCTTTCAGGACAAGGGCTTGACTAACATAGTTTGGGGGCATGGAAGATTTTTCATCTTCTAAACGGCAAGATTTAAAGTGACAATTTCCAAAATGTTGCCAAATCGTATTCATGTGTTTTCTGTTGGACCAGGATGTATCTATTTCTAGGGATAATAACGCTTCAAAATATTAAATAAAACAAATAATATATATGTTTATGTAGCGTCTTACCTTATATTAACTTCACATCTGTGTCATTCTTATAAAAAAGTTGAATAACCTTTTTTGACCTATACCAGTTTACAGCAGCACATATCCCATTAACAACCCTTGATTTAAAAATTCAGCAACTCTTGTGACACACACACACAAACACACACACACACACACACACACACACACACACACACACACACACACACACACACACACACACACACACACACACACACACACACACACACACACACACACACACACACACACACACACACACACACACACACACACACACACACACACACACACACACCCCCTTTGCCTGCCACTGTAAATGTAGACTTTTTACCTTTTTTCTTACCTTGGAAGAAACTCTTGACGCGGAGGTAGGACACTGCGAGGCGCAGCACGGACAGCTTGTCCAGCTTGGAGATGACATCCGGGGGGAAGGGCAGCAGGCTGGCCAGCCGGTCCAGCTCAGCGTTCAGCCTGTCTCTGTGCCGCTTGGACGGGTTGGTTTTCTCATTGGTAGAGGACTGCTTCCTGATGACGAGACAGACAGAGTGAAAAGAGAGAGACGGGGTTAAATGGACGTGTGTTTGTATAGACATGTTTTCTTTCAAAGTCATGCATTCAGCTGTAAAATAAGAATAGTTACAGCTACATGGCTCCGACTAAGTCATGTGTTTAGTTGGGACATACTTGACTACACTGAGAAGCTCCAGGCAGTGCATGACAGCAGCACACAGGCAGGGACTAACTGCACTAGTTGGAGACGTGCTACAGTGAATGACAAAGTTACTTTAAATCTCATCCACTCGACATGACCATGGCTTTTTTTATTTAGTTTAAATGTATTATAATTATGAGTGATTTATATATTTCCTAATTGAAACTCTTATTTCAGCAAAAACAAACTCATATGCACTCAAAAGTGCAGCGATGTTTTACTCAAAAACTATTTTACTTGCACCAAACAAATGTATTTTAAATAAATTGTTTCCAAAAAGATAGCTGTCATTTTCGTATAATATGTTTTCTCCTTAATCATGTTTTGTGTGGTTAAGAATGGCAAGCACTGCACCGACCCAAGAAGAGAGATATGATCAAATAAACCACATTCTGGAAGTCCCTAATTCTGCCCTGTATTTGCTTTTGAATTCCCCAGTGCAAAACGCACCACACTCATTTGTGTAACCACCAATGACAAGTCTTTTTAATTTGCAGTTAGATGTGTTTCTTCACAACACTAGTTAAAAGTGTCTTTACCCCTGCAGAAAACCTTTCAACTGAAATAAATCCCGTAGGCTGGTTAAATAAATGTATTGCGACAGCTTCAACTCTTGATATTAAAAGTACTATAAATATTTCAATGTCCTCCTCAGTGCTGCAGGGAAAGTAAAATGCTCCTTGGGCAAAGAGTTATGTGTATTTTAGTATGGGCTACGACAGAGTTACGGGCTGAACTTAGCATGATCCCATATGTAATGGTCAGCTCCAATTTCCACAGCTGACAGTTTCTGATCATCCCCAAAGCGAAAGAATACTTTACATGAAAACTTTGAAAAGTGCTGTATTCTGGTAAATATATAAATACATATTCTCCAGTCCCAATATTGGAAAATATACAAAGAAAAACCTATAACTATCAAGGTATAAGCTGATTATTCAGCCGAGTAACAACATCATTATTCATGATTAAACAAGGAAATGTAATTGATAACTGGAGGCACTTATAATTGAAATCCTATCTAATCGCACATTTAGCAGACTACAAATGTAAGTATTATGTATTATTTTGATGTGGCAAAGACTTTCTTTCAGCTATGCAGCAAAGGCAGCGCATGGAAACTTTATAAATGCCACAGGCATACTTAAATTACCACTTCCCCCCTCAAAAATTCTTATATAACATAGATTCACTATTCATGACATCAGCTGACAAGATGGCCTAAAAACTGTTGTAACCTAAATTCAAAAGGATATGTACCTAAAACACTGCCAACCAAACACATGCCGTGACTTCTATGCCTGTGGGTAAAGAGGTGTAACATGCAAAGTAAAAGAGTCAACAAAAACAACTATAATAATTAATAAAATAATAATTAGTGATCAAGAGGTTTGTTTTCCCCCATTTCTTATAAGATAGAAATCTGTAGCAAACATTAAGCTTACGTGCATAGCCGTATAATAAGAAATGCTATATTATTAATTAATATAATTTTTACAAAAACAATGCTATGATTATAGAATTGATCATTAATACTGGCAGTCAATACCAAATAAGGCAAATACCGTTATATTCACACCTAGTTGCTCCTCTAACTTCCTGATTCATTAGTTACTTTTAACATACGGTACGTTTTCCCTGCAGGTCAGCAGAAAAAGCACGAAACAGATGTGCAACCATGTGTAAGCAAACATTGACTTAAATGCAACTTATTCAAAAGAGCTTCTTAACTGTTTTTGGACGGGCTTCCTCCTCTTTCTGCCCGCATACATGCAGTCTCCCGGAGGGATCATGATCTTGCGCTCTGTGGAGGTAACAGGTGCGCTGCGGAGGAGACAGAAAAGACGTTAACTTAAATATGCCTGGTGCAAGAAACTTTACAGATGCAAGACATTCCAGATGAAATGGATCAAATCCCTGCTTGTAATACTAATTACGCTAACTATATGTCTTAATTAGTCAAATATGAGGCATCTGAGGTTAACGGCTCACAAATAATGGCCAGTAGTTACAAATGACATAACACACAGGTGCAACTCATCCAATCAATCATTAGCAACGGAAGACATGCCGCGTCGTTTAAAATAAAGAATACAATAATATTGCTTTTAAGACAAAAAAATTACATAATAATAAAAGCACTGACCAAAAATCCCTGGGGATGTCAATTAATTCCAGTATAGTGATGGCTGTGGAGTCACATTCACTTAAAGTGCCGAAAAGAGATGCGTCTCCTTGGATGCACCGACTCGGTAATGCCAAATAAATCCAAAGGAAATAAAATAAATCGCAGAGGTCCTGTATGAGCTCCGAACTGATGTTTTCATCAGCTTTGCACTGCTCGGAGCAGATGTTGGCTGATGCTTTATACCCAATTGAGTCGCCTTCACTTCCTCGCGTTTCAGGTGGCGGATTCCTCTGAATGACATGTCGAGCTCTTCGCACGCAACTCTCTGCCTCACAAACAGAGCGCCAGCGCACACACTTTCGCACACACACACGCTCGCACACACACGGGCTTAGTCCTCGCTGCTTTCAAGTACTGGCTGCTTATGTGCATTTCGGTCTTTCAATATAGCTTTCCAGTTTCATGTACGTGTGTTGCAATTACGCTAGTGCAATACTTAGTATAACAACAATAACTGCATACACATTGTATCATTGAAGCTTATATACGTTTTTGCATAATTGTATAAACAAAATTATGAATTTGCGCCTCCAAAAGCATGTTCTCTTTATTTTGTGGACACATCATCTGTTTGGCTTACTAAAATATGTATATACGTCACCGAAAACGGTGTAGCCTATTGATGTGCTATATTGACTAAATAATGTGTATTTTTTGGTTAAGTTAAATTGAATTCTTGGTTGGTTTTTATATTTACGAGGAGCACATGAAAGTAGCAGTAGCCCAACCCGACCAGAGCGCAGCCGCGCGCAGCACACACACATTTTCGGAGCAGCGCGAGGGGAGGGATCACACGCGAAGGGCTGCAGAAGCACAAATCTCCAGATTCACATCGAGGCTTTCTGTGGTCGACGGCAGTCAGGGACCTGAGAGACTTTTACAACCCTTTACAAAACAAAAAAACATTTAAAAGCGAAACATGCTATACTTGAATATAGGGCTATGGTGCGTTGGACGGGACCGGGCTTCTTTTTACCGACCAATTTATTCTGTGGACTTTTAAATTCAAGTTGGCTTTTTGGGACAGATTTGTCAGCTGCGTCAAGCTCGGTACTAACAACAAGTTTACACCGAAAATACACTAATGCCTTCAAAACAAAAGCATTAAGTTGTCACCGATCTAACCATAGATATATATTTGTTTATATATATATCTATGGATCTAACTACCTGATGTAGTTCATCTGTGGAGGGGTACAATTGTATTTGTATAGTGTGCTGTTGCCGGTATAATTGTAGTGTTGATTGTGCCAATGTTGCACTTTGTCCTGTATATCATTTTCTTAATAAGAATTGGAACACATCCTCGATAGCGATATTGTTGTGTGTAGTTTTATTTTGGAATTCTAAACCGGAAATGCTATTGCAATCTGTTTGAAATGACTAAGTAATTCAATGTATGTTGAATATGGCAACGTAATGTAATTATTCATTGATCGATAAAGCGATTATACACGGTCTACGGTAAATAGAATGGAAGACGTCGTGTAAACTTGGCTTTATGGTATGCATCCGCTGACTTCCTCAAATGCATGTGGATTTACATGATGCAAAACAGTTTGTTCTTGCATCGGTTTACCACTATTTTAGTCATCAAAAAGGATTATGTGGTTGCGATAAGCAATTAAATGCACTCATGCTTGAACTTTGGATAAATGTTGGATCCCATCTGGAAAAATGCCTGCAAGAAAAAAAACACTAGCAACAAATGATACTGACTTTTTGATACTGCTCTGGTTGTTATCAGAGAAAAAACACCAGGACAGGGTCCTTTCTCCATGCTTTGTGATTCTACAATGAAGATGTGTAATGTAGAAAAAGGAAGAATGGCATGTCAAATCAGGTGTTTTTAAAACATGTTTCAGAGCTTTTGAAAAAGGTTTAAATGTTTTTTCTGCTTGTAAAACGTTAACCTAATAAAGTATACCACTGTAATATTTTGTGTCTTGTCACAGAATAAAATCCAGGAATAGTCTGAGAATAAATGCAAAGTATTTTTTAGTTTGTAAGACAGTCTACTGTACTGCATCCTAGTGTACACATTCAAGCACTACACACAATCAATACAACACAAATTGCTGTTGTGTATTTATGTGTATCATGCATGCATAAATAAATAAACACTTTTTGTCTTTAAATAAAGATGACATGGTAGAGGAGAACCAATTTGGTGACGGAGTGCCATATGTGATCACCCATGCAACCAGAAATAGGCAACTATGCTTAAGGGTGGCGGTGGGTTTGATTCTATCTATGCATTTTACAAAAATGTCCTTATTGCCCGACAAAATTAATAAACTTTATGACATAATGAAGGCAAATACATATTGGCTGTTATATAATCTCTTGAGAGTACAGAAAAAAGAAACAAATAAAATATCCTTTACTTATAGTATTTCTTAAATATCTAGAAGGCTTGCACAAGAAAAGTGTAACATAATGGTCAATTCGTGAAGTTACTTTAAATTCAATTTTAAACATATCCTGCACTGCAGAAACACACATTAAGCAAATGCAATCTCTCGAAGACTTAATTTCTATTCAATCAAAAATACTTATAAAGATAGCAAGGGAGTCTATAGTAACATAGCCAATATGTGGTGCTTTTATGGGGCTCCATCTAAGATTATTTTCAGAAAAACTCATTGTATTAATGTTTCCATCAGGGCTGGAAGAGGTCCTGAGGTCCTTTTAAGGCTGTCAGAGGCTGCCATTAAAGCCACTGGGGCCTTTAGTATCAATGCAAATCCACTGGCAACACTATCCAAGCTGCCTTCCAGATTAGCTCAGGCTTAAAGCTCCGCTAACACCGCAGGGACAGACCTTAGCACGCGACCCTGGGTGCCTGTGAGTGCATGTCTGTGTGTGTGTGCTTACAGCAGGTGTGTGTGGTTTGATACACATTTCAGAACAATGACCACGGAGCCAAGTAGGACTTCCTGAAAGCCATCTGCCAGCTGCAATAGTATGGCTTTCATTGATTATAATGTCTGTGTTAGAGTCACCAGGGGATTTCAGGAGGCGTGCAGAGCAGGGACATGACAAGTCTGATTCTAATGGACATTCATAATGGATGGGATGGTCGATATCAGAAAAACAAACCAAAAACATAATTAACATGTAACACTAAATACAGTGGAATTTAAGTTGCTGGTCCAAATGTTGTCAATTTTAACAACGATGCGGATATATGTGATGACCCATAGATGAGCCTGAAATCAGAAAACGCTGTTGCAAAGTAGGAATTGTGTTGTCAGGATTTGTGGAGTATAATCCATGAAAGCAGATAATGTTTAATGGACATGACCAGTTGAAGAGGTCCTGCTAGGTCAAACAGAATGCATGTTCTGAGCCTTACAGTGCAGAAACACTCCAGCAACTAATTTGGAATTCATTTGCTTTCACAAATTCTGGAACAAACCCTAACCCTGATGTGTTTAATACCACATTTGAACAGATTGAAGGTTTTATAAGGACAAGGAATAGATCTGCCTTGATCGCATAAGACCATGAGACTGAAATCCAAGACAAAATTAGACAATGAACTGAAAGGCACTGAGTGAACTGCATGACATGACAGAATATAACTACAAAGCAGAAAAAATTCACAATTCTGAGATACGTAAAGCAGTCATTACAGATTGTTAGGGATCCAAAAGACTGCTCTTATCTTCAAGACAATTCTAAGATTCAAATATGCTCTGTACGATTGGAAAAAAGGTGTTAATCAAAACTATATGTGAGATTTTTGAGTCAAGCAAAATGGTCAGAAAAATCACTTAATTTATCTTGCTGATCTAATTTGTTATGTAAAGACAGGCATATACAGGACTTATTCATCCCAATATCAAAAATAGTGCAGCTATATTACAGTGTTTTTTATCTCCAAATCAGTTTTTCCCTCGATACAGACATGGTAATATCCCCAAATGGAGCCAAATGCTACAAAATACAGGAAACTTCAAACTGGTGCTTTCCTGCCACGTCTCCCCGCGTCCAGGGCTGCCGATTCGTTTGAGAGGGGAAATTGTGTTTCAGTTTTTGTGGGGATAATCTTTGGTTGATATTTGGATTTGAGTATTTCGGAGGTCATTTTATGTTCAGCACCAGGGTCAGAGGGAGGTTGAGGTTTATTATTATGTCACTGCAACATCCTGTTTTAGTGAATCCATTTGTATCTGTGTGAGATTGTGAAGTACACACCAAAATAAAGGGGGGCAGAGATACAGGGAAAGGGCCAAAGTGTTGTGTAACAGAGGATTCTGGGAAATCCGAATTAGTAAATGTTGCTAGAATGAACGCTGACAGTCAGCAATATTTTTTAGATAAACAATAGATGTGCATGCTGTTTATTAAATGCACTCGTAGCCTTAATTAACAATAGCTAACACTTGTACAGTTTGACTGACTTGTTATAGAGCCGACAGGTCCCAACCTAAAATATGAGAGTTCACTGTGCACAGAGAAAGCTCCAGAGGGCTCTATCCTGCCCCCCACTAAATCAGAGTCTGAGTGACCACACACACACGCACACACACACACACACACACACACACACACACACACACACACACACACACACACACACACACACACACACACACACACACACACACACACACACACACACACACACACACACACACACACACACACACACACACACACACACACACACACACACACACACACACACACACACACACACACACACACACACACACACACAAAGCCATTGCCCTGGGTGATGCACATACAAAAACCGCACAGGCTTGTACAGCCAGAGGCCACAAAGTGAATTTCATTGTAATGACGTCCAAGCTTTTAGGGAAGATTCCCAAATGACAGGATACTACTCCATGTTGGGCAACAGAGTCCCAAACACCTGCACACACACCTGTGGGAGGACAGCACCATCACAACTCATTGGGTTTAAGATTTTTCAATTTATCTTGCATTTCTTTTAACAGGTAGATTAGAGTAGATTTGAACATGTAAATTATTGTGCTGACCATAGTTCAATTATCTTAAAATAGACTTTTGCAGCACATTTGCATGCGTGAATCTTCAAAGCTTCCTTAAATCTTGACAGTATTGTATATTTTCTTACACATGTACAATATACCGGTAAGGTTTAGTTTAGTCTATCCTTAGTGTGTGCTTTTAGAAGTACAATATGTACTGTGACAGGCAATGAAGATCGGAAAACTGGCCCTTAATGAAAGAGTATCTCTTCTGGAGATCTTAACTCAGGGTTCTTCAGTCAGCCGTTTTTACCACAGACAGGTCCATTTTCAGCTGATGAGGCAGATATCTTGGCTAAGACTGTCGGAATCTTACCAGTAGCAGAAGAGTTACAAATAGAGTTTTAAAGAAAATAATTTACAAAATCAAAGAAATGGTGAGTATTTACATTTGTGACTTCTTTAAGGGACCCATGATCTGTATATGTTGTTAATTTAACTACTGCATGACTACTGTTTTGACAATAATATTATTAAATGGTATTAGAATCCAATCAAAACCATATGTGAATCAATTAAATTGGGAGGAAATTGAATGAGTCACTCCATTTGCTGCCCACATGCCACAGCAATGTTGATATATTCCAAATGTATTTCTCTCCTGCTTTTTTGTACAGCTAACATATGACTGTACATCTGAACACTCAATCTGCCACAACCCCGGAGAGGAAAGCTTTTTCTACATTGAGTGATGCTTTTCATTAAACTCTACAGGAACCATGTCCCCCGTCTGTCGGGCCAGTCTTTATCCAGGTCATCAAAAATTATTTCGACAACCCCAGTGTCACTATTTGGTCATGTGTTGGGGTCGGTCTGTGTTTAATCAAGGAGTTCTAATTTAAAACACATTCGCTTAGCTGATCTTGCTCACATTGTCTAATGAAAACTTAACTAACTTCACTTGGATATTTCAGCTTCACTTTTGAACATAAACCTTAGTGTAAAAGATAAATGTAAAAGCAGGATTTTGTAACATAAGGTTTGGAAGCAATTCATGATCCAGAATTGGACTTGCACAAGTATGATGAGTGTCCAATGCAGATACAAAGAGAACTGATTGTTCAGGTATCCAGCAGATTGCCTTTAAAAAAAAAAATATATTTATAAACTGTGAAGGGAATTGAAAAAAAAGTTAAATAATAATAGAACCATACCAGACCTTATTGAAATATTTGAAGCAGAGTATTTGTATGCTTCTTAAACTTCTCTGGAAAAGATCTCTTAGTTTCAGTAGTAGAACACTTTTCTTTTTTACATTGGTTACAGTGGTTTTAACGAGAACCTAAAAGAGAAAATTACAGCATAATGGTAAATGCTAAAACATAGCTTTTCACAAAAGTAGAAGAATCACAAGGTGAGTAAAAATCACTTAGACATTCAAGTACAAATGAGCAAGGACGCATTTTAGGGAGCTTAACATAACCATCACACATGAATAGAAGGTCACTGCCACCTTGTGGAACCTGGTTTCCAACTATTAAACCCAAACACCAATGAATAGAGTTTGTATTCAGTTTATTTTTGTTCTGGAGCATTTCACAGATTTCATTCCTGTTTTTAATGATTCAATTCAACATCCAGATTCTTCTTTGAAAGCGTTTAATCATCTTTCCACAGGCTCAGAACGATACTAAACAGGATATCGGTTTCATCTCATATTGATCCGACCCATGTGAACACAAACCATGGTGGATTTAAATCTTGGATTTTAAGTACCGAATATTTTGGAATGATGTAGTGCTTCGTAAGGACGGAGCCAGATGCAAAAACATAGAACAGGCTCAGTGGAAACTTTTGCACAATGCCTGTCTTTAAATCTTAATGTATACTGCTTATAAAACAATCCCCAAATGAGTTTTTGCCAATGTCCTCTCATTCTAAGTCAAATAAAACCTTGAACAGTAAAAAAAAAAAACCTTATGCATCATCATAATGTTTATTTATCTACTAAATAAAAATCCTCTTTTTTTTACATAGTGGTCTATAAGGCAAGGCACGTTTATTTATATCGCACCTTTCAACACAAGGCAATTCAAAGTGCTTTACAAAAATGAAAGACATTAAGAAACATATTATAAAATGAAGACATAAGCACACTAGTAAAAACTGTCCCAGAGAATGGATGACTATAATAAACCTTTGCTTATCCCTTTTTTCCCTCACTTCATATTCTTTTCTCATCAGTGCACCTTTTAAGTCTCAATCACAGTATCACTAATACAGTACCTGTAGGTATTTGTTATACTCATAATCTGTCTCTTTCTTTCTCCTGACTTACCTTTCCGTTTTAACAATACATAGGCTGTGTCTCTCACATTTGTTCGGATACTCTCTACTCTCAAACCCCTTTTCGCTGCATTAGCAGTAGATTTTGCGACATTTGTGCGTTGCAAATTATTCTGCTTTGGACTCAACCAGCCCTGTCATACCTTTCCTGCTTTAGGATCCATAAGAGGAATTATTTAATGGGATTGATCCTATAAGCAGGGTCAGGGTCTTGTTGGTTGTTTTGCTGCAGCATCCCATTGCACGAGTAGTCTGGGACACGTCCAGAAGACTCCATTTAAGTCGTACCTTGGCTGTAGGTTGCCAGCATTTTAGTCTTATTCCAAGTACCTTTGATGTACTTCCTGTTGCACATCTGGGCTGCTAGGCTACCTTTTGTTGGAGGAACGAACCTGGTGTCTCATCCAACCTGTTGGTGCTAGGGAAAAAAGAAAAGGAATCAGATAAAGTGGTAGGGAGACAGATTATGATGTTGTCTTTGCATGTTTACGTGCTCAAATTTCTCCACTGGATTTGATAGCTTAGTTTTTTGACACTCACAGCGTGATTCACCTGGTTGTCTTGTGTTACTGGCGCTGCTACCAAAGGAAGACTGGAAGTTATGGATGGTCTCTTGAAGGATCTGCCTTTCACGGCCCTGATGAGAACCAACAGCAGTATTAGAACAAGTTAACATTCTCAGGCAAAGATGATACTAATTCTGTACTTATTCAAAGCATTTCTGTCTATTTCTGCTGTCCATAGTTAGATTACAGAGATTAATGGAAACAACGTTTTGCTGGAGAGAAAACGTTTTTTTCAAAAGGTATGCACCTTCCCAGCATTGAGCTCTGATATGGCAGCCAAGATCTGTTGTCTGGGTCCGTCTGTTTTAATGCCCAGCTCCCTCAGGTCTCCATCTGTTAGAGTCAGGAATGCCTCCATGTCCACCTAAAAGAAGAGAAAAAAACACTGTATGAACCATGTGCAATAAATTAGATATCTACAACTTTCACCTCAATATGAGGGCAAAACTGTTCAGTCCATGCATTCCTTTCAAAAAACGATGTTATGGGAAAGGCGGTCCATTTGCTTTGAGAACAGAACAATCAAAATCGAAAGAAAGAGACAGACTTTATATTTGAAGGATAAATGTGTTGGAATTCAATTTTGACAAATACCTCCTGTTCCTCAAATATGGGCTGGTATTTCTCCAGGGACAGTTTCTTCAAAATACCCGACAACTCGTCTGGAAAAGGCAAGAACATTAAAAAAAAAAAACTCATGTGTGTGCATTATTATATGTGAAGATCTAATAAGTGATCAAGAATGAGTTACCAACAACTAATTACTGCATAAATAATAAAAGCAATCAATGCTTATGCACATAAATGAACATTGGTTTCTGCTTTCCCTTAAACATCAGCCTACTTGCTAAATAAGTGTGGAATTAATGCTTGGCCAAACGTGTTGCAAACAGAACGATGGTATCACCTTCATCTGTTATGGTTCCACTGCTCGAGCCACCACTGCTCTTGGAGCGAGGATGGGAGGAGGCTGAGGACAGAGAATCTCCCGGCCCGCTGGGGGGCTTTGGCGTTTGGGAGGGAGACGGAGTCAGAGTGGGCGACGTGCTCTTGGATGTGGAGGAGTTACCAGACTGAGGTCTCTTCTTTAAATCCATCTTCTACAAAGGAGAAGGGTGGATTCACTGACACTATAGAATACACTTTGAAACACTTTTTTGACACTGTTATGACAGAAGAGAACACACAGACCCTTCTGGAGTGGATGTCAGGAGCAACCAGGCTTTGGTGGGAGTGGATTTCAGGGAGGCTGATATCAGGCAGCGGTAGGCGGTCAGCTGGGGGGGGCACTGAGGGTTGGCTGTGGGTCTGGGTGGGCGGCTTTTCTGGAGCGTGTGCCTTCACATCTATCAGGCCCGCTGCTCGCTTCCTTTGGGCTGCTATCTGGGAGAGAACACTGTCTGCGCTGCCCCCTGGTGGACAAAAGAGTACGTTACCAAGTGGCTACAGTTAACTAAGTGTCACCGTATGTTTATTAATTTGTGTAAACCTGAACGGTTGTGCGAGTCCCGGTTGATTCCTGCCACTCCATTGGAGCCTCCTGAAGAGTGGGGGGAGTGGTAGTGACCAGAGTTTGAAGGAGAGGATGAGGAAGGGCCTTTAGGGATGCTGGGAAACTTTATGGACCTGCTAACCACACGACTGATAGAAGTCTGAGAGAGGAGAATATAGGAAAAAAGACATGTGAATGACGTCAAACATGGTTTTATACAAGCACCAGTCCTCTGACACACAAACACTCACAATATCTGAGTTTCCACTGCTGTTCAGCTTCCTCTGGGGGGGCATGGGCAGGCGGGGTGTTTCGCTCTTCCCCTCCCCGAGGAGACGCGAGCGGTCAGAGTTCCATGGTTCAAAGTTGGACGGAGGCAGGAAGGGAGGGATCACCGCTTTGAGTTTGTCATTGGGCAGACGGGTTAAGGGCGCACCACTCCTGAGCTAGAGGGCATAGAAAACATTGTTTAATAATCCAGTAACGCTCTTGGTCTAGGTAGGGTCATTTAATCACAACAAGCTTAAATCAAATCCAACCCTCCTACCATTGTGGTTATTAGAAAGTCCTCCTTTTCTGAGTTGGCCCTGCCAAGACCTGAAGAGGGAACAATGAATTACATTTACACATTTGACCTCCTTGTCTTTTGATATACAACGACTGTATGACATCTTTCCGAATTCAAGGATCAACATGAAGATATGCTGTCACTCCCCACCCGTGAAAAATAATGCCAACATTTAAAAAGCAGCAGATCACTCTGGAGCTACACAAGACACAAATAGACTTGATGTGTGAAATTGGTAGAGTTCCCCTGATAATCTAAACATCTGATTTGTTACAGACTAGAGTAATTAGCTCTAAAACGGATGAAGAATTCATATTATTCTCTGTCTCACCAGAATCTTTGCTCTTGACAGCCCAAGCAGTGTTGTTGTCGTTCCCCCCCATGGCAGAAGTTGATGCCCCATTAGACACAGCAGCCTGCTTCCTATCCGCCTTCATTGTGGCATCCAATGAAGCTTCAGCATCGTCTGGAAATGGAGCCAGTCGGTTGGACGAAAGACTGTGCCTCAGGGTGTGAGTCAACTTAAGCCGACGGAACCGATTGGACATCCGGCTCCACCAGGACTGGAAGGAAGTCCGACATGTTAATGTGATTTTTAGTTTAATATAATTGATCAGTGTTAGATGGTTTGGATTTGTATTCATGGGACTTGTCCTTTACCTTTAGGCCTCCCTTCTCGTCAGGTGGCACAGGGACGTTATTGAGGGACTGTCGGCTTTTGGAGCGAGTTATTAATGCTTTGCCGCGGTGTTTCGACTTGTCCTTGTCTACTTGCATACAAACTGATGCTAACAGACGCACCAACTCCGTATCTAAAAATATCCAAAATAGGAAGAGAGAAAATAAATAAGGATTCACGGAGTAAAACAATTTTTTTAATAACAAGTACCTCCACACTATGTCCTAACTAAACATTCTTAAGATTACTTGATAAAAGAGACAAATACCTGCTATTATTTTTTCAAATGGGTTCTGCTGTTTTCACAAATGGTGGATTTATGATTTTGTTAGTTCTGCTATTTATAACGTCTTATTTGGAAGGAAAGTGTTTTTAAACAAGAGCACATTTTCTCAAAGAGGTGTTAGAGTAAAGTGATAAAAGTGGGGGGTACCTGGGTCGTTCAGCAACATGACCAAATCAAAGGCTGTGTATCCATTCTTAGCTCGGAGGTTGACATCAGCCCCTTGACTCAACAGGTACTTGACAATGTCTTTATTACTGAAAGGAGGAGGGAGACAGAGAACACAAAAGAAGAGTGGGAAAGTAGGATAAGGTCAGCAATCATAAAAAAATGACCTCTGATCAATTTACCTACAATTATTTCCTTCTTACCCATGATAGGTGGCCTGCATTAAAGCGGTCCACCCATGGACACCATCTTGTTTGTCTATGTCAGCCTTCTTATCCAGCATCAGCTGCACCACCTCTAGCTGACCACTCACTGCCGCGATCATGAGAGGCGACGCTCCCTCCTGATTGGATGAGTTCACCTGAGTAGGATCCTCCTCCAAGATCTCCTTGACCAGCTGTGAATTTCCTGAGTAAAGAAACACACACGTTTTAGTACAAATCCTACTTTAATGTGTTTAGTTTTGATAAATCTTTGAATGTTCGATTTAACTCACCCAACTTGAGAGCACTGAACACATCTGGTCTTCTTCTCTCATCGTCTGTGGAGAAAGTCAGTGATATACTGAAACAACAGTTCTACTTGGCCTGACTCCACATAGCTCAGCATCATCTGTGTGTAAGTGTGTGTGAGGAGGGTTATGTAAATAAATATTAATCACTGCTGGGCTCCCCACTCACAAGTGTACTTTAAAAACAGAGAAAGAAGAAACACATTACACTTAAAGATATATTTAAAACATGCTGTAAAAGGAAAATGTTCAGTGCTGCCATGATTGTTTAATACATTTAGGGTAAAACCACTAAATTATGCTTTACCTATAATTTGTAGCTCTGCCAATGGCACTGCTTTTACATTAAAGTATGAGCCAGATTTATCATTATTGATTGGTAGCTTACATGAAAGTGTCAAAAAGTGTAGCCAGAAGTGAGCTCAGGTTAATGTTTAGTTTCAGAAGGACATATCATATGCAATGTCCTTTAAAATAAAAATAAAAGGCTTGTATGTAGAAAAGAAAACTGAGCTAAGAGCTGCCGGTGAGAAGAGCTATTGAACATCAAAGAGGCTGACAGCTGCCATTGTTCACACATCAGTGATAATTGCATTGCAAAACAGTAACACACAGAGAGGTTGCCATTTGTAGATACAGGTTGAAAAAGAGACAGATTTAAATTCTCTATTAAACTTAATAAAAACACAAAAATAAGTTCCAAGAATTCAACTCATTTTCAGACTATCTGGGAAGGAAGCCTTACCTGTCTGTGGTCGCACAGTGGTGATGGAGTCCAGATAAGCCTTGATGTCCCTCTGTTTAAGCTGCATGGCTAGTTCAAAGGCCGTGTTGGACAGAACATTAATCCTGTCTGGGTCCGCTCCTCGCTCCACCAGCTGCTGAGCCACAGCCACCTACGAAACACACCCACTTTATTCATCAAGATATTCCAAATATACACATCAAACACAATCCGTCCATCTGGTTTATCTATCCATAGAACCCACTTTCCCGCTGAGGGTGGCCACCATCAGTGGTCCCCAGCCAGTGGTCTTCTGAGAAAAGTTGACATCAGAGCCCCATTCTAGCAGCAGGCGCACCGTGGCCTCGTGGCCATGCTGAGACGCGACCATCAAGGCTATGATGTCCATGAATTCTCTACCGCCACCGTCTCCTAGACAGCTTTCACTTCCTCCAAAACCGTTCCCACTGTAAAAGAGAAAGCCACATTAGTTTGGAAGAAACTGATAAACAAAAGTTGAAGACGACACATTTAAAAAAAAAAAAAGGTAATCTAAATGTAGTTTTGTTTTAGTTTGTCTGGCATAAACAGCCCCTACCTGCAGCTGTTGTTGTTGTTGCCGTTGGATACTGCCTCTGCAGCAATAGCAAGATGATCGTAGTCATCAGCGTAGGCCCCGCTCTCCAGGAGTAGCTTGACTACATGCGTGTGTCCCCCACGAGCGGCCATAGTCAGAACACTTGCACCGAGCCGGTTCCGTCCGTTAATCTCTGCCCCGTTCTCCAACAGGATGTGGGCAACAGTCAGGTGACCGAACCTGTGTGGAGAATAAGGGACAGAGAATAAGAAATGCGGTTTAAGTAAACATTTCTTCCTAGCTTAAGAATCAACTCTCAGGAAGTTGACAAGGCACAGTCCTACTTTCATTGTGTCAATTAAGTTATGTCACAATTTTGAAAGGAAATGTGAGCATCTTATAGATTGGCACACACACATGAGAACTCTACATAGACAGCTAGACAGGTGTTGTTCATCAGGCCGTTGCTGTGTGACCCATTGGAGTAAACACATGCAATTTTTGCATAATAACAATGCTAGTAGATATGAATTATCTATCCCTTTTTAATCAAATCTCAGGGTCTTTACTAAATGGTGTTTCTTGTGTGTGCACTTAACTGTACACTTGGTACTATGATGAAAAAATGTGTAAAGATGTGAACACGAGTTGGCATCAGACACCAAAATGCACCAAGAAAAGGGCTAAAAACATTCAAATTCAACTGAATGATTAGAATAAAGCTTATTTAATTGTAAAAAGAAGATAGTAAGCACATGATGCTCCGCCAAACTCCATGCAACCAAAAAAAAGGAAGAAATGTGGCCGTTTCTAGTTGAAAAATTAAAGAGTGGCTCCTGACAATGTCTTCACTGTATTGTGAAGTTTTTACCAACACCAGCATGACATGACAAACTTAAGATCACCAGAGTTTTAATGAAGGTTGGTGAGTCCTTCTCCTATGACTTTAAAACAGTGTAATGAACTTCAGCCCGCAGCCCCACCTAGCAGCCTGCATCAGCGGGGTCCAGCCGTAGTTGTTGCGGCTATCCACCGATGCCCCCTTTCGTAGCAAAAACCGGACCAGGTTCTCATGACCGCTGGCTGAGGCAAACTGTAGGGCGGTGTTCCCCTCCTCGTCCGTAGAGTCCACCGGTACCAGAGACAACATGTCCACGGTATTGCACTCCGACCCCACTTCTGACCGCAGCCTGCTCTGCCTCCCAGAGTCTTTTGGGGCTCCGGGCTCCAGGATACCTCGGGCTGTTTCATAGTCCCCCTCGTCGCACGCACGGAAGAGCAGCAGCGAATTAGCGGGGACACCAAAATTCATCTTCTAATTTAAAGTGTGTCTCCGTTCCCATTCCACTCCAGTTAGTTGCATCGACGGTAACGGTCTATAACTTTTCGTCGGTCATTTGGCGGCGGCCTATGATTGGAAATCATGACGCAAGGCAAAATAAAGTTTAGACGTCGTGACAATTACTACCCTTATTTTTCACGAAAACTAGAACCACACAACCATCTTTACGATAAAAACACTTTCGTCCTTACTTAACGGGTTTCAACAAAACAACTTGTGGCAATTATCCCCAGTTCCGTTATTTGTTTAACCGACACACTTGACTTCCGCTTTTATCTTTCAAAATAACATCCTAAGAACAGTCAATCACGTGTTCTTTATACAATGCCAGGAATGTAATATTCATAACGTAGGCTACACTCATGTCATTAATACAAGCTTTTCAATGTTTTAAATGCTATTATTGCTTTTCATACGTGGATCAAGTTTGAATGTAGCCAAGTTAGTAAACAGGATAATATAGTTGTTTTATTGTTTTACATTTCTACCGGATGTAAGTGTCTGCCTCTCTTGGGACAGTGCAAACGAAATCTCCTTTACCCAAGCATAGACTGTAAAGGTAAGGCTTTCCTTCAAAGACCACAACAAATAAAGTAATGAATGAATGCCGTTTCAAACAAACAGCATCTGATATGGAATGGAATTTAATTGAGTCTAGTCTGTCTTTCCGGATGCATTATATACAAATTAAAACAAAGACAATTCAACAACTAATACATTTTTTGAACACTTAGTATTTTTATTCTTTAGCCGCACCTACAAACATATAATATATAAATGTAGGTTGCTCCCGGCTGACACAATTGTGTCTTTTCAATGTTTTATTCATGATTCATACAATGTATTGTCAATGAAAGGTTGCTGGACCTTTTCACATTGAACACACCTCAGGTGTCCTTGTTGACAGGTGTTCCCACTTAAACTTTAATTAACACAGCCTTGAGGATCCTTTAAAAGAAGCTTCTTTGGATTCTGAAGACATTGTGGAAAGCTGCTTGTTGAGCAGCTTGTTGCAGTTAGCAGGTATTAACGGTGGTTTGGGTGTTTCATTTTTTTATTTGTACTTTTTGCTAAATTGTTAATATAACCACTTTTGTCTATGCTTTACCTACAGTTGCTTGAAAAAAATCACACAGCATACATATCCTGAATGTACCTGGATCTCTAACTAAAATCATGTAAGTAGACAACTGACTTGTAGCTTATTGATTGGTAAGATTTAAACCTAATCTAAAATGAAATCTCTCTGCAGGATGTTGTGGATTTCCTGCATGCTTATTGGCTACGTAACCTGTCATCCTATACAACAAGGTGAGACGATATTGCCTTAAGATTTTTACAATAAAATAGAGTAAAGTGCTAACATGTTTTTCCTTTTGAAACAGAAAATGCTGCTCCACGCTTCATGCATTGGCCACCCCCTTCTAGCGATCGGTATTGGGGAAGAAGGGCCAGTTCTGACCCGGGCAGCAGCTCCTATCTACCAGGTGTACCCTTACCGAGATCTAACAAAGCTCCTGAACTTCCTGCTCTTCGAGAGGCCAGTTCCAGTGCTGGTCCTGGCAATTACAGGGCTCCAGATTTCTACAGCAGCCCTAACATGGCTGTGGTTAAAGATGACTATGCTAGTTTAAGGGATGAACGCTATAACAGCCCTGTGGTTCGTGAACCTGAGGTTGCTTATGCAGCATCTAGATATGACACCAGTGCTCCAGAGTACAATGTTGGTAGCTATTATAATTTTAAAGATGCTAGTTGGATTGATGGGCGCTATAACAAACCTCAGGTCAGTGAGCCTGAGGTTGCATATGCAGGGAATGGGTATAACAGCAATGCTCAAGTTGTCACCTATGGTAGCTCAGCAAGGGCTGGTTTGAGCTCTGAACCTGCTGGTGAAGAGGAACCTGAGCCAGTCTTCAGCGAGGTGGCTGGTCTGGAGCCAGTCTCCTCCTTTAGCTCGCGTTCGAGATACCAACGCAAAAGGTCACAAGTTGCTCAAACCCGCTACATCCCAGGAGAGCCTGTTCCCTGGCACGCTCCAAGCAAATATGTCTTCTAAAGACCTTGTTGGTAAGACACAATTTGCTAAATGCCCTGTTTCTGTATCCATCATCCAACTGATGATTCACAAATGTTTTTGCTTTTGCAGGTCTTTAGTTCCAGATGACTGACTGCTGCTTTTCTTAATGTCAATATACCAATAAACTGTGCTTTCACAAAGGCTTTTGTAAATCTGTCTTTATTTTGGCATGTTGGCACAGCATATTACTTTGGTGAATTTGCAAAACTTTTACAAATGCTTTCAACTTAAACTGCAGCAACCAACTGCTCTGTAGAAACTGTGAACAGGGGATAGTGTTGGTTTTGATTTTTTTTTTTAAAACATTTTTAAATGCTTGTGTTTACAGAAGTATTATCACGTTCAGCCATGGAACACAAAACACGTTTTCATTTCCTTTCAAATCTTTGTTTAACCAGGAGGAATCTCATGAGATCATCGATCTCTTTTTCAAGAGACCTGCAGCAGTAGGTTACACATGAAGACATAAAAACAAAAAGGACATCATACAACACAGTTACAGGTTTACAATTTACATACATATCAACATTTGAAGTGGCAACCACTTCAAGTATTTTTTCTTGTGCAGTAAAATTTTCCAAAGTGGTCCCTGGTGGCTTTTTGGCTTTTTAAAAATAGCATTACCCTAGTTTTATCAACATTTAAAAGAAGCTTTATTTCAGAGAGCTGAGTCTGAATATTAAAAACTGCCTGCAATTTAAAAACAGCCTCCTTAATGAAGGGTCCTACACAATACATTCCGGTATCGTCTGCATAAAAATGTAAAGTTGCTCCATCCACATTTTGACCTAAACTGTTTTAGATAAAGAATAATAGTGGACCTAAAACAGAACCTTGTTGTACACCATTAGTCATGTTTAACCACTCAGATGTGAGCCCATCAAATTGAACACATTGGGACCTTTCAAAGAGGTAGTTCACAAACCACCCCACTGCATGGCTGGATATGCCAATGCTGGCCAGCCTCTGCTTCAAGATATGATCGACGGCATCGAACGCTTTGGAAATATCAATAAACAGAGCTGCACAACTCTGCTTATTGTCTAAAATACCAGCAATATCATTCACCACTTTCATTGTTGCAATGATGGTGCTATGTTGCTTTCTGAAACCGGACTGATGTTTACATAGGATGTCATTTATACATAAAAACTCCTTTACCTGTTCACTTACTAGGCGTTCAAGAACCTTAGCCAGAACTGACAATTTAGAGAAGGGCCTATAATTATTTAATAAAGTGGCCTCCCCTCTTTTTAGTCAAGGCAGGACATAAGCCGACTTCCATACTTTTGGAATTGTGCTGAGGGAGAGGTTAAAAAGAGTAATGAAAGGTGGTGCAATAAAATCTACAGCTATCTTTAAAAAGAAAGGTTGTCCGGGCCAGCCGGTTTCTTAGGATCTAACTTAGTTAAGGCTTCATGAACAACATAAATAGTAAAAGGAGAAAAACTGAAAGGGTTTTCCAAACCACATTGTTCAGAGTCACAGACTGTGGTGTTCACAGAAGCAGAGTTAGTAACAGAATCAAACAGAGAGCCACAGGACACAAAATGTTCATTAAAACAATTTAATATAGTGGCCCTGTTTGTTGTGGTAACTGACAGATAATATATAATATCTCTAAGGTTGTGGTGACTGATGTTGCACTCTCTGATCATTCCTGTGTTTTCTTTGAGAGCTCTATTTCTGTTCACAAAAATGTTCAAAAAGAGGTAACTACAAATCGACATTTAACTGAAAATACTTGGGAAATGTTTACTAGGAATTTTTCTTCCACACTTGCCCCTGCTAACATCTCAGTAAATGAGCTAGTAGATCATTTAAATACAAAAATTAAAAATGTTATAGATGCCATTGCTCCAACTAAGGTAAAGGAAGTGACTGGCAAGAAAATATCTCCATGAAGAATGGCCATGACCGTGAAAACAGAAAAAAGAGAGTGTCGAAAAGCTGAACGTAGGTGGCGAAAAACAAATCTCCAGGTTCATTTTGAAACCTATAAAGAGAGACTTGGACTTGGCCTTTATAATTTGGAATTGAAAAGCGCACGACAGTCTTTCTTCTCTGACATCATTACCAAAAACAAAAACAACGCACGTGCCTTGTTTGCTACCGTCGACAGACTAACAAACCTCCCAGTGTCAGTAGCCTCTGAATTTCTATCCACCAGGGACTGCAATGATTTTGCCTCCTTCTTCACTGACACAATTCAGAAAATCAGACAAGCAGTCAGTGCCTCTGCATCAGGTACAGCAAATGTGTTGTCCCCGTGTCCACCTAATATCAATTCAAACACCATGGCACAATTCCATCAGATTAATGATAAAAACCTAGAGGACATTATTCAACTTCTGAAATCCTCCTCCTGCTGCCTTGATATTATTCCAACAGGATTTTTCAAAGATGTTTTTCATTGCATGGCCTCAGATCTACTTCACATAGTAAACAAGTCTCTTTACTCAGGTGTTTTTCCCACAGGCCCTGAAAACTGCAGTCATTAAACCGCTCTTAAAAAAGAATAATCTAGATGCTTCAGTAATGAACAATTACAGGCCCATATCAAACCAGCCATTTCTAGGTAAAATCATTGAAAAAGTAGTTTTTCAACAGTTGAGTAATTTCTTGCATTTAAATAACTGTTTCGATGTGTTCCAGTCAGGCTTTCGTCCAAACCACAGCACTGAGACTGCTCTTGTAAAGGTCTTCAATGGCATCCACTTAAACACAGACAGTGGCAGAACTTCAGTGTTAGTATTATTAGATCTCCGTGCTGGGTTTGACACTGTTGACCACAACATATTTCTAAACCGACGAGAAAACCGGGTGGAACTTTCGGAAACAGTTCTAAATTGGTTTGAATCCTACTTAAAGGACAGAAAAAACTTTGTTTCTATGGGTAAATACACATCTGAGTTGACGAATATGACATGTGGGGTACCTCAAGGCTCCATCTTGGGGCCTCTTCTCTTTAACATATACATGCTACCACTGGCTCAGATAATGAAAAACAACAAAATAAGTTACCATAGCTATGCGGATGACACACACATTTACGTAATAATTTCACCAGGAGACTATGCTCCAATTTAAACACTGAGTAAGTGCATTGAACAAATCAATGACTGGATGTGTCAGAACTTTCTCCAATTAAACAAAGATAAAACTGAGGAAATGGTTTTTGGAGCCAAGGCACAACGTATAAAAGTTAGCGCTGAGCTTCAGTCTGCAATGTTCAAAACAACAGATAGAGACAGAAATCTAGGTGTAGTCATGGACTCTGACCTGAGTTTCAACAGTCACATTAAAACAGTTACTAAATCAGCTTACTATCACCTAAAGAACATATCTAGGATTAAAAGACTAATGTCACAGCAGGATTTGGAAAAACTTGTCCATGCTTTTATCTTCAGTAGTTTTACTTTACTGAAGCTAATTCAGACCGCCGCTGCTCGAGTTCTCACTAACACTAAGAGAGTGGATCATATCACTCCTGTTCGGAAGTCTTTACACTGGCTTCCTGTGTGTCAAAGAATTGATTTTTAAAATATTGCTGCTGGTTTATAAAGCTTTGAATGGTTTAGGCCCAAAATACATTTCTGACCTGCTGCTAAATTATGAACCATACAGATCTCTCAGGTTTTCTGGGACTGGTCAGCTTTCTGTCCCCAGAGTCAGAACTAAACATGGTAAAGCAGCGTTCAGTTATTATGCTCCAAATATCTGGAACAAGCTCCCAGAAACCTGCAGGTCCGCTGCAACCCTGACCACTTTTAAATCCAGGCTGAAGACTTTTCTTTTTGCCGCTACTTTTAATTGAACTATTCATATCTTAAACTGCACTGTAACTTTTATCCATGTATTTTTTCTTTTAATGTTTATTTTATTATCTTTGCTTTTTAATGACTGATTTTAAATGCCGTTTTTTTAATGTCTTTCATTTTTTGTAAAGCACTTTGAATTGCCTTGTGTTGAAAGGTGCTATATAAATAAACTTGCCTTGCCTTGACTGCTGAGGGGGGTGTGTAACAGCCCACCACCATGACCTGTTGACCCTTTGCCACTTCAATATTCAAGGCTAAAAACGTGAGTTGCTTACTGATTTGGAAACCAACGTGGTTACACAGCTACGCCACTGGTACAGCGCCCGGGGAGCAATGGGAGTGGGGGGGAAGGGGTAAGTCCGGTGCCTTGCTCAAGGGCACCACGGCAGGGCAGGAGGTGAACTGGGACCTCTCCAAGTATCAGTCCACACTCCATATTTAGGTCTATTCGGGGACTTGAACCGGCAACCCTGCGGCTCACAGTCCAAGCGCCTACTGACTGAGCCACTGTCGGACAAATCTCCTGTACCAAGGCTTTCCATCAAAAGCCACAAAAAATAAATGAATGAATGCTGCTTCAAACAAACAGCATCTAATATGTAATTTAATTTAATTGAGTCTAGTCTGTCTTTCCGGATGCATTATATACAAATTAAAACAAAGACAATTCAACAACTAATACCTTTTTTGAACACTTAGTATTTTTTTACTTTAGCCGTACTTACTGTACAAACATATAATATACAAATGTAGGTTGCTCCCGACACATTTGTGTCTTTTCAATGTTGTATTCATGATTCATACAATGTATTGTCAATGAAAGGTTGCTGGACCTTTTCACATTGAACACACCTCAGGTGTCCTTTTGACAGGTGTTCCCACTTAAACTTTAATTAACACAGCCTTGAGGATCCTTTAAAAGAAGCTTCTTTGGATTCTGAAGACATTGTGGAAAGCTGCTTGTTGGAGACGCTTGTTGCAGTTAGCAGGTATTAACAGTGGTTTGGGTGTTTCATTTTTTTATTTGTACTTTTTGCTAAATTGTTAATATAACCACTTTTGTCTATGCTTTACCTACAGTTGCTTGAAGAAATCACACAGCATACATATTCTCAATGTACCTGGATCTCTAACTAAAATCATGTAAGTAGACAACTGACTTGTAGCTTATTGATTGGTAAGATTTAAACCTAATCTAAAATGAAATCTCTCTGCAGGATGTTGTGGATTTCCTTCATGCTTATTGGCTACATAACCTGTCGTCCTATACAACAAGGTGAGACGATATTGCCTTAAGATTTTTACAATACAATAGAGTAAAGTGCTAACATGTTTTTCCTTTGAAACAGAAACTGCTGCTCCACGCTTCATGCATTGGCCACCCCCTTCTAGCGATCGGTATTGGGGAAGAAGGGCCAGTTCTGACCCGGGCAGCAGCTCCTATCTACCAGGTGTACCCGTACCGAGATCTAACCAAGCTCCTGAACTTCCTGCTCTTCGAGAGGCCAGTTCCAGTGCTGGCCCTGGCAATTACAGGGCTCCAGATTTCTACCGCAGCCCTAACATGGCTGTGGTTAAAGATGACTATGCTATTTTAAGGGATGAACGCTATAACAGCCCTGTGGTTCGTGAACCTGAGGTTGCTTATGCAGCGTCTAGCTATGACACCAGTGCTCCAGAGGACAATGTTGGTAGTTATTATAATTTTAAAGATGCTAGTTGGATGGATGGGCGCTATAACAAACCTCAGGTCAGTGAGCCTGAGGTTGCATATGCAGGGAATGGGTATAACAGCAATGCTCAAGTTGTCACCTATGGTAGCTCAGCAAGGGCTGGTTTGAGCTCTGAACCTGCTGGTGAAGAGGAACCTGAGCCAGTCTTCAGCGAGGTGGCTGGTCTGGAGCCAGTCTCCTCCTTTAGCTCGCGTTCGAGATACCAACGCAAAAGGTCACAAGTTGCTCAAACCCGCTACATCCCAGGAGAGCCTGTTCCCTGGCACGCTCCAAGCAAATATGTCTTCTAAAGACCTTGTTGGTAAGACACAATTTGCTAAATGCCCTGTTTCTGTATCCATCATCCAACTGATGATTCACAAATGTTTTTGCTTTTGCAGGTCTTTAGTTCCAGATGACTGACTGCTGCTTTTCTTAATGTTAATATACCAATAAACTGTGCTTTCACAAAGGCTTTTGTAAATCTGTCTTTATTTTGGCATGTTGGCACAGCATATTACTTTGGTGAATTTGCAAAACTTTTACAAATGCTTTCAACTTAAACTGCAGCAACCAACTGCTCTGTAGAAACTGTGAACAGGGGATGGCGTTGGTTTTGATTTTTTTTTTTAAAACATTTTTAAATGCTTGTGTTTACAGAAGTATTATCACGTTCAGCCATGGAACACAAAACACGTTTTCATTTCCTTTCAAATCTTTGTTTAACCAGGAGGAATCTCATGAGATCATCGATCTCTTTTTCAAGAGACCTGCAGCAGTAGGTTACACATGAAGACATAAAAACAAAAAGGACATCATACAACACAGTTACAGGTTTACAATTTACATACATATCAACATTTGAAGTGGCAACCACTTCAAGTATTTTTTCTTGTGCAGTAAACATATCCAAAGCGGTCCCTGGTGGCTTTTTGGCTTTTAAAAATAGCATTACCCTAGTTTTATCAACATTTAAAAGAAGCTTTATTTCAGAGAGCTGAGTCTGAATATTAAAAACTGCCTGCAATTTAAAAACAGCCTCCTTAATGGAGGGTCCTACACAATACATTCCGGTATCGTCTGCATAAAAATGTAAAGTTGCTCCATCCACATTTTGACCTAAACTGTTTTAGATAAAGAATAATAGTGGACCTAAAACAGAACCTTGTTGTACACCATTAGTAATGTTTAACCACTCAGATGTGAGCCCATCAAATTGAACACATTGGGACCTTTCAAAGAGGTAGTTCACAAACCACCCCACTGCATGGCTGGATATGCCAATACTGGCCAGCCTCTGCTTCAAGATATGATCGACGGCATCGAACGCTTTGGAAATATCAATAAACAGAGCTGCACAACTCTGCTTGTCTAAAATACCAGCAATATCATTCACCACTTTCATTGTTGCAATGATGGTGCTATGTTGCTTTCTGAAACCTGACTGATGTTTACATAGGATGTCATTTATACATAAAAACTCCTTTACCTGTTCACTTACTAGGCGTTCAAGAACCTTAGCCAGAACTGACAATTTAGAGAAGGGCCTATAATTATTTAATAAAGTGGCCTCCCCTCTTTTTAGTCAAGGCAGGACATAAGCCGACTTCCATACTTTTGGAATTGTGCTGAGGGAGAGGTTAAAAAGAGTAATGAAAGGTGGTGCAATAAAATCTACAGCTATCTTTAAAAAGAAAGGTTGTCCGGGCCAGCCGGTTTCTTAGGATCTAACTTAGTTAAGGCTTCATGAACAACATAAATAGTAAAAGGAGAAAAACTGAAAGGGTTTTCCAAACCACATTGTTCAGAGTCACAGACTGTGGTGTTCACAGAAGCAGAGTTAGTAACAGAATCAAACAGAGAGCCACAGGACACAAAATGTTCATTAAAACAATTTAACATAGTGGCCCTGTTTGTTGTGGTAACTGACAGATAATATATAATATGTCTAAGGTTGTGGTGACTGATGTTGCACTCTCTGATCATTCCTGTGTTTTCTTTGAGAGCTCTATTTCTGTTCACAAAAATGTTCAAAAAGAGGTAACTACAAATCGACATTTAACTGAAAATACTTGGGAAATGTTTACTCAGAATTTTTCTTCCACACTTGCCCCTGCTAACATCTCAGTAAATGAGCTAGTAGATCATTTAAATACAAAAAATAAAAATGTTATAGATGCCATTGCTCCAACTAAGGTAAAGGAAGTGACTGGCAAGAAAATATCTCCATGGAGAATGGCCATGACCGTGAAAACAGAAAAAAGAGAGTGTCGAAAAGCTGAACGTAGGTGGCGAAAAACAAATCTCCAGGTTCATTTTGAAATCTATAAAGAGAGACTTGGACTTGGCATTTATAATTTGGAATTGAAAAGCGCACGACAGTCTTTCTTCTCTGACATCATTACCAAAAACAACGCACGTGCCTTGTTTGCTACCGTCGACAGACTAACAAACCTCCCAGTGTCAGTAGCCTCTGAATTTCTATCCACCAGGGACTGCAACGATTTTGCCTCCTTCTTCACTGACACAATTCAGAAAATCAGACAAGCAGTCAGTGCCTCTGCATCAGGTACAGCAAATGTGTTGTCCCCGTGTCCACCTAATATCAATTCAAACACCATGGCACAATTCCATCAGATTAATGATAAAAACCTAGAGGACATTATTCAACTTCTGAAATCCTCTTCCTGCTGCCTTGATATTATTCCAACAGGATTTTTCAAAGATGTTTTTCATTGCATGGCCTCAGATCTACTTCACATAGTAAACAAGTCTCTTTACTCAGGTGTTTTTCCCACAGGCCCTGAAAACTGCAGTCATTAAACCGCTCTTAAAAAAGAATAATCTAGATGCTTCAGTAATGAACAATTACAGGCCCATATCAAACCTGCCATTTCTAGGTAAAATCATTGAAAAAGTAGTTTTTCAACAGTTGAGTAATTTCTTGCATTTAAATAACTGTTTCGATGTGTTCCAGTCAGGCTTTCGTCCAAACCACAGCACTGAGACTGCTCTTGTAAAGGTCTTCAATGGCATCCACTTAAACACAGACAGTGGCAGAACTTCAGTGTTAGTATTATTAGATCTCCGTGCTGGGTTTGACACTGTTGACCACAACATATTTCTAAACCGACGAGAAAACCGGGTGGAACTTTCGGAAACAGTTCTAAATTGGTTTGAATCCTACTTAAAGGACAGAAAAAACTTTGTTTCTATGGGTAAATACACATCTGAGTTGACGAATATGACATGTGGGGTACCTCAAGGCTCCATCTTGGGGCCTCTTCTCTTTAACATATACATGCTACCACTGGCTCAGATAATGAAAAACAACAAAATAAGTTACCATAGCTATGCGGATGACACACACATTTACGTAACAATTTCACCAGGAGACTATGCTCCAATTTAAACACTGAGTAAGTGCATTGAACAAATCAATGACTGGATGTGTCAGAACTTTCTCCAATTAAACAAAGATAAAACTGAGGAAATGGTTTTTGGAGCCAAGGCACAACGTATAAAAGTTAGCGCTGAGCTTCAGTCTGCAATGTTCAAAACAACAGATAGAGACAGAAATCTAGGTGTAGTCATGGACTCTGACCTGAGTTTCAACAGTCACATTAAAACAATTACTAAATCAGCTTACTATCACCTAAAGAACATATCTAGGATTAAAAGACTAATGTCACAGCAGGATTTGGAAAAACTTGTCCATGCTTTTATCTTCAGTAGTTTTACTTTACTGAAGCTAATTCAGACCGCCGCTGCTCGAGTTCTCACTAACACTAAGAGAGTGGATCATATCACTCCTGTTCGGAAGTCTTTACACTGGCTTCCTGTGTGTCAAAGAATTGATTTTAAAAATATTGCTGCTGGTTTATAAAGCTTTGAATGGTTTAGGCCCAAAATACATTTCTGACCTGCTGCTAAATTATGAACCATACAGATCTCTCAGGTTTTCTGGGACTGGTCGGCTTTCTGTCCCCAGAGTCAGAACTAAACATGGTAAAGCAGCGTTCAGTTATTATGCTCCAAATATCTGGAACAAGCTCCCAGAAACCTGCTTGTCCGCTGCAACTCTAACCACTTTTAAATCCAGGCTGAAGACTTTTCTTTTTGCCGCTACTTTTAATTGAACTATTCATATCTTAAACTGCACTGTAACTTTTATCCATGTATTTTTTCTTTTAATGTTTATTTTATTATCTTTGCTTTTTAATGACTGATTTTAAATGCCGTTTTCTTAATGTCTTTCATTTTTTGTAAAGCACTTTGAATTGCCTTGTGTTGAAAGGTGCTATATAAATAAACTTGCCTTGCCTTGACTGCTGAGGGGGGTGTGTAACAGCCCACCACCATGACCTGTTGACCCTTTGCCACTTCAATATTCAAGGCTAAAAACGTGAGTTGCTTACTGATTTGGAAACCAACGTGGTTACACAGCTACGCCACTGGTACAGCGCCCGGGGAGCAATGGGAGTGGGGGGGAAGGGGTAAGTCCGGTGCCTTGCTCAAGGGCACCACGGCAGGGCAGGAGGTGAACTGGGACCTCTCCAAGTATCAGTCCACACTCCATATTTAGGTCTATTCGGGGATTTGAACCGGCAACCCTGCGGCTCACAGTCCAAGCGCCTACTGACTGAGCCACTGTCGGACAAATCTCCTGTACCAAGGCTTTCCATCAAAAGCCACAAAAAATAAATGAATGAATGCTGCTTCAAACAAACAGCATCTAATATGTAATTTAATTTAATTGAGTCTAGTCTGTCTTTCCGGATGCATTATATACAAATTAAAACAAAGACAATTCAACAACTAATACCTTTTTTGAACACTTAGTATTTTTTTACTTTAGCCGTACTTACTGTACACACATATAATATACAAATGTAGGTTGCTCCCGACACATTTGTGTCTTTTCAATGTTGTATTCATGATTCATACAATGTATTGTCAATGAAAGGTTGCTGGACCTTTTCACATTGAACACACCTCAGGTGTCCTTGTTGACAGGTGTTCCCACTTAAACTTTAATTAACACAGCCTTGAGGATCCTTTAAAAGAAGCTTCTTTGGATTCTGAAGACATTGTGGAAAGCTGCTTGTTGGAGACGCTTGTTGCAGTTAGCAGGTATTAACGGTGGTTTGGGTGTTTCATTTTTTTATTTGTACTTTTTGCTAAATTGTTAATATAACCACTTTTGTCTATGCTTTACCTACAGTTGCTTGAAGAAATCACACAGCATACATATCCTCAATGTACCTGGATCTCTAACTAAAATCATGTAAGTAGACAACTGACTTGTAGCTTATTGATTGGTAAGATTTAAACCTAATCTAAAATGAAATCTCTCTGCAGGATGTTGTGGATTTCCTTCATGCTTATTGGCTACATAACCTGTCGTCCTATACAACAAGGTGAGACGATATTGCCTTAAGATTTTTACAATACAATAGAGTAAAGTGCTAACATGTTTTTCCTTTGAAACAGAAACTGCTGCTCCACGCTTCATGCATTGGCCACCCCCTTCTAGCGATCGGTATTGGGGAAGAAGGGCCAGTTCTGACCCGGGCAGCAGCTCCTATCTACCAGGTGTACCCGTACCGAGATCTAACCAAGCTCCTGAACTTCCTGCTCTTCGAGAGGCCAGTTCCAGTGCTGGCCCTGGCAATTACAGGGCTCCAGATTTCTACCGCAGCCCTAACATGGCTGTGGTTAAAGATGACTATGCTATTTTAAGGGATGAACGCTATAACAGCCCTGTGGTTCGTGAACCTGAGGTTGCTTATGTAGCGTCTAGCTATGACACCAGTGCTCCAGAGGACAATGTTGGTAGTTATTATAATTTTAAAGATGCTAGTTGGATGGATGGGCGCTATAACAAACCTCAGGTCAGTGAGCCTGAGGTTGCATATGCAGGGAATGGGTATAACAGCAATGCTCAAGTTGTCACCTATGGTAGCTCAGCAAGGGCTGGTTTGAGCTCTGAACCTGCTGGTGAAGAGGAACCTGAGCCAGTCTTCAGCGAGGTGGCTGGTCTGGAGCCAGTCTCCTCCTTTAGCTCGCGTTCGAGATACCAACGCAAAAGGTCACAAGTTGCTCAAACCCGCTACATCCCAGGAGAGCCTGTTCCCTGGCACACTCCAAGCAAATATGTCTTCTAAAGACCTTGCTGGTAAGACACAATTTGCTAAATGCCCTGTTTCTGTATCCATCATCCAACTGATGATTCACAAATGTTTTTGCTTTTGCAGGTCTTTAGTTCCAGATGACTGACTGCTGCTTTTCTTAATGTCAATATACCAATAAACTGTGCTTTCACAAAGGCTTTTGTAAATCTGTCTTTATTTTGGAATGTTGGCATATGTTGGAATATGACTTTGGTGAAATTGCAAAAACTTTTACAAATGCCTTCAACTTAAACTGCAGCAACCAACTGCTCTGTAGAAACTGTGAAAAGGTGATGGCGTTGGTTTGGATTTAGTTTTTTTTTGTTTTTTTAAATGCTTGTGTTTACTGAAGTATTATCACGTTTAGCCATGGGACACAACAAGTTTTCATTTCCTTTGTTTATTTAACCAGGTGAATCTCATGAGATCTTCGATCTCTTTTTCAAGAGACCTGCAGCAGTAGGTTACACATGAAGACATAAAAACAAAAAGGACATCATACAACACAGTTACAGGTTTACAATTTACATACATATCAACATTTGAAGTGGCAACCACTTCAAGTATTTTTTCTTGTGCAGTAAACATATCCAAAGTGGTCCCTGGTGTCTTTTTGGCTCTTAAAAATAGCATTACCCTAGTTTTATCAACATTTAAAAGAAGCTTTATTTCAGAGAGCTGAGTCTGAATAATATTAAAAACGGCCTGCAAGTTAACAACAGCCTCCTTAATGGAGGGACCTACACAATACATCCCGGTATCGTCCGCGTAAAAATGTAAAGTTGCTCCATCCACATTTTGACCTAAACTGTTGTAGATAAAGAATAATAGTGGACCTAAAACAGAACCTTGTTGTACACCATTAGTAATGTTTAACCACTCAGATGTGAGCCCATCAAATTGAACACATTGGGACCTTTCAAAGAGGTAGTTCACAAACCACCCCACTGCATGGCTGGATATGCCAATACTGGCCAGCCTCTGCTTCAAGATATGATCGACGGCATCGAACGCTTTGGAAATATCAATAAACAGAGCTGCGCAACTCTGCTTATTGTCTAAAATACCAGCAATATCATTCACCACTTTCATTGTCGCAATGATGGTGCTATGTTGCTTTCTGAGACCTGGCTGATGTTTACATAGGATGTCATTTATACATAAAAACTCCTTTACCTGTTCACTTACTAGGCGTTCAAGAACCTTAGCCAGAACTGACAATTTAGAGAAGGGCCTATAATTATTTAATAAAATGGCCTCCCCTCTTTTTAGTCAAGGCAGGACATAAGCTGACTTCCATACTTTTGGAATTGTGCTGAGGGAGAGGTTAAAAAGAGTAGTGAGAGGTGGTGCAATAAAATCTGCAGCTATCTTTAAAAAGAAAGGTTGTCCGGGCCAGCCGGTTTCTTAGGATCTAACTTAGTTAAGGCTTCATGAACAGCATAAATAGTAAAAGGAGAAAAACTGAAAGGGTTTTCCAAACCACATTGTTCAGAGTCACAGACTGGTGTTCACAGAAGCAGAGTTAGTAACAGAATCAAACAGAGAGCCACAGGACACAAAATGTTCATTAAAACAATTTAACATAGTGGCCCTGTTTGTTGTGGTAACTGACAGATAATACTTAGACTCAGCACTTTTGGTTTGCGATGTGAAGCTATTTCTTAGCTGCCTAAAACGAAGCCATTCTACTTCTGAGCCTGATTGCCTATGCCCAGGCCTTGTTTATCTCATGTACAGTAGGAGACTAGACAATTAAGCAGAGAACCAAGGATTGTCTCGTAAGAACAACACCAAAGTACTTTCCCAAGGATATGGTCTCTGACTTTCCTGTGAAGATCCTGCATATTGGGGCTGAACATCCGACAGTAAAAAATGTGGTACTGCACATTGGGACAAATTATGTTGTGAAACAACAGTCAGAAGTGCTGAAAGAAGACTTTAAATGTTTGTTGGAAACTGTCAGCTCTCTAAATGCAGAGGTGTTCATCAGTGGCCCTCTACCGCCAGTCAGAAGAGGAGGAGTGGAGAGATTCAGCAAATTGTTTGCACTGAACACCTGGCTTTCAACTGCCTGTACTGACCATTCTGTCCATTTTATTGACAACTTTAACTTTTTCTGGGGCCGCAGACATCTTTTTAAGGCAAATGGAGTTTGCCTGAACAAGTCAGGAGTGAAATTGTTTATCTCGAACATATTCGACTGCCTGCGTCATCAATCTGTTTCCTCTGCCAAGGACAAGCAACAAGAGGAATCAAAACAAGAGAAAGACACAACACATCGCTCAGAAAACCTTGAAAATCTATCACTGCACCCGCCTGAGGAATGTCTTGATTACGGGAGACAAATAGAGGGGCCTCCCCCGCCCTTCACCCCCCCTATCACCTCTGAGGATACTGTTCCTTCACCCCATAGCTCTCTCTACTCTCCGTTCACCCTTTCACCCCTGCCCACCCTCCATGACCAAACTAAGGCGATACGCAGGGTTGGCAGCATGTCCTTTAACCCCGCTCCTCAACAACGCCCATCAAAATCACCGAAGCAAAGACGCTTCATTACCGTGCCTACGTCAAACCCCCCCCCCCCCCCCGGCAGCATGTCCTTTACCCCCGCCCTTCAACGACGCCCACCAAAATCACAGAAGCAGAGACGCACACCATCTCCCCCGTCTTCATCACCGTGCCTACGTCAACCACCTCCCCCACCTTCAAGAAAGCATCTGCGGTCTCTGAAGCCTGATAAGGATGTGTGTGTACAAAACGCAACAAACTCTAACTGATATGTGTTGGGTCCAGGCTCAAGGGCGTATGGCACTCTCACCTCTTTCCAGGAGCTGTTTTCCGGGGCCCTGCCTGCCAGTAGCTTTGCCGATATCTGTGTTGATAGGTAATATATTAAGAGCGGTGAATCAGCTTGGAAACAGGAAGTGGTCAAATGTTTGTGTGAGTTTATCAAATTTAGCAGTGATTCCATGTCAGCTACAGCTTGTTACAAAAATCTTACTGATTGTGTATTCAACAAACTTAAACTAGCTTTATTAAATGTCAGGTCTTTGGCAGGAAAAACATTTTTAATCAATGAAATGATTTAACGATGATTTAATAAAAAAATTAAAAATGTTATAGATGCCATTTCTCCAACTAAGGTAAAGGAAGTGACTGGCAAGAAAATATCTCCATGGCGAAAGGCCATGACCGTGAAAACAGAAAAAAGAGAGTGTCGAAAAGCTGAACGTAGGTGGCGAAAAACAAATCTCCAGGTTCATTTTGAAATCTATAAAGAGAGACTTGGCCTTTATAATTTGGAATTGAAAAGCGCACGACAGTCTTTCTTCTCTGACATCATTACCAAAAACAAAAACAACGCACGTGCCTTGTTTGCTACCGTCGACAGACTAACAAACCCCTCAGTGTCAGTAGCCTCTGAATTTCTATCCACCAGGGACTGCAATGATTTTGCCTCCTTCTTCACTGACACAATTCAGAAAATCAGACAAGCAGTCAGTGCCTCTACATCAGGTACATTAAATGTGTTGTCCCTGTGTCCACCTAATATCAATTCAAACACCATGACACAATTCCATCAGATTAATGATAAAAACCTAGAGGACATTATTCAACTTCTGAAATCCTCCTCCTGCTGCCTTGATATTATTCCAACAGGATTTTTCAAAGATGTTTTTCATTGCATGGCCTCAGATCTACTTCACATAGTAAACAAGTCTCTTTACTCAGGTGTTTTTCCCACAGGCCCTGAAAACTGCAGTCATTAAACCGCTCTTAAAAAAGAATAATCTAGATGCTTCAGTAATGAACAATTACAGGCCAATATCAAACCTGCCATTTCTAGGTAAAATCATTGAAAAAGTTGTTTTTCAACAGTTGAGTAATTTCTTGCATTTAAATAACTGTTTCGATGTGTTCCAGTCAGGCTTTCGTCCAAACCACAGCACTGAGACTGCTCTTGTAAAGGTCTTCAATGGCATCCACTTAAACACAGACAGTGGCAGAACTTCAGTGTTAGTATTATTAGATCTCAGTGCTGGGTTTGACACTGTTGACCACAACATATTACAAGACCGACTAGAAAACCGGGTGGGACTTTCGGAAACAGTTCTAAATTGGTTTGAATCCTACTTAAAGGACAGAAAAAACGTTGTTTCTATGGGTAAATACACATCTGAGTTGACGAATATAACATGTGGGGTAACTCAAGGATCCATCTTGGGGCCTCTTCTCTTTAACATATACATGCTACCACTGGCTCAGATAATGAAAAACAACAAAATAAGTTACCATAGCTATATGCGGATGACACACACATTTCCGTAACAATTTCACCAGGAGACTATGCTCCAATTTAAACACTGAGTAAGTGCATTGAACAAATCAATGACTGGATGTTTCAGAACTTTCTCCAATTAAACAAAGATAAAACTGAGGTAATGGTTTTTGGAGCCAAGGCACAACGTATAAAAGTTAGCGCTGAGCTTCAGTCTGCAATGTTCAAAACAACAAATAAAGCCAGAAATCTAGGTGTAGTCATGGACTCTGACCTGAGTTTCAAAAGTCACATTAAAACAATTACTAAATCAGCCTACTATCACCAAAAGAATATTTCTAGGATTAAAAGACTAATGTCACAGCAGGATTTGGAAAAACTTGTCCATGCTTTTATCTTCAGTAGTTTTACTTTACTGAAGCTAATTCAGACCGCCGCTGCTCGAGTTCTCACTAACACTAAGAGAGTGGATCATATCACTCCTGTTCTGAAGTCTTTACACTGGCTTCCTGTGTGTCAAAGAATTGATTTAAAAAATATTGCTGCTGGTTTATAAAGCTTTGAATGGTTTAGGCCCAAAATACATTTCTGACCTGCTGCTAAATTATGAACCATACAGATCTCTCAGGTTTTCTGGGACTGGTCAGCTTTCTGTCGCCAGAGTCAGAACTAAACATGGTAAAGCAGCGTTCAGTTATTATGCTCCAAATATCTGGAACAAGCTCCCAGAAACCTGCTTGTCCGCTGCAACTCTGACTACTTTTAAATCCAGGCTGAAGACTTTTCTTTTTGCCGCTACTTTTAATTGAACTATTCATATCTTAAACTGCACTGTAACTTTTATCCATGTATTTTTTCTTTTAACGTTTATTTTATTATCTTTGCTTTTTAATGACTGATTTTAAATGCCGTTTTCTTAATGTCTTTCATTTTTTGTAAAGCACTTTGAATTGCCTTGTGTTGAAAGGTGCTATATAAATAAACTTGCCTTGCCTTGACTGCTGAGGGGGGTGTGTAACAGCCCACCACCATGACCTGTTGACCCTTTGCCACTTCAATATTCAAGGCTAAAAACGTGAGTTGCTTACTGATTTGGAAACCAACGTGGTTACACAGCTACAGCGCCCGGGGAGCAATGGGAGTGGGGGGGAAGGGGTAAGTCCGGTGCCTTGCTCAAGGGCACCACGGCAGGGCAGGAGGTGAACTGGGACCTCTCCAAGTATCAGTCCACACTCCATATTTAGGTCTATTCGGGGACTTGAACCGGCAACCCTGCGGCTCACAGTCCAAGCGCCTACTGACTGAGCCACTGTCGGACAAATCTCCTGTACCAAGGCTTTCCATCAAAAGCCACAAAAAATAAATGAATGAATGCTGCTTCAAACAAACAGCATCTAATATGTAATTTAATTTAATTGAGTCTAGTCTGTCTTTCCGGATGCATTATATACAAATTAAAACAAAGACAATTCAACAACTAATACATTTTTTGAACACTTAGTATTTTTATACTTTAGCCGTACTTACTGTACAAACATATAATATACAAATGTAGGTTGCTCCCGACACATTTGTGTCTTTTCAATGTTTTATTCATGATTCATACAATGTATTGTCAATGAAAGGTTGCTGGACCTTTTCACATTGAACACACCTCAGGTGTCCTTGTTGACAGGTGTTCCCACTTAAACTTTAATTAACACAGCCTTGAGGATCCTTTAAAAGAAGCTTCTTTGGATTCTGAAGACATTGTGGAAAGCTGCTTGTTGGAGATGCTTGTTTCATTTAGCAGGTATTAACGGTGGTTTGGGTGTTTCATTCTTTTATTTGTACTTTTTGCTAAATTGTTAATATAACCACTTTTGTCTATGCTTTACCTACAGTTGCTTGAAGAAATCACACAGCATACATATCCTGAATGTACCTGGATCTCTAACTAAAATCATGTAAGTAGACAACTGACTTGTAGCTTATTGATTGGTAAGATTTAAACCTAATCTAAAATGAAATCTCTCTGCAGGATGTTGTGGATTTCCTTCATGCTTATTGGCTACATAACCTGTCGTCCTATACAACAAGGTGAGACGATATTGCCTTAAGATTTTTACAATAAAATAGAGTAAATTGCTAACATGTTTTTCCTTTTGAAACAGAAACTGCTGCTCCACGCTTCATGCATTGGCCACCCCCTTCTAGCGATCGGTATTGGGGAAGAAGGGCCAGTTCTGACCCGGGCAGCAGCTCCTATCTACCAGGTGTACCCGTACCGAGATCTAACAAAGCTCCTGAACTTCCTGCTCTTCGAGAGACCAGTTCCAGTGCTGGCCCTGGCAATTACAGGGCTCCAGATTTCTACCGCAGCCCTAACATGGCTGTGGTTAAAGATGACTATGCTATTTTAAGGGATGAACGCTATAACAGCCCTGTGGTTCGTGAACCTGAGGTTGCTTATGCAGCGTCTAGATATGACACCAGTGCTCCAGAGGACAATGTTGGTAGTTATGATAATTTTAAAGATGCTAGTTGGATGGATGGGCGCTATAACAAACCTCAGGTCAGTGAGCCTGAGGTTGCATATGCAGGGAATGGGTATAACAGCAATGCTCAAGTTGTCACCTATGGTAGCTCAGCAAGGGCTGGTTTGAGCTCTGAACCTGCTGGTGAAGAGGAACCTGAGCCAGTCTTCAGCGAGGTGGCTGGTCTGGAGCCAGTCTCCTCCTTTAGCTCGCGTTCGAGATACCAACGCAAAAGGTCACAAGTTGCTCAAACCCGCTACATCCCAGGAGAGCCTGTTCCCTGGCACGCTCCAAGCAAATATGTCTTCTAAAGACCTTGCTGGTAAGACACAATTTGCTAAATGCCCTGTTTCTGTATCCATCATCCAACTGATGATTCACAAATGTTTTTGCTTTTGCAGGTCTTTAGTTCCAGATGACTGACTGCTGCTTTTCTTAATGTCAATATACCAATAAACTGTGCTTTCACAAAGGCTTTTGTAAATCTGTCTTTATTTTTGGAATGTTGGCACAGCATATTACTCTGGTGAAATTGCAAAAACTTTTACAAATGCCTTCAGCTTAAACTGCAGCAACCAACTGCTCTGTAGAAACTGTGAAAAGGGGATGGCGTTGGTTTGGTTTGGATTTTTTTTTTTTTTTTAAATGCTTGTGTTTACAGAAGTATTATCACGTTTAGCCATGGGACACAAAACAAGTTTTCATTTCCTTTCAAATCTTTATTTAACCAGGTGAATCTCATGAAATCGTCGATCTCTTTTTCAAGAGACTTGCAGCAGTAGGTTACACATGAAGACATAAAAACAAAAAGGACATCATACAACACAGTTACAGGTTTACAATTTACATACATATCAACATTTGAAGTGGCAACCACTTCAAGTATTTTTTCTTGTGCAGTAAACATATCCAAAGCGGTCCCTGGTGTCTTTTTGGCTCTTAAAAATAGCATTACCCTAGTTTTATCAACATTTAAAAGAAGCTTTATTTCAGAGAGCTGAGTCTGAATATTAAAAACGGCCTGCAATTTAACAACAGCCTCCTTAATGGAGGGACCTGCACAATACATCCCGGTATTGTCCGCATAAAAATGTAAAGTTGCTCCATCCACATTTTGACCTAAACTGTTGTAGATAAAGAATAATAGTGGACCTAAAACAGAACCTTGTGGTACACCATTAGTAATGTTTAACCACTCAGATGTGAGCCCATCAAATTGAACACATTGGGACCTTTCAGAGAGGTAGTTCACAAACCACCCCACTGCATGGCTGGATATGCCAATACTGGCCAGCCTCTGCTTCAAGATATGATCGACGGCATCGAACGCTTTGGAAATATCAATAAACAGAGCTGCACAACTCTGCTTATTGTCTAAAATACCAGCAATATCATTCACCACTTTCATTGTCGCAATGATGGTGCTATGTTGCTTTCTGAAACCTGACTGTTTACATAGGATGTCATTTATACATAAAAACTCCTTTACCTGTTCACTTACTAGGCGTTCAAGAACCTTAGCCAGAACTGACAATTTAGAGAAGGGCCTGTAATTATTTAATAAAGTGGCCTCCCCTCTTTTTATTCAAGGCAGGACATAAGCTGACTTCCATACTTTTGGAATTGTGCTGAGGGAGAGGTTAAAAAGAGTAGTGAGAGGTGGTGCAATCAAATCTGCAGCTATCTTTAAAAAGAAAGGTTGTCCGGGCCAGCCGGTTTCTTAGGATCTAACTTAGTTAAGGCTTCATGAACAACATAAATAGTAAAAGGAGAAAAACTGAAAGGGTTTTCCAAACCACATTGTTCAGAGTCACAGACTGTGGTGTTCACAGAAGCAGAGTTAGTAACATAATCAAACAGAGAGCCACAGGACACAAAATGTTCATTAAAACAATTTAACCTAGTGGCCCTGTTTGTTGTGGTAACTGACAGATAAGACTTAGACTCAGCACTTTTGGTTTGCGATGTGAAACTATTTCTTAGCTGCCTAAAACGAAGCCGTTCTACTTCTTGCCCTGATTGCCTAGCCTTTGCCCAGGCCTTGTTTATCTCATGTACAGTAGGAGACTAGACAATTAAGCAGAGAACCAAGGATTGTCTCGTCCCTTCACTCTAAATGTACGCAGGGGTGCATGTCTATCAATAATTTCCATAAATCCAAGATAAAAATAAGACCATGCAGTTTTAACATCATCACACAGATCGTTTTTTCCCCAATCAAAACCAAGCAGATCATGTACAAAACCTTGCTCCACAAAATGTTTTGTGTCTCTCTTTGTGACAATGCGAGGTTTACCGTTTTGGACCTTTGTGTCCCTAATTGTGGCTACAACACAGTGGTCACTCACATCATTTGTAAATACTCCCACAGATGAGTATTTATGGGGAACATTAGTTAAAATGAGATCTATTAAGGACAATTTATTTGGGCGAGGACTGTCTACAATCTGAGTAACATTTAATGAGATACAAAGGTTTATAAAATCCTCTGACACTGTAGTTAACCAGTCCCAGTTAAAATCGCCAAGTAGCACTATTTCCTTGTAGTCAAGTTGAGATAAAAGATTTGCTAACGAAGACAAAGAGTCCTTCTTGCAAAATAATGGACAAAGGCATGCTAACTCAAAGCTAGTTAGCAGCTATAAGGATTCCAAGGAACAGGAGGGCTGTGTACCGGGTAATAAATCTTCAAGTGGTAGTCCTCCCTGGAAATGTCTCTGTGCAAGGCCTAAGAGTAAATCATTTCCATGGGATTTGGGAGGACGAACAACAGGCAGAGCCCAGGAAAAGCGCCTCTTCAACCCCTATTCATACTAAACAGCCGTGGACAGCTGCTAAAGGGAGAACTACAAACAATCCTCCGAAACCACAGAGCGTGCCAATCCAAAACAGATACGATCCACTGACCCAGAACCGGAGATCTCTTTCTGATGACCTGGTTAACTTGTCCTCTTCACACAGCAGGGTAAGAACGAATAGCTACTTCAAAAGTAAAAGACTAGAGGGAAAGCTAACGACTGGGCCTGAAACTCTGATTGTGGGCGACTCTGCTTTAAGAGATGTAAAAAGGCTGTGGAGTAAGAACAACACCAAAGTACTTTCCCAAGGATGTGGTCTCTGACTTTCCTGTGAAGATCCTGCATATTGGTGCTGAACATCCGACTGTAAAAAATGTGGTACTGCACATTGGGACAAATGATGTTTCAGCAAATTGTTTGCACTGAACACCTGGCTTTCAGCTGCCTGTACTGACCCTTCTGTCCATTTTATTGACAACTTTAACTTTTTCTGGGACCGCAGACATCTTTTTAAGGCAAATGGAGTTTGCCTGAACAAGTCAGGAGTGAAATTGTTTATCTCTAACATATTCAACTGCCTGCGTCATCAATCTGTTCCCTCTGCCAAGGACAAGCAACAAGAGGAATCAAAACAAGAGAAAGACACAACACATCGCTCAGAAAACCTTGAAAATCTATCACTGCACCCGACTGAGGAATGTCTTGATTATGGGAGACAAATAGAGGAGCCTCCCCCGCCCTTCACCCCCCCTATCACCTCTGAGGATACTGTTCCTTCACCCCACAGCTCTCTCTACTCTCCGTTCACCCTTTCACCCTAGCCCACCCTCATTGACCAAACTAAGTCGATACGCAGGGTTGGCAGCATGTCCTTTAACGCCGCTCCTCAACGACGCCCATCAAAATCAACGAAGCAAAGACGCGCACCATCTCCCCCGTCTTCATCACCGTGCCTACGTCAACCACCTCCCCCGCCTTCAAGAAAGCATCTGCGGTCTCTGAAGCCTGATAAGGATGTGTGTGTACAAAACGCAACAAACTCTAACTGATATGTGTTGGGTCCACGCTCAAGGGCGTATGGCACTCTCACGTCTTTCCAGGAGCTGTTTTCCGGGGCCCTGCCTGCCAGTAGCTTTGCCGATATCTGTGTTGATAGGTAATAGATTAAGAGCGGTGAATCAGCTTGGAAACAGGAAGTGCTCCAATGGTTGTGTGAGTTTATCAAATTTAGCAGTGATTCCATGTCAGCTACAGCTTGTCACAAAAATCTTACTGATTGTGTATTCAACAAACTTAAACTAGCTTTATTAAATGTCAGGTCTTTGGCAGGAAAAACATTTTTAATCAATGATTTTACCACTGAGCACAATCTCGATTTTATGTTTTTAGCGGAAACTTGGATTGAACAAAATAACAATGCAGCTGTTCTTATTTAATCAACCCCTCCCAACTTTAGTGTTATGAGTCAGGAAATAATGCATAAGAAAGGGGGTGGAGTTGCTATTTTGTTCACTGATTCCATTCAATGCAGGAAGACATCTTATGGGAACTTTGCTTCTTTTGAATATGTGGCCCTTCAGCTGAAATGCTCCTCTCGAGCTCTGTTCCTAAATATCTATAGTCCACCCAAATACTGTGCAAGCTTTTTTGATGACTTTACTGAACTGCTGTCTATAGTGTGTATTGACTTTTACCGTCTAGTCATTGTTGGTGGTTTTAACATCCATGTTGACAACCCCCAGGACAGAGGGGCTAAAGAACTGTTTTGTGTTCTTAATAACTATGGATTGACTCAGCATGTGACGGAGCCCACGCACAATAAAGGGCACACTCTGGACTTAATTATCTCAAAGGGTCTGAATATCTCTAAGGTTGTGGTGACAGATGTTGCACTCTCCGATCATTCCTGTGTTTTCTTTGAGAGCTCTATTTCTGTTCAGAAAATGTTCAAAAAGAGGTAACTACAAATCGACATTTAACTGAAAATACTAGGGAAATGTTTACTCAGAATTTTTCTTCCACACTTGCCCCTGCTAACATCTCAGTAAATGAGCTAGTAGATCATTTTAATAAAAAAATAAAAAATGTTATAGATGCCATTGCTCCAACTAAGGTAAAGGAAGTGACTGGCAAGAAAATATCTCCATGGAGAAAGGCCATGATCGTGAAAACAGAAAAAAGAGAGTGTCGAAAAGTTGACGTAGGTGGCGAAAAACAAATCTCCAGGCTCATTTTGAAATCTATAAAGAGAGACTTGGACTTGGCCTTTATCATTTGGAATTAAAAAGCGCACGACAGTCTTTCTTCTCTGACATCATTACCAAAAACAAAAACAACGCACGTGCCTTGTTTGCTACCGTCGACAGACTAACAAACCCCCCAGTGTCAGTAGCCTCTGAATTTCTATCCACCAGGGACTGCAATGATTTTGCCTCCTTCTTCATTGACACAATTCAGAAAATCAGACAAGCAGTCAGTGCCTCTGCATCAGGTACAGCAAATGTGTTGTCCCTGTGTCCACCTAATATCAATTCAAACACCATGACACAATTCCATCAGATTAATGATAAAAACCTAGAGGACATTATTCAACTTCTGAAATCCTCCTCCTGCTGCCTTGATATTATTCCAACAGGATTTTTCAAAGATGATTTTCATTGCATGGCCTCAGATCTACTTCACATAGTAAACAAGTCTCTTTACTCAGGTGTTTTTCCCACATAACCTGAAAACTGCAGTCATTAAACCGCTCTTAAAAAAGAATAATCTAGATGCTTCAGTAATGAACAATTACAGGCCCATGTCAAACCTGCCATTTCTAGGTAAAATCATTGAAAAAGTTGTTTTTCAACAGTTGAGTAATTTCTTGCATTTAAATAACTGTTTCGATGTGTTCCAGTCAGGCTTTCGTCCAAACCACAGCACTGAGACTGCTCTTGTAAAGGTCTTCAATGGCATCCACTTAAACACAGACAGTGGCAGAACTTCAGTGTTAGTATTATTAGATCTCAGTGCTGGGTTTGACACTGTTCACCACAACATATTACTAGACCGACTAGAAAACCGGGTGGGACTTTCGGAAACAGTTCTAAATTGGTTTGAATCCTACTTAAAGGACAGAAAAGACTTTGTTTCTATGGGTAAATACACATTTGAGTTGACAAATATGACATGTGGGGTACCTCAAGGCTCCATCTTGGGGCCTCTTCTCTTTAACATATACATGCTACCACTGGCTCAGATAATGAAAAACAACAAAATAAGTTACCATAGCTATATGCGGATGACACACATATTTACGTAATAATTTCACCAGGAGACTATGCTCCAATTTAAACACTGAGTAAGTGCATTGAACAAATCAATGACTGGATGTGTCAGAACTTTCTCCAATTAAACAAAGATAAAACTGAGGTAATGGTTTTTGGAGCCAAGGCACAACGTATAAAAGTTAGCGCTGAGCTTCAGTCTGCAATGTTCAAAACAACAGATAAAGCCAGAAATCTAGGTGTAGTCATGGACTCTGACCTGAGTTTCAACAGTCACATTAAAACTATTACTAAATCAGCCTACTATCACCAAAAGAATATTTCTAGGATTAAAAGACTAATGTCACAGCAGGATTTGGAAAAACTTGTCCATGCTTTTATCTTCAATAGTTTTACTTTACTGAAGCTAATTCAGACCGCCGCTGCTCGAGTTCTCACTAACACTAAGAGAGTGGATCATATCACTCCTGTTCTGAAATCTTTACACTGGCTTCCTGTGTGTCAAAGAATTGATTTAAAAAATATTGCTGCTGGTTTATAAAGCTTTGAATGGTTTAGGCCCAAAATAGATTTCTGACCTGCTGCTAAATTATGAACCATACAGATCTCTCAGGTTTTCTGGGACTGGTCAGCTTTCTGTCCCCAGAGTCAGAACTAAACATGGTAAAGCAGCATTCAGTTATTATGCTCCAAATATCTGGAACAAGCTCCCAGAAACCTGCAGGTCCGCTGCAACTCTGACTACTTTTAAATCCAGGCTGAAGACTTTTCTTTTTGCCGCTACTTTTAATTGAACTATTCATATCTTAAACTGCACTGTAACTTTTATCCATGTATTTTTTCTTTCAATGTTTATTTTATTATCTTTGCTTTTTAATGACTGATTTTAAATGCCGTTTTCTTAATGTCTTTCATTTTTTGTAAAGCACTTTGAATTGCCTTGTGTTGAAAGGTGCTATATAAATAAACTTGCCTTGCCTTGACTGCTGAGGGGGGTCTGTAACAGCCCACCACCATGACCTGTTGACCCTTTGCCACTTCAATATTCAAGGCCAAAAACATGAGTTGCTTACTGATTTGGAAACCAACGTGGTTACACAGCTACGCCACTGGTACAGCGCCCGGGGAGCAATGGGAGTGGGGGGGAAGGGGTAAGTCTGCTGCCTTGCTCAAGGGCACCACGGCAGGGCAGGAGGTGAACTGGGACCTCTCCAAGTATCAGTCCACACTCCATATTTAGGTCTATTCGGGGACTTGAACCAGCAACCCTGCGGCTCACAGTCCAAGCCCCTACTGACTGAGCCACTGTCGGACAAATCTCCTGTACCAGGGCTTTCCATCAAAAGCCACAAAAAATAAATGAATGAATGCTGCTTCAAACAAACAGCATCTAATATGTAATTTAATTTAATTGAGTCTAGTCTGTCTTTCCGGATGCATTATATACAATTTAAAACAAAGACAATTCAACAACTAATACATTTTTTGAACACTTAGTATTTTTATACTTTAGCCGTACTTACTGTACAAACATATAATATACAAATGTAGGTTGCTCCCGACACATTTGTGTCTTTTCAATGTTTTATTCATGATTCATGCAATGTATTGTCAATGAAAGGTTGCTGGACCTTTTCACATTGAACACACCTCAGGTGTCCTTGTTGACAGGTGTTCCCACTTAAACAGTAATTAACACAGCCTTGAGGATCCTTTAAAAGAAGCTTCTTTGGATTCTGAAGACATTGTGGAAAGCTGCTTGTTGGAGACGCTTGTTGCAGTTAGCAGGTATTAACGGTGGTTTGGGTGTTTCATTTTTTTATTTGTACTTTTTGCTAAATTGCTAATATAACCACTTTTGTCTATGCTTTACCTACAGTTGCTTGAGGAAATCACACAGCATACATATCCTGAATGTACCTGGATCTCTAACTAAAATCATGTAAGTAGACAACTGACTTGTAGCTTATTGATTGGTACGATTTAAACCTAATCTAAAATGAAATCTCTCTGCAGGATGTTGTGGATTTCCTGCATGCTTATTGGCTACGTAACCTGTCGTCCTATACAACAAGGTGAGACGATATTGCCTTAAGATTTTTACAATAAAATAGAGTAAATTGCTAACATGTTTTTCCTTTTGAAACAGAAAATACTGCTCCACGCTTCATACATTGGCCACACCCTTCTAGCGATCTGTATTGGGGAAGAAGGGCCACTTCTGACTGGGGCAGCAGCTCCTATCTACCAGGTGTACCCGTACCGAGATCTAACAAAGCTCCTGAACTTCCTGCTCTTCGAGAGGCCAGTTCCAGTGCTGGCCCTGGCAATTACAGGGCTCCAGATTTCTACCGCAGCCCTAACATGGCTGTGATTAAAGATGACTATGCTAGTTTGAGGGATGAACGCTATAACAGCCCTTTGGTTCGTGAACCTGAGGTTGCTTATGCAGCGTCTAGCTATGACACCAGTGCTCCAGAGGACAATGTTGGTAGTTATTATAATTTTAAAGATGCTAGTTGGATGGATGGGCGCTATAACAAACCTCAGGTCAGTGAGCCTGAGGTTGCATATGCAGGGAATGGGTATAACAGCAATGCTCAAGTTGTCACCTATGGTAGCTCAGCAAGGGCTGGTTTGAGCTCTGAACCTGCTGGTGAAGAGGAACCTGAGCCAGTCTTCAGCGAGGTGGCTGGTCTGGAGCCAGTCTCCTCCTTTAGCTCGCGTTCGAGATACCAACGCAAAAGGTCACAAGTTGCTCAAACCCGCTACATCCCAGGAGAGCCTGTTCCCTGGCACACTCCAAGCAAATATGTCTTCTAAAGACCTTGCTGGTAAGACACAATTTGCTAAATGCCCTGTTTCTGTATCAATCATCCAACTGATGATTCACAAATGTTTTTGCTTTTGCAGGTCTTTAGTTCCAGATGACTGACTGCTGCTTTTCTTAATGTCAATATACCAATAAACTGTGCTTTCACAAAGGCTTTTGTAAATCTGTCTTTATTTTGGCATGTTGGCACAGCATATTACTTTGGTGAATTTGCAAAACTTTTACAAATGCTTTCAACTTAATCTGCAGCAACCAACTGCTCTGTAGACACTGTGAAAAGGTGATGGCGTTGGTTTGGATTTTGTTTTTTTTTGTTTTTTTAAATGCTTGTGTTTACTGAAGTATTATCACGTTTAGCCATGGGACACAACAAGTTTTCATTTCCTTTGTTTATTTAACCAGGTGAATCTCATGAGATCTTCGATCTCTTTTTCAAGAGACCTGCAGCAGTAGGTTACACATGAAGACATAAAAACAAAAAGGACATCATACAACACAGTTACAGGTTTACAATTTACATACATATCAACATTTGAAGTGGCAACCACTTCAAGTATTTTTTCTTGTGCAGTAAACATATCCAAAGCGGTCCCTGGTGTCTTTTTGGCTCTTAAAAATAGCATTACCCTAGTTTTATCAACATTTAAAAGAAGCTTTATTTCAGAGAGCTGAGTCTGAATAATATTAAAAACGGCCTGCAAGTTAACAACAGCCTCCTTAATGGATGGACCTACACAATACATCCCGGTATCGTCCGCGTAAAAATGTAAAGTTGCTCCATCCACATTTTGACCTAAACTGTTGTAGATAAAGAATAATAGTGGACCTAAAACAGAACCTTGTTGTACACCATTAGTAATGTTTAACCACTCAGATGTGAGCCCATCAAATTGAACACATTGGGACCTTTCAAAGAGGTAGTTCACAAACCACCCCACTGCATGGCTGGATATACCAATACTGGCCAGCCTCTGCTTCAAGATATGATCGACGGCATCGAACACTTTGGAAATATCAATAAACAGAGCTGCACAACTCTGCTTATTGTCTAAAATACCAGCAATATCATTCACCACTTTCATTGTCGCAATGATGGTGCTATGTGGCTTTCTGAGACCTGGCTGATGTTTACATAGGATGTCATTTATACATAAAAACTCCTTTACCTGTTCACTTACTAGGCGTTCAAGAACCTTAGCCAGAACTGACAATTTAGAGAAGGGCCTATAATTATTTAATAAAGTGGCCTCCCCTCTTTTTAGTCAAGGCAGGACATAAGCTGACTTCCATACTTTTGGAATTGTGCTGAGGGAGAGGTTAAAAAGAGTAGTGAGAGGTGGTGCAATAAAATCTGCAGCTATCTTTAAAAAGAAAGGTTGTCCGGGCCAGCCGGTTTCTTAGGATCTAACTTAGTTAAGGCTTCATGAACAGCATAAATAGTAAAAGGAGAAAAACTGAAAGGGTTTTCCAAACCACATTGTTCAGAGTCACAGACTGGTGTTCACAGAAGCAGAGTTAGTAACAGAATCAAACAGAGAGCCACAGGACACAAAATGTTAATTAAAACAATTTAACATAGTGGCCCTGTTTGTTGTGGTAACTGACAGATAATACTTAGACTCAGCACTTTTGGTTTGCGATGTGAAGCTATTTCTTAGCTGCCTAAAACGAAGCCATTCTACTTCTGAGCCTGATTGCCTAGCCTTTGCCCAGGCCTTGTTTATCTCATGTACAGTAGGAGACTAGACAATTAAGCAGAGAACCAAGGATTGTCTCGTAAGAACAACACCAAAGTAGGCTACTTTCCCAAGGATATGGTCTCTGACTTTCCTGTGAAGATCCTGCATATTGGGGCTGAACATCCGACAGTAAAAAATGTGGTACTGCACATTGGGACAAATTATGTTGTGAAACAACAGTCAGAAGTGCTGAAAGAAGACTTTAAATGTTTGTTGGAAACTTTCAGCTCTCTAAATGCAGAGGTGTTCATCAGTGGCCCTCTACCGCCAGTCAGAAGAGGAGGAGTGGAGAGATTCAGCAAATTGTTTGCACTGAACACCTGGCTTTCAGCTGCCTGTACTGACCATTCTGTCCATTTTATTGACAACTTTAACTTTTTCTGGGGCCGCAGACATCTTTTTAAGGCAAATGGAGTTTGCCTGAACAAGTCAGGAGTGAAATTGTTTATCTCGAACATATTCGACTGCCTGCGTCATCAATCTGTTTCCTCTGCCAAGGAAAAGCAACAAGAGGAATCAAAACAAGAGAAAGACACAACACATCGCTCAGAAAACCTTGAAAATCTATCACTGCACCCGCCTGAGGAATGTCTTGATTACGGGAGACAAATAGAGGGGCCTCCCCCGCCCTTCACCCCCCCTATCACCTCTGAGGATACTGTTCCTTCACACCATAGCTCTCTCTACTCTCCGTTCACCCTTTCACCCCTGCCCACCCTCCATGACCAAACTAAGGCGATACGCAGGGTTGGCAGCATGTCCTTTAACCCCGCTCCTCAACGACGCCCATCAAAATCACCGAAGCAAAGACGCTTCATTACCGTGCCTACGTCAAACCCCCCCCCCCCCCCCCCCGGCAGCATGTCCTTTACCCCCGCCCTTCAACGACGCCCACCAAAATCACAGAAGCAGAGACGCACACCATCTCCCCCGTCTTCATCACCGTGCCTACGTCAACCACCTCCCCCACCTTCAAGAAAGCATCTGCGGTCTCTGAAGCCTGATAAGGATGTGTGTGTACAAAACGCAAAAACTCTAACTGATATGTGTTGGGTCCAGCACTGGCGAAGTTTGAACTTTAAGGTTGGGGGTGCCAAAAAATAACTACAAATGTAATGTATAGCTATAGGCTGCAACACAAGGATTCCTACATGAAAATTGATCAGGATAGCCTACAGGCTACTGCAGGTGTGTTTTCATAACTAATATGCCCAATAAATGAAATTACTATGGCAGCGGAACTCGCCGCAAAATAAAACGGCTGCTGCGGCACATACTGCTGCTATAATTAGGCTATAACACAGAGGTCTGTAGGATCAATGTTCCCCAATGCTCACACACTTTTTAATGAACTGTATAGGCATACTAACTAATAACTGTAGGATATAAGCACAGCAGTTTTATCACATTTTGACCTAATTTCAGCGATGAAAACAAAGCCAACCAACAAAGTAATGACTTTTGTTCACCGTCATCTAGTGATTATGATCTCCATGCATTCAGCGTCTCTGCCCTGCAACTGTCAGCAGCGGCCGCTAGCAGGACCGAAGCATGTGAGCACAACGCAAACGGGAGGATTTGGAGCATTTTGGTTTGAGCGTGGAGCGGTGTCTGCTGCTTACTGCAGCTGGCTATCCCCGGATGCAGATGCTGCGCAATTACGCATTTAAGCTCAACAAAACGAAATAATTTGAATGAATGGCTTACCTAGTGCAGCATCAGGCGGCTCTTTTTCCGGCTGGCATAGATGTCCACTATCTTCTCAACTGACAGTTTTGCAGTCAAATCTCCCTCAATGTGCAGCAGGGCCAGATCAGAAAATCTCTCCTGGATCATTGTAGTTCTCAGCCAGTTTCTGATCCTCCTCATTGCTGAGAAACTTCTCTCTGATGTCGCTGATCCAATGGGCAGTGTCAGTGCAAGCTGGAGTAATGGGAAGAAGTTTGGATAGCTCTCCTTGCTCACTTCGTTTTGCAGGTCCTTCAGGTTAATGGGAGATTGGACAGCACATTTTATCAGGTCCATTTCTGCTGTCACCAGCTGTGGATGGACGATCTTGAGGCTTGCATATTTTCTCAGAAGTAGTTCAATGCCTTTCTTCTCACACTTTATCACAGCATCACATGCCGCTGCAAGCTCCATGGCTTCACCTGAAAACCGTCTGTCCAACTCGGCCATCATATTGTCCAGCACAGGGAGATATAAATGACAGTAGATGGCGTGAGCCTCAAATTGTCCGTCTATTTCCTCATTCCTTTCATCTCGTTGGCGCTGCCCAAGTGTGGCCCCCACTACATACTGGTAAAGCGACAAAGGGGGTCTTGAACTTCTTTTTCGCTTTGCCATGGAGGGGGGGTCACTTTCTGCAGTGGCAACTGGCATGCCGGCGTCCTCGCCAAACTGCTTGATCTGGCTCCATATGTCTTGCCAACCTTCCTCCTCTCCTCTGCGTTCCCTCAAGTGTGCTCTCAGACTGTTGATCGTGGAGGCAGCATCTGCAAGTGTTGTGGATTTGGACTGAAGTTTCTTGTGAACAACGTGCACAACCCGCAGTAGGTCCTCAAGGATAATGAGGCAGGCGATGAAGCCAGGTGTGGTCATGTGATTATACAACCCACTTGCTTCCACTGACCATTTCTCTCCTTCATCCACCATCTCCTTCAGACAGCGTGTGATAGGCACATAATGTGATTTAACCGCAAAGACGCATCGCCATTTGCTCGCCCAACGCGTGTCACTGGGTTGCCCAATTTCCTTTGCCTTCATCTCGAGTGTTTTCTGCATCGCCAGAAACCTGTGGTGGTTGCTTGGTTCTGAAAACACGGAGTACAGCTTATCAATAACATTTAACGTCATTTTGATGTCTCTGTTGACTGTGCATGATTCCACCAGGACCAGATTAAGTTTATGGGCCATGCAGTGTACGTAGATGGCAAAGGGGTAATCTTCCTTGATACGCTGCTGCACTCCAGTTAAATGCCCAGACATAACTGAGGCCCCATCATACGACTGTGCGACTATTGGGACGTCCTGCAGTCCACATGACTCCAACCCCTTCTTGATACCCTCAACAATCCCAGCAGCATCTCGGGAGGCAGAGCACAGTGAATGAAGCAAATTAATCGCTCCTTAACCTGTAGCTTTTCTGCATATCTGATACACACAGACAGTTGTTCAGACTTTGATGATTTGGCCTCATCCGCGATAACCGTGAAAAAACAGTCTCACGCACTGCATTTGCTATTTCCTCTCTGACTAGCTCTGCACACAAAGAGATGACCTCGTTTTGAAAATCTGGACTTGTACAATTAAAGTACTTCTCATCCTGCATTTTGCGGAAACTTGGGTCATACTTGCCGAGGAAGTCGCACAGACTCAAAAAGTTTCCCTTTGTTTCATCATCATCATCCGGCTTGCTTTTATCTGTTTCTGTATCGACTGTATTTGTGTGCTTTTTTTCATTTTTATTTTCTTGTATTTCCTTTTTTCTCCATTGTATTTCCCGATGTCCACGGAAAGGGAGGCCCAGTTGAGACAGCAGCTTAACGACATCCACGACCTTTGTCAAATACTCCCTGTTTTTATCCACTGTGTTCTGGTGACTGGTTGACAAGTGGACTCTGACAGATCCATGCTTTTCAGTTTCCTTGTAGCCCTCCCACAGTCTCATGCAGGCCTTGTGTTTTTCACAAGAGCTATGCTTTATCAGCCTCTCAGTTAGCTTACTCCAATATCGCCCGCCTTGTTTAGCTAGTGTGTCTTCCTCCTCTCCAATCTCCTTGGAAAAGTGGCGGCAACCAAAACAAAACACTGCGTCCCTTGAAACCAAGTACTCCAGCCACGGATGCTTGTTATAAAAGAATGCAGAAAAGCAACGATTTCTATCTCCAATTTTGTGTCTTGGGAAAATGGGAAGCACTGGCTGTTTGGGGCCCACACTTTTATCTCCTAGGTCACTGGGAAGTTGACCGCCATCAGAGGCTGTCTCACAGGGATTGCAAGCGGCGGGAGCTGCGGTGCCGACCGGCGCCAAGATGTGGCGGCTGGTCGACGGGCGAGGCGGGACTGGCGGGTCCGGAGCAGGTGCAGCTTGGGTGGGTTGTTTTGGTTGCGAAGAACCTGCGTATATCAATTTTTTTAGTCTTCTCCTGTCAGGTTTTGGCGGCTGGCAGACTCGACTTGTCTGAATTTGAGTGCTCAAAGTGCGCATGTGCGTGCAGCGTGTGAGGGCGCAGCAGCTGCACAGATCGTCTGTGTAGACTCATTTTTGAGTAATGTTCTGTCTCTTACAGCAGTACACACTGAGACAATATGTTTGTGGATTTAAATGTATTATGTTTATTGAGTTTGCATTTATTGATATAGCGTTCCAGAGTTATATTTATCTAGGCCACCTACTATCTGTACATCATAACTAAAAAAAAAAAAAAAAAGACTCCGGCCACCAGGGGGTGCCGGGCACCCCGGGAACCCCCCCAAACTTCGCCTATGGGCTCAAGGGCGTATGGCACTCTCACCTCTTTCCAGGAGCTGTTTTCCGGGGCCCTGCCTGCCAGTAGCTTTGCCGATATCTGTGTTGATAGGTAATATATTAAGAGCGGTGAATCAGCTTGGAAACAGGAAGTGGTCAAATGTTTGTGTGAGTTTATCAAATTTAGCAGTGATTCCATGTCAGCTACAGCTTGTTACAAAAATCTTACTGATTGTGTATTCAACAAACTTAAACTAGCTTTATTAAATGTCAGGTCTTTGGCAGGAAAAACATTTTTAATCAATGAAATGATTTAACGATGATTTAATAAAAAAATTAAAAATGTTATAGATGCCATTTCTCCAACTAAGGTAAAGGAAGTGACTGGCAAGAAAATATCTCCATGGCGAAAGGCCATGACCGTGAAAACAGAAAAAAGAGAGTGTCGAAAAGCTGAACGTAGGTGGCGAAAAACAAATCTCCAGGTTCATTTTGAAATCTATAAAGAGAGACTTGGACTTGGCCTTTATAATTTGGAATTGAAAAGCGCACGACAGTCTTTCTTCTCTGACATCATTTCCAAAAACAAAAACAACGCACGTGCCTTGTTTGCTACCGTCGACAGACTAACAAACCCCTCAGTGTCAGTAGCCTCTGAATTTCTATCCACCAGGGACTGCAATGATTTTGCCTCCTTCTTCACTGACACAATTCAGAAAATCAGACAAGCAGTCAGTGCCTCTACATCAGGTACATTAAATGTGTTGTCCCTGTGTCCACCTAATATCAATTCAAACACCATGACACAATTCCATCAGATTAATGATAAAAACCTAGAGGACATTATTCAACTTCTGAAATCCTCCTCCTGCTGCCTTGATATTATTCCAACAGGATTTTTCAAAGATGTTTTTCATTGCCTGGCCTCAGATCTACTTCACATAGTAAACAAGTCTCTTTACTCAGGTGTTTTTCCCACAGGCCCTGAAAACTGCAGTCATTAAACCGCTCTTAAAAAAGAATAATCTAGATGCTTCAGTAATGAACAATTACAGGCCCATATCAAACCTGCCATTTCTAGGTAAAATCATTGAAAAAGTTGTTTTTCAACAGTTGAGTAATTTCTTGCATTTAAATAACTGTTTCGATGTGTTCCAGTCAGGCTTTCGTCCAAACCACAGCACTGAGACTGCTCTTGTAAAGGTCTTCAATGGCATCCACTTAAACACAGACAGTGGCAGAACTTCAGTGTTAGAATTATTAGATCTCAGTGCTGGGTTTGACACTGTTGACCACAACATATTACAAGACCGACTAGAAAACCGGGTGGGACTTTCGGAAACAGTTCTAAATTGGTTTGAATCCTACTTAAAGGACAGAAAAGACTTTGTTTCTATGGGTAAATACACATCTGAGTTGACGAATATGACATGTGGGGTACCTCAAGGATCCATCTTGGGGGCCTCTTCTCTTTAACATATACATGCTACCACTGGCTCAGATAATGAAAAACAACAAAATAAGTTACCATAGCTATATGCGGATGACACACACATTTCCGTAACAATTTCACCAGGAGACTATGCTCCAATTTAAACACTGAGTAAGTGCATTGAACAAATCAATGACTGGATGTTTCAGAACTTTCTCCAATTAAACAAAGATAAAACTGAGGTAATGGTTTTTGGAGCCAAGGCACAACGTATAAAAGTTAGCGCTGAGCTTCAGTCTGCAATGTTCAAAACAACAGATAAAGCCAGAAATCTAGGTGTAGTCATGGACTCTGACCTGAGTTTCAACAGTCACATTAAAACAATTACTAAATCAGCCTACTATCACCAAAAGAATATTTCTAGGATTAAAAGACTAATGTCACAGCAGGATTTGGAAAAACTTGTCCATGCTTTTATCTTCAGTAGTTTTACTTTACTGAAGCTAATTCAGACCGCCGCTGCTCGAGTTCTCACTAACACTAAGAGAGTGGATCATATCACTCCTGTTCTGAAGTCTTTACACTGGCTTCCTGTGTGTCAAAGAATTGATTTTAAAAATATTGCTGCTGGTTTATAAAGCTTTGAATGGTTTAGGCCCAAAATACATTTCTGACCTGCTGCTAAATTATGAACCATACAGATCTCTCAGGTTTTCTGGGACTGGTCAGCTTTCTGTCCCCAGAGTCAGAACTAAACATGGTAAAGCAGCGTTCAGTTATTATGCTCCAAATATCTGGAACAAGCTCCCAGAAACCTGCAGGTCCGCTGCAACTCTGACTACTTTTAAATCCAGGCTGAAGACTTTTCTTTTTGCCGCTACTTTTAATTGAACTATTCATATCTTAAACTGCACTGTAACTTTTATCCATGTATTTTTTCTTTTAATGTTTATTTTATTATCTTTGCTTTTTAATGACTGATTTGAAATGCCGTTTTCTTAATGTCTTTCATTTTTTGTAAAGCACTTTGAATTGCCTTGTGTTGAAAGGTGCTATATAAATAAACTTGCCTTGCCTTGAATGCTGAGGGGGGTCTGTAACAGCCCACCACCATGACCTGTTGACCCTTTGCCACTTCAATATTCAAGGCGCCCGGGGAGCAATGGGAGTGGGGGGGAAGGGGTAAGTCCGGTGCCTTGGGCACCACGGCAGGGCAGGAGGTGAACTGGGACCTCTCCAAGTATCAGTCCACACTCCATATTTAGGTCTATTCGGGGACTTGAACCGGCAACCCTGCGGCTCACAGTCCAAGCGCCTACTGACTGAGCCACTGTCGGACAAATCTCCTGTACCAAGGCTTTCCATCAAAAGCCACAAAAAATAAATGAATGAATGCTGCTTCAAACAAACAGCATCTAATATGTAATTTAATTTAATTGAGTCTAGTCTGTCTTTCCGGATGCATTATATACAAATTAAAACAAAGACAATTCAACAACTAATACATTTTTTGAACACTTAGTATTTTTATACTTTAGCCGTACTTACTGTACAAACATATAATATACAAATGTAGGTTGCTCCCGACACATTTGTGTCTTTTCAATGTTTTATTCATGATTCATACAATGTATTGTCAATGAAAGGTTGCTGGACCTTTTCACATTGAACACACCTCAGGTGTCCTTGTTGACAGGTGTTCCCACTTAAACTTTAATTAACACAGCCTTGAGGATCCTTTAAAAGAAGCTTCTTTGGATTCTGAAGACATTGTGGAAAGCTGCTTGTTGGAGATGCTTGTTGCAGTTAGCAGGTATTAACGGTGGTTTGGGTGTTTCATTTTTTTATTTGTACTTTTTGCTAAATTGTTAATATAACCACTTTTGTCTATGCTTTACCTACAGTTGCTTGAAGAAATCACACTGCATACATATCCTGAATGTACCTGGATCTCTAACTAAAATCATGTAAGTAGACAACTTACTTGTAGCTTATTGATTGGTAAGATTTAAACCTAATCTAAAATGAAATCTCTCTGCAGGATGTTGTGGATTTCCTTCATGCTTATTGGCTACATAACCTGTCGTCCTATACAACAAGGTGAGACGATATTGCCTTAAGATTTTTACAATACAATAGAGTAAAGTGCTAACATGTTTTTCCTTTGAAACAGAAACTGCTGCTCCACGCTTCATGCATTGGCCACCCCCTTCTAGCGATCGGTATTGGGGAAGAAGGGCCAGTTCTGACCCGGGCAGCAGCTCCTATCTACCAGGTGTACCCGTACCGAGATCTAACCAAGCTCCTGAACTTCCTGCTCTTCGAGAGGCCAGTTCCAGTGCTGGCCCTGGCAATTACAGGGCTCCAGATTTCTACCGCAGCCCTAACATGGCTGTGGTTAAAGATGACTATGCTATTTTAAGGGATGAACGCTATAACAGCCCTGTGGTTCGTGAACCTGAGGTTGCTTATGCAGCGTCTAGCTATGACACCAGTGCTCCAGAGGACAATGTTGGTAGTTATTATAATTTTAAAGATGCTAGTTGGATGGATGGGCGCTATAACAAACCTCAGGTCATTGAGCCTGAGGTTGCATATGCAGGGAATGGGTATAACAGCAATGCTCAAGTTGTCACCTATGGTAGCTCAGCAAGGGGTGGTTTGAGCTCTGAACCTGCTGGTGAAGAGGAACCTGAGCCAGTCTTCAGCGAGGTGGCTGGTCTGGAGCCAGTCTCCTCTTTTAGCTCGCGTTCGAGATACCAACGCAAAAGGTCACAAGTTGCTCAAACCCGCTACATCCCAGGAGAGCCTGTTCCCTGGCACGCTCCAAGCAAATATGTCTTCTAAAGACCTTGCTGGTAAGACACAATTTGCTAAATGCCCTGTTTCTGTATCCATCATCCAACTGATGATTCACAAATGTTTTTGCTTTTGCAGGTCTTTAGTTCCAGATGACTGACTGCTGCTTTTCTTAATGTCAATATACCAATAAACTGTGCTTTCACAAAGGCTTTTGTAAATCTGTCTTTATTTTGGAATGTTGGCACAGCATATGACTTTGGTGAAATTGCAAAAACTTTTACAAATGCCTTCAACTTAAACTGCAGCAACCAACTGCTCTGTAGAAACTGTGAAAAGGGGATGGCGTTGGTTTGGATTTATTTTTTTTTTATTTTTTTTAAATGCTTGTGTTTACAGAAGTATTATCACGTTTAGCCATGGGACACAAAACAAGTTTTCATTTCCTTTCAAATCTTTATTTAACCAGGTGAATCTCATGAGATCTTCGATCTCTTTTTCAAGAGACCTGCAGCAGTAGGTTACACATGAAGACATAAAAACAAAAAGGACATCATACAACACAGTTACAGGTTTACAATTTACATGCATATCAACATTTGAAGTGGCAACCACTTCAAGTATTTTTTCTTGTGCAGTAAACATATTCAAAGTGGTCCCTGGTGTCTTTTTGGCTCTTAAAAATAGCATTACCCTAGTTTTATCAACATTTAAAAGAAGCTTTATTTCAGAGAGCTGAGTCTGAATAATATTAAAAACGGCCTGCAATTTAACAACAGTCTCCTTAATGGAGGGACCTACACAATACATCCCGGTATCGTCCGCGTAAAAATGTAAAGTTGCTCCATCCACATTTTGACCTAAACTGTTGTAGATAAAGAATAATAGTGGACCTAAAACAGAACCTTGTTGTACACCATTAGTAATGTTTAACCACTCAGATGTGAGCCCATCAAATTGAACACATAGGGACCTTTCAAAGAGGTAGTTCACAAACCACCCCACTGCATGGCTGGATATGCCAATACTGGCCAGCCTCTGCTTCAAGATATGATCGACGGCATCGAACACTTTGGAAATATCAATAAACAGAGCGGCACAACTCTGCTTGTCTAAAATACCAGCAATATCATTCACCACTTTCATTGTCGCAATGATGGTGCTATGTTGCTTTCTGAAACCTGACTGATGTTTACATAGGATGTCATTTATACATAAAAACTCCTTTACCTGTTCACTTACTAGGCGTTCAAGAACCTTAGCCAGAACTGACAATTTAGAGAAGGGCCTATAAGTATTTAATAAAGTGGCCTCCCCTCTTTTTAGGCAAGGCAGGACATAAGCTGACTTCCATACTTTTGGAATTGTGCTGAGGGAGAGGTTAAAAAGAGTAGTGAGAGGTGGTGCAATAAAATCTGCAGCTATCTTTAAAAAGAAAGGTTGTCCGGGCCAGCCGGTTTCTTAGGATCTAACTTAGTTAAGGCTTCATGAACAACATAAATAGTAAAAGGAGAAAAACTGAAAGGGTTTTCCAAACCACATTGTTCAGAGTCACAGACTGTGGTGTTCACAGAAGCAGAGTTAGTAACAGAATCAAACAGAGAGCCACAGGACACAAAATGTTCATTAAAATAATTTAACATAGTGGCCCTGTTTGTTGTGGTAACTGACAGATAATATATAATATCTCTAAGGTTGTGGTGACTGATGTTGCACTCTCTGATCATTCCTGTGTTTTCTTTGAGAGCTCTATTTCTGTTCACAAAAATGTTCAAAAAGAGGTAACTACAAATCGACATTTAACTGAAAATACTAGGGAAATGTTTACTCAGAATTTTTCTTCCACACTTGCCCCTGCTAACATCTCAATAAATGAGCTAGTAGATCATTTTAATACAAAAATTAAAAATGTTATAGATGCCATTGCTCCAACTAAGGTAAAGGAAGTGACTGGCAAGAAAATATCTCCATGGAGAATGGCCATGACCGTGAAAACAGAAAAAAGAGAGTGTCGAAAAGCTGAACGTAGGTGGCGAAAAACAAATCTCCAGGTTCATTTTGAAATCTATAAAGAGAGACTTGGACTTGGCCTTTATAATTTGGAATTGAAAAGCGCACGACAGTCTTTCTTCTCTGACATCATTACCAAAAACAAAAACAACGCACGTGCCTTGTTTGCTACCGTCGACAGACTAACAAACCCCCTAGTGTCAGTAGCCTCTGAATTTCTATCCACCAGGGACTGCAATGATTTTGCCTCCTTCTTCACTGACACAATTCAGAAAATCAGACAAGCAGTCAGTGCCTCTGCATCAGGTACAGCAAATGTGTTGTCCCTGTGTCCACCTAATATCAATTCAAACACCATGACACAATTCCATCAGATTAATGATAAAAACCTAGAGGACATTATTCAACTTCTGAAATCCTCCTCCTGCTGCCTTGATATTATTCCAACAGGATTTTTCAAAGATGTTTTTCATTGCATGGCCTCAGATCTACGTACTTCACATAGTAAACAAGTCTCTTTACTCAGGTGTTTTTCCCACAGGCCCTGAAAACTGCAGTCATTAAACCGCTCTTAAAAAAGAATAATCTAGATGCTTCAGTAATGAACAATTACAGGCCCATATCAAACCTGCCATTTCTAGGTAAAATCATTGAAAAAGTTGTTTTTCAACAGTTGAGTAATTTCTTGCATTTAAATAACTGTTTCGATGTGTTCCAGTCAGGCTTTCGTCCAAACCACAGCACTGAGACTGCTCTTGTAAAGGTCTTCAATGGCATCCACTTAAACACAGACAGTGGCAGAACTTCAGTGTTAGTATTATTAGATCTCAGTGCTGGGTTTGACACTGTTGACCACAACATATTACTAAACCGACGAGAAAACCGGGTGGAACTTTCGGAAACAGTTCTAAATTGGTTTGAATCCTACTTAAAGGACAGAAAAAACTTTGTTTCTATTGGTAAATACACATCTGAGTTGACAAATATGACATGTGGGGTACCTCAAGGCTCCATCTTGGGGCCTCTTCTCTTTAACATATACATGCTACCACTGGCTCAGATAATGAAAAACAACTAAATAAGTTACCATAGCTATGCGGATGACACACACATTTACGTAACAATTTCACCAGGAGACTATGCTCCAATTTAAACACTGAGTAAGTGCATTGAACAAATCAATGACTGGATGTGTCAGAACTTTCTCCAATTAAACAAAGATAAAAATGAGGTAATGGTTTTTGGAGCCAAGGCACAACGTATAAAAGTTAGCGCTGAACTTCAGTCTGCAATGTTCAAAACAACAGATAAAGCCAAAAATCTAGGTGTAGTCATGGACTCTGACCTGAGTTTCAACAGTCACATTAAAACAGTTACTAAATCAGCCTACTATCACCTAAAGAATATTTCTAGGATTAAAAGACTAATGTCACAGCAGGATTTGGAAAAACTTGTCCATGCTTTTATCTTCAGTAGTTTTACTTTACTGAATCTAATTCAGACCGCCGCTGCTCGAGTTCTCACTAACACTAAGAGAGTGGATCATATCACTCCTGTTCGGAAGTCTTTACACTGGCTTCCTGTGTGTCAAAGAATTGATTTAAAAGATATTGCTGCTGGTTTATAAAGCTTTAAATGGTTTAGGCCCAAAATACATTTCTGACCTGCTGCTAAATTATGAACCATACAGATCTCTCAGGTTTTCTGGGACTGGTCAGCTTTCTGTCCCCAGAGTCAGAACTAAACATGGTAAAGCAGCGTTCAGTTATTATGCTCCAAATATCTGGAACAAGCTCCCAGAAACCTGCAGGTCCGCTGCAACTCTGACCACTTTTAAATCCAGGCTGAAGACTTTTCTTTTTGCCGCTACTTTTAATTGAACTATTCATATCTTAAACTGCACTGTAACTTTTATCCATGTATTTTTTCTTTTAATGTTTATTTTATTATCTTTGCTTTTTAATGACTGATTTTAAATGCCGTTTTCTTAATCTCTTTCATTTTTTGTAAAGCACTTTGAATTGCCTTGTGTTGAAAGGTGCAATATAAATAAACTTGCCTTGCCTTGACTGCTGAGGGGGGTCTGTAACAGCCCACCACCATGACCTATTGACCCTTTGCCACTTCAATATTCAAGGCTAAAAACGTGAGTTGCTTACTGATTTGGAAACCAACGTGGTTACACAGCTACGCCACTGGTACAGCGCCCGGGGAGCAATGGGAGTCGGGGGGAAGGGGTAAGTCCGGTGCCTTGCTCAAGGGCACCACGGCAGGGCAGGAGGTGAACTGGGACCTCTCCAAGTATCAGTCCAGACTCCATATTTAGGTCTATTCGGGGACTTGAACCGGCAACCCTGCGGCTCACAGTCCAAGCGCCTACTGACTGAGCCACTGTCGGACAAATCTCCTGTACCAAGGCTTTCCATCAAAAGCCACAAAAAATAAATGAATGAATGCTGCTTCAAACAAACAGCATCTAATATGTAATTTAATTTAATTGAGTCTAGTCTGTCTTTCCGGATGCATTATATACAAATTAAAACAAAGACAATTCAACAACTAATACATTTTTTGAACACTTAGTATTTTTATACTTTAGCCGTACTTACTGTACAAACATATAATATACAAATGTAGGTTGCTCCCGACACATTTGTGTCTTTTCAATGTTTTATTCATGATTCATACAATGTATTGTCAATGAAAGGTTGCTGGACCTTTTCACATTGAACACACCTCAGGTGTCCTTGTTGACAGGTGTTCCCACTTAAACAGTAATTAACACAGCCTGGAGGATCCTTTAAAAGAAGCTTCTTTGGATTCTGAAGACATTGTGGAAAGCTGCTTGTTGGAGACGCTTGTTGCAGTTAGCAGGTATTAACGGTGGTTTGGGTGTTTCATTTTTTTATTTGTACTTTTTGCTAAATTGTTAATATAACCACTTTTGTCTATGCTTTACCTACAGTTGCTTGAAGAAATCAGACAGCATACATATCCTGAATGTACCTGGATCTCTAACTAAAATCATGTAAGTAGACAACTGACTTGTAGCTTATTGATTGGTAAGATTTAAACCTAATCTAAAATGAAATCTCTCTGCAGGATGTTGTGGATTTCCTGCATGCTTATTGGCTACATAACCTGTCGTCCTATACAACAAGGTGAGACGATATTGCCTTAAGATTTTTACAATAAAATAGAGTAAAGTGCTAACATGTTTTTCCTTTTGAAACAGAAAATGCTGCTCCACGCTTCATGCATTGGCCACCCCCTTCTAGCGATCGGTATTGGGGAAGAAGGGCCAGTTCTGACCCGGGCAGCAGCTCCTATCTACCAGGTGTACCCGTACCGAGGTCTAACAAAGCTCCTGAACTTCCTGCTCTTCGAGAGGCCAGTTCCAGTGCTGGTCCTGGCAATTACAGGGCTCCAGATTTCTACCGCAGCCCTAACATGGCTGTGGTTGAAGATGACTATGCTAGTTTAAGGGATGAACGCTATAACAGCCCTGTGGTTCGTGAACCTGAGGTTGCTTATGCAGCGTCTAGATATGACACCAGTGCTCCAGAGGACAATGTTGGTAGCTATTATAATTTTAAAGATGCTAGTTGGGTGGATGGGCGCTATAACAAACCTCAGGTCAGTGAGCCTGAGGTTGCATATCCAGGGAATGGGTATAACGGCAATGCTCAAGTTGTCACCTATGGTAGCTCAGCAAGGGGTGGTTTGAGCTCTGAACCTGCTGGTGAAGAGGAACCTGAGCCAGTCTTCAGCGAGGTGGCTGGTCTGGAGCCAGTCTCTTCCTTTAGCTCGCGTTCGAGATACCAACGCAAAAGGTCACAAGTTGCTCAAACCCGCTACATCCCAGGAGAGCCTGTTCCCTGGCAAGCTCCAAGCAAATATGTCTTCTAAAGACCTTGCTGGTAAGACACAATTTGCTAAATGCCCTGTTTCTGTATCCATCATCCAACTGATGATTCACAAATGTTTTTGCTTTTGCAGGTCTTTAGTTCCAGATGACTGACTGCTGCTTTTCTTAATGTCAATATACCAATAAACTGTGCTTTCACAAAGGCTTTTGTAAATCTGTCTTTATTTTGGGCATGTTGGCACAGCATATGACTTTGGTGAAATTGCAAAAACTTTTACAAATGCCTTCAACTTAAACTGCAGCAATCAACTGCTCTGTAGAAACTGTGAAAAGGGGATGGTGTTGGTTTGGATTTAGTTCTTTTTTTTTTTTAAATGCTTGTGTTTACAGAAGTATTATCACGTTTAGCCATGGGACACAAAACACGTTTTCATTTCCTTTCAAATCTTTATTTAACCAGGTGAATCTCATTAGATCATCGATCTCTTTTTCAAGAGACCTGCAGCAGTAGGTTACACATGAAGACATAAAAACAAAAAGGACATCATACAGCACAGTTACAGGTTTACAATTTACATACATATCAACATTTGAAGTGGCAACCACTTCAAGTATTTTTTCTTGTGCAGTAAACATATCCAAAGTGGTCCCTGGTGTCTTTTTGGCTCTTAAAAATAGCATAACCCTAGTTTTATCAACATTTAAAAGAAGCTTTATTTTAGAGAGCTGAGTCTAAATAATAAAAACGGCCTGCAATTTAACAACAGCCTCCTTAATGGAGGGACCTACACAATGCATCCCGATATCGTCCGTGTAAAAATGTAAAGTTGCTCCATCCACATTTTGACCTAAACTGTTGTAGATAAAGAATAATAGTGGACCTAAAACAGAACCTTGTGGTACACCATTAGTAATGTTTAACCACTCAGATGTGAGCCCATCAAATTGAACACATTGGGACCTTTCAAAGAGGTAGTTCACAAACCACCCCACTGCATGGCTGGATATGCAAATACTGGCCAGCCTCTGCTTCAAGATATGATCGACGGCATCGAACGCTTTGGAAATATCAAACAGAGCTGCATAACTCTGCTTATTGTCTAAAATACCAGCAATATCATTCATCACTTTCATTGTCGCAATGATGGTGCTATGTTGCTTTCTGAAACCTGACTGATGTTTACATAGGATGTCATTTATACATAAAAACTCCTTTACCTTTTCACTCACTAGGCGTTCAAGAACCTTAGTCAGAACTGACAATTTAGAGAAGGGCCTATAATTATTTAATAAAGTGGCCTCCCCTCTTTTTATTCAAGGCAGGACATAAGCTGACTTCCATACTTTTGGAATTGTGCTGAGGGAGAGGTTAAAAAGAGTAGTGAGAGGTGGTGCAATAAAATCTACAGCTATCTTTAAAAAGAAAGGTTTTCCGGGCCAGCCGGTTTCTTAGGATCTAACTTAGTTAAGGCTTCATGAACAACATAAATAGTAAAAGGAGAAAAACTGAAAGGGTTTTCCAAACCACATTGTTCAGAGTCACAGACTGTGGTGTTCACAGAAGCAGAGTTAGTAACAGAATCAAACAGAGAGCCACAGGACACAAAATGTTCATTAAAACAATTTAACATAGTGGCCCTGTTTGTTGTGGTAACTGACAGATAAGACTTAGACTCAGCACTTTTGGTTTGCGATGTGAAGCTATTTCTTAGCTGCCTAAAACGAAGCCATTCTACTTCTGAGCCTGATTGCCTAGCCTTTGCCCAGGCCTTGTTTATCTCATGTACAGTAGGAGACTAGACAATTAAGCAGAGAACCAAGGATTGTCTCGTAAGAACAACATCAAAGTACTTTCCCAAGGATATGGTCTCTGACTTTCCTGTGAAGATCCTGCATATTGGGGCTGAACATCCGACTGTAAAAAATGTGGTACTGCACATTGGGACAAATGATGTTGTGAAACAACAGTCAGAAGTGCTGAAAGAAGACTTTAAATGTTTGTTGGAAACTGTCAGCTCTCTAAATGCAGAGGTGTTCATCAGTGGCCCTCTAACGCCAGTCAGAAGAGGAGGAGTGGAGAGATTCAGCAAATTGTTTGCACTGAACACCTGGCTTTCAACTGCCTGTACTGACCATTCTGTCCATTTTATTGACGACTTTAACTTTTTCTGGGACCGCAGACATCTTTTTAAGGCAAATGGAGTTTGCCTGAACAAGTCAGGAGTGAAATTGTTTATCTCTAACATATTCAACTGCCTGCGTCATCAATCTGTTCCCTCTGCCAAGGACAAGCAACAAGAGGAATCAAAACAAGAGAAAGACACAACACATCGCTCAGAAAACCTTGAAAATCTATCACTGCACCCGCCTGAGGAATGTCTTGATTATGGGAGACAAATAGAGGGGCCTCCCCCGCCCTTCACCCCCCCTATCACCTCTGAGGATACTGTTCCTTCACCCCACAGCTCTCTCTACTCTCCGTTCACCCTTTCACCCTGGCCCACCCTCCATGACCAAACTAAGTCGATACGCAGGGTTGGCAGCATGTCCTTTAACCCCGCCCCTCAACGACGCCCATCAAAATCACCGAAGCAAAGACGCTTCATCACCGTGCCTACGTCAAACCCCCCCCCCCCCGGCAGCATGTCCTTTACCCCCGCCCTTCAACGACGCCCACCAAAATCACAGAAGCAGAGACGCACACCATCTCCCCCGTCTTCATCACCGTGCCTACGTCAACCACCTCCCCCACCTTCAAGAAAGCATCTGCGGTCTCTGAAGCCTGATAAGGATGTGTGTGTACAAAACGCAACAAACTCTAACTGATATGTGTTGGGTCCAGGCTCAAGGGCGTATGGCACTCTCACCTCTTTCCAGGAGCTCTTTTCCGGGGCCCTGCTTGCCAGTAGCTTTGCCGATATCTTCTTCTTCTTCTTCTTCTTCTTCTCTTTTTTAATGGCGGGTCGCAAACAGCTTTTGGTTGCATACCGCCACCTACTGTACACGAGTGTGTATCATCATGTCAGTCCTCTAATAAACCAGCATATCAAAAAGAAAACCATAAAATAAAATAAAATAAATAAAACAAAACAAAAAACAAATCATCCATGGTCTACTGTTAAATTCTTTTCCCTATCCCAATTTCCCTCAAAAAGGTGAACAGTGCTTTTCTGATAGCTCTTACTCCTTCTCCTTCTGTTCCCAGAATACCTGCTACATTCCACTCCCTCTTTGCCTCTAAAACTGTATCCCTTAATTTCCCTCTTTCAACTCTATAGGTGACACAATGTAATAAAATATGTTCCACATTTTCCCTAACTCCACAGTTCCCACACTTGTCACTGTCACTTTTCCCCATGACATACAGCGTACCATTTAATGCAGTGTGATTTAGTCTGAGCCTAGCTATCATTACTTCCTCCCTTCTGTTTCTTTCTTTATAAATATTAATTGTAATTGTCTTTTGCACTTGATGGTATTCTTTGCCTTTCTGGTCTTTCTCCCACCTTTTCTGCCAGATCTCCATCCCTTTCTTCTTAATAACTGCTTTTCCTTCTCCTTTTCCAAGTTGAACTGGTAATGTGATTTCCTTTTGTAGTGCACTTTTTGCTAATCTATCAGCACACTCGTTCCCTTTCACCCCCTCATGCGCAGGCACCCAGCAGAACTGCAGATCTATGCCGCTTCTGTGAAGTCTTAACAGGCTGTGATTGATTTCTATGAGTATGTCTTCTCTGGCAGTTGTTGTTGACTGTATGCTTTGTAAACTGGATAATGAATCTGTGCATATCACCACCCTGTCTGGTCTGACCTCTTCCACCCACTGTAATCCTATTACTACTGCCAACATTTCTGCTGTATACACTGAAAGTTGGTCTGATGCTCTTTTTGATATTGACACTTTAAATTCTGGGATATATATACCAATTCCGACACACTCTTCTTTGTTTTTAGAACCATCTGTATATATTTTGAGGTAATTGTGATAATTATTCCTGAGGTACAAACTTGTTTTGAGTCCTACTTCATTTATTTGCCACTCTCTTTTCTTTTCTACAATACTCACATCTATATTTACTATTGGAAAGAGCCATGGGGGTACACTACTGAATGGATTTGATGGTGAAAACTCTAACTCATGCATGCCGTATGTCCTTATTTTTTATTTATTTGTCCATCCAAACCCACGCCCCTGAAACTTAGAATATTCCCAGCACTCCTGTAGTATTTTGTTTGTGATGTTTCCTTCCCCACTTCCTTTTAACCTGACCCAATAAGCAAGAGCAATTTTCTCTCTTCTTAGCTCCAATGGAGTCTCTCCTGCTTCAACTAATATTGCATTAGTAGGGGTTGACTTAATTGCACCTATACACAACCGTAACGCTTTATATTGTAACCTATCAATTTTTAGTAATGACGTTTGTGCTGCTGCTGCATATATTAAACACCCATAATCCAGTGTTGTCCTCATAATTGCCCGATAGATGTCGATTAATGCCTGTTTGTCTGCCCCCCAGTCACATCCAGCCACTGCTCTTAATAGGTTCAACACTTTTTTGGATTTTGTTTCCAAATGTTTAATATGAGTTTTCCATGTATATTTACTATCTAACCATAGCCCCAGATATTTAAATTCATTGACCTCACTCATCGGCTTTCCATATAATGTAAGCTTCTCAGTCTCCATCTTGCGTTTATTCGTAAATTTCATAAAGCAAGATTTGCTTGCTGACAGCTTGAAACCCCAGTTGTATGACCACTTCTCCACTTTCTTTATAGCTTTCCCTATTTTTTCAAACACATATGGAACATTTCTTCCCCGTATCCATATGGCCCCGTCATCTGCATATAGTGCAGATTTTATGCATCCATCCAAATTACTAAAAATGTCATTTATCATAACATTAAATAATATCGGGCTGATTGAACTCCTTTGAGGAATACCATTTTCTATACTGCACTCTTTTGAAACCTCTGCCCCTACTTTAACTCTGAATGTTCTGTCTGATAAAAAAGCCATGATCCAGTTATACATTCTCCCTCCAACACCCATTCTACTCAATTTGATGAGCAACCCATCCCTCCACATAGAATCATAAGCCTTTTCAATATCAAAATATACTATTGCCATAACCTCTTTCATTTTCACTGTCTTTTCCACCTCATTGCTTACTCTAATCAAAGCATCTATTGTGGATCTTCCTTTACGAAAACCACTCTGAAAATGACTTATTAACCCTCTCTGTTCTAAGACGTGTGATAGTCTATGCACTATCATCTTCTCCATCCATTTACATAAGTGTGATGTTAATGCTATGGGTCTGTAATTATTGGGATTAGCAGGATCATTCCCTGGCTTATTAAATGGCAATATAACTGCCGTTTTCCAACTCATTGGTAAGACTCCGTTTCTCCAGATTTGATTAAATAGTCTCAGGACTAATTTGAATGTTTCCTCTGGTAGCTGCCGGAACATGGCATAGCATAGCTGGTCTTGTCCTGGTGCTGAGTATCCTGTACCTTGCAAAGCTATTTTAAGTTCTGCTATTGAGAAGTCTACATCAAGAGCTGAATTATCATCCCGTCTCTTTTCCCTCACATTTTCATTTTCTCTTAATACACACTCTTTTTGCTGTCTATGTTTGTCATCAAGGTGTTCCCCACTATGCACCGCAGCAAATGCCCTACCTAAACATTCTGCCTTCTCTTCATTTGACACTGCCACTTTCTCCCCATCAATCAAAGCGGGAATTTTAACCGACTTCCTTTTCCCATTCATCCGTTTAAACATCGACCATACATCCCCTAACTTTACTCCTCTTCCAATGGTGGAACAATACTCTCTCCATGACGTCTTTTTTGTGTATTTTACTGTTTTACGGGCTACTGCCCTTTTCCTTTGATAATCTGAAATATTGTCTTGTGACAAGTTTTTCTTTAAAGACCTAAATGCCTTGTTTCGTTCTTTAATAGCTCTGCTACATTCCTCATTCCACCACGGAACCACTTTCTTCCTACCCTCTGTTGTTTGGCGATATCTGTGTTGATAGGTAATAGATTAAGAGCGGTGAATCAGCTTGGAAACAGGAAGTGCTCCAATGGTTGTGTGAGTTTATCAAATTTAGCAGTGATTCCATGTCAGCTACAGCTTGTAACAAAAATCTTACTGATTGTGTATTCAACAAACTTAAACTAGCTTTATTAAATGTCAGGTCTTTGGCAGGAAAAACATTTTTAATCAATGATTTTATCACTGAGCACAATCTCGATTTTATATTTTTAACGGAAACTTGGATTGATCAAAATAACAGTGCAGCTGTTCTTATTTAATCAACCCCTCCCAAATGTAGTGTTATGAGTCAGGAAAGAATGCATAAGAAAGGGGGTGGAGTTGCTATTTTGTTCACTGATTCCATTCAATGCAGGAAGACATCTTATGGGAACTTTGCTTCTTTTGAATATGTGGCCCTTCAGCTGAAATGCTCCTCTCGAGCTCTGTTCCTAAATATCTATAGTACACCCAAATACTGTGCAAGATTTTTTGATGACTTAACTGAACTGCTGTCTATAGTGTGTATTGACTTTTACCGTCTTGTCATTGTTGGTGATATTAACATCCATGTTGACAACCCCCAGGACAGAGGGGCCAAAGAACTGTTTTGTGTTCTTGATAACTATGGACTGACTCAGCATGTGACGGAGCCCACGCACAATAAGGGGCACACTCTGGACTTAATTATCTCAAAGGGTCTGAATATCTCTAAGGTTGTGGTGACTGATGTTGCACTCTCTGATCATTCCTGTGTTTTCTTTGAGAGCTCTATTTCTGTTCACAATTTTTTTCAAAAAGAGGTAACTACAAATCGACATTTAACTGAAAATACTAGGGAAATGTTTACTCAGAATTTTTCTTCCACACTTGCCCCTGCTAACATCTCAGTAAATGAGCTAGTAGATCATTTTAATAAAAACATAAAAAATGTTATAGATGCCATTGCTCCAACTAAGGTAAAGGAAGTGACTGGCAAGAAAATATCTCCATGGAGAAAGGCCATGACCGTGAAAACAGAAAAAAGAGACTGTCGAAAAGCTGAACGTAGGTGGCGAAAAACTAATGGTTCATTTTGAAATCTATAAAGAGAGACTTGGACTTGGCCTTTATAATTTGAAATTGAAAAGCGCAGGACAGTCTTTCTTCTCTGACATCATTACCAAAAACAAAAACAACGCACGTGCCTTGTTTGCTACCGTCGACAGACTAACAAACCCCCCAGTGTCAGTAGCCTCTGAATTTCTATCCACCAGGGACTACAATGATTTTGCCTCCTTCTTCACTGACACAATTCAGAAAATCAGACAAGCAGTCAGTGCCTCTACATCAGGTACAGCAAATGTGTTGTCCCTGTGTCCACCTAATATCAATTCAAACACCATGACACAATTCCATCAGATTAATGATAAAAACCTAGAGGACATTATTCAACTTCTGAAATCCTCTTCCTGCTGCCTTGATATTATTCCAACAGGATTTTTCAAAGATGTTTTTCATTGCATGGCCTCAGATCTACTTCACATAGTAAACAAGTCTCTTTACTCAGGTGTTTTTCCCACATAACCTGAAAACTGCAGTCATTAAACCGCTCTTAAAAAAGAATAACCTAGATGCTTCAGTAATGAACAATTACAGGCCCATATCAAACCTGCCATTTCTAGGTAAAATCATTGAAAAAGTTGTTTTTCAACAGTTGAGTAATTTCTTGCATTTAAATAACTGTTTCGATGTGTTCCAGTCAGGCTTTCGTCCAAACCACAGCACTGAGACTGCTCTTGTAAAGGTCTTCAATGGCATCCACTTAAACACAGACAGTGGCAGAACTTCAGTGTTAGTATTATTAGATCTCAGTGCTGGGTTTGACACTGTTGACCACAACATATTACTAGACCGACGAGAAAACCGGGTGGGACTTTCGGAAACAGTTCTAAATTGGTTTGAATGCTACTTAAAGGACAGAAAATACTTTGTTTCTATGGGTAAATACACATCTGAGTTGACGAATATGACATGTGGGGTACCTCAAGGCTCCATCTTGGGGCCTCTTCTCTTTAACATATACATGCTACCACTGGCTCAGATAATGAAAAACAACAAAATAAGTTACCATAGCTATATGCGGATGACACACATATTTACGTAATAATTTCACCAGGAGACTATGCTCCAATTTAAACACTGAGTAAGTGCATTGAACAAATCAATGACTGGATGTGTCAGAACTTTCTCCAATTAAACAAAGATAAAACTGAGGTAATGGTTTTTGGAGCCAAGGCACAACGTATAAAAGTTAGCGCTGAGCTTCAGTCTGCAATGTTCAAAACAACAGATAAAGCCAGAAATCTAGGTGTAGTCATGGACTCTGACCTGAGTTTCAACAGTCACATTAAAACTATTACTAAATCAGCCTACTATCACCGAAAGAATATTTCTAGGATTAAAAGACTAATGTCACAGCAGGATTTGGAAAAACTTGTCCATGCTTTTATCTTCAATAGTTTTACTTTACTGAAGCTAATTCAGACCGCCGCTGCTCGAGTTCTCACTAACACTAAGAGAGTGGATCATATCACTCCTGTTCTGAAATCTTTACACTGGCTTCCTGTGTGTCAAAGAATTGATTTAAAAAATATTGCTGCTGGTTTATAAAGCTTTGAATGGTTTAGGGCCAAAATACATTTCTGACCTGCTGCTAAATTATGAACCATACAGATCTCTCAGGTTCTCTGGGACTGGTCAGCTTTCTGTCCCCAGAGTCAGAACTAAACATGGTAAAGCAGCGTTCAGTTATTATGCTCCAAATATCTGGAACAAGCTCCCAGAAACCTGCAGGTCCGCTGCAACTCTGACTACTTTTAAATCCAGGCTGAAGACTTTTCTTTTTGCCGCTACTTTTAATTGAACTATTCATATCTTAAACTGCACTGTAACTTTTATCCATGTATTTTTTCTTTTAATGTTTATTTTATTATCTTTGCTTTTTAATGACTGATTTTAAATGCCGTTTTCTTAATGTCTTTCATTTTTTGTAAAGCACTTTGAATTGCCTTGTGTTGAAAGGTGCTATATAAATAAACTTGCCTTGCCTTGACTGCTGAGGGGGGTCTGTAACAGCCCACCACCATGACCTGTTGACCCTTTGCCACTTCAATATTCAAGGCCAAAAACATGAGTTGCTTACTGATTTGGAAACCAACGTGGTTACACAGCTACGCCACTGGTACAGCGCCCGGGGAGCAATGGGAGTGGGGGGGAAGGGGTAAGTCCGTTGCCTTGCTCAAGGGCACCACGGCAGGGCAGGAGGTGAACTGGGACCTCTCCAAGTATCAGTCCACACTCCATATTTAGGTCTATTCGGGGACTTGAACCAGCAACCCCCTACTGACTGAGCCACTGTCGGACAAATCTCCTGTACCAAGGCTTTCCATCAAAAGCCACAAAAAATAAATGAATGAATGCTGCTTCAAACAAACAGCATCTAATATGTAATTTAATTTAATTGAGTCTAGTCTGTCTTTCCGGATGCATTATATACAAATTAAAACAAAGACCATTCAACAACTAATACATTTTTTGAACACTTAGTATTTTTATACTTTAGCCGTACTTACTGTACAAACATATAATATACAAATGTAGGTTGCTCCCGACACATTTGTGTCTTTTCAATGTTTTATTCATGATTCATGCAATGTATTGTCAATGAAAGGTTGCTGGACCTTTTCACATTGAACACACCTCAGGTGTCCTTGTTGACAGGTGTTCCCACTTAAACAGTAATTAACACAGCCTTGAGGATCCTTTAAAAGAAGCTTCTTTGGATTCTGAAGACATTGTGGAAAGCTGCTTGTTGGAGACGCTTGTTGCAGTTAGCAGGTATTAACGGTGGTTTGGGTGTTTCATTTTTTTATTTGTACTTTTTGCTAAATTGCTAATATAACCACTTTTGTCTATGCTTTACCTACAGTTGCTTGAGGAAATCACACAGCATACATATCCTGAATGTACCTGGATCTCTAACTAAAATCATGTAAGTAGACAACTGACTTGTAGCTTATTGATTAGTAGGCCTACGATTTAAACCTAATCTAAAATGAAATCTCTCTGCAGGATGTTGTGGATTTCCTGCATGCTTATTGGCTACGTAACCTGTCGTCCTATACAACAAGGTGAGACGATATTGCCTTAAGATTTTTACAATAAAATAGAGTAAATTGCTAACATGTTTTTCCTTTTGAAACAGAAAATACTGCTCCACGCTTCATACATTGGCCACACCCTTCTAGCGATCTGTATTGGGGAAGAAGGGCCAGTTCTGACTGGGGCAGCAGCTCCTATCTACCAGGTGTACCCGTACCGAGATCTAACCAAGCTCCTGAACTTCCTGCTCTTCGAGAGGCCAGTTCCAGTGCTGGCCCTGGCAATTACAGGGCTCCAGATTTCTACCGCAGCCCTAACATGGCTGTGATTAAAGATGACTATGCTAGTTTAAGGGATGAACGCTATAACAGCCCTTTGGTTCATGAACCTGAGGTTGCTTATGCAGCGTCTAGATATGACACCAGTGCTCCAGAGGACAATGTTGGTAGCTATTATAATTTTAAAGATGCTAGTTGGATGGGTGGGCTCTATAACAAACCTCAGGTCAGTGAGCCTGAGGTTGCATATGCAGGGAATGGGTATAACAGCAATGCTCAAGTTGTCACCTATGGTAGCTCAGCAAGGGCTGGTTTGAGCTCTGAACCTGCTGGTGAAGAGGAACCTGAGCCAGTCTTCAGCAAGGTGGCTGCATATGCAGGGAATGGGTATAACAGCAATGCTCAAGTTGTCACCTATGGTAGCTCAGCAAGGGCTGGTTTGAGCTCTGAACCTGCTGGTGAAGAGGAACCTGAGCCAGTCTTCAGCAAGGTGGCTGGTCTGGAGCCAGTCTCCTCCTTTAGGTCGCGTTCGAGATACCAACGCAAAAGGTCACAAGTTGCTCAAACCCGCTACATCCCAGGAGAGCCTGTTCCCTGGCACGCTCCAAGCAAATATGTCTTCTAAAGACCTTGCTGGTAAGACACAATTTGCTAAATGCCCTGTTTCTGTATCCATCATCCAACTGATGATTCACAAATGTTTTTGCTTTTGCAGGTCTTTAGTTCCAGATGACTGACTGCTGCTTTTCTTAATGTTAATATACCAATAAACTGTGCTTTCACAAAGGCTTTTGTAAATCTGTCTTTATTTTGGCATGTTGGCACAGCATATTACTTTGGTGAATTTGCAAAACTTTTACAAATGCTTTCAACTTAAACTGCAGCAACCAACTGCTCTGTAGAAACTGTGAAAAGGGGATGGTGCTGGTTTGGATTTAGCTTATTTAAAAAAAAATCTTGTTTACAGAAGTATTATCACTTTTAGTCATGGGACACAAAACATGTTTTCATTTAATTATTTAACCAGGTGAATCCCATTTAGATCATCGATCTCTTTTTCAAGAGACCTGCAGCAGTAGGTTACACATGATGACAGAAAAACAAAAAGGAGATCATACAACACAGTTACAGGTTTGCAATTTACATACCCGTCAACATTTACAGGTTCCAAGAGTATCAGATTGCATAGCATTTATCCGTGCTTTAAAAACAGGCAGTGGAACCAAATTGCTCAGTTTCCATTCTTTTTGCGGACTGTTCCAAGCAAGAGGAGCTGCGCACATAAACGCTTTCGTCCCTATGTCAGTCCTAGCACTTGGCAAATGTAACCAAACCACATCACATAGTGGTCCATACACGGAACACTATTGCGGTAAGCATGTTGTAACTTCCGGTTGTCATCTCCGGGTATCCCGTGTGCCTGTTCTGTTGCTGATAGCTTATCATCTTAACTTAATCGATCGTTTTAAAACTCTTGATCACGGCAACTGCCTGACGTTGTAATCGCACGTTACTACAGCTTAAGCACTCACAACTCTCCTTCTCTTAGCGACTAACTGCACAGTTACCTACACTCTTTTTGGGTTTGCTAACGGTAGCTAATTCAGCTTGATAGCTAGCCATGGCTCTTTCCCCACCCTCGGCCTCGGGTGCCATTTCCTGCTCTAACTGTCTCATGTTTGGTTACTTCCCTACCTCCTTTACTGGTACCGATACATGTTAAAAGTAGTATAGTTGTTAGGTTGGAGGTGGGAATCATAGCCTTAGAAGCCCGGCTCCGCATCTTAGAAAGTAACTCGGCTACAGTAAAGCCCATGTTAGCCGGTGCGGACCGTCAAAAGGTAGCTCCTCTTAGCCGTCCCCCGGCAACTCCCGAGCAGCAGGGAGATTGGGTGACTGTTCAGAAGGGGCATAACGCGAAACCCGCAGGTCCCCACCAACCCGTTCACGTATCTTACAGATATTCCCCACTCAGCGAGACACCTGCTGAGAAGCCAACTCTGGTTATTGGTAGCTCTATTATGAGACACGTGAATTTAGAGACCGAAGCCTCCACAGTCACATGCATTCCGGGGGCCAGAGCGGGCGACGTTAAGGCGCATCTTAAACTGCTGGCTAAAAATAAACGTAGCCTAAATACAGTAGGATTGTTCTTCACGTCGGTGTAATGATGTTCGTTTACGCCAATCAGAGTGCACCAAACTTAATGTGGCGTCGGTGTGTAGTTATGCTGCTAAAACAATGTCGGACACCCTAATCTTCTCTGTTCCCCTCCCCAATCTAATCAATGATGACATGTATAGCCGCATTTCATCATTTCAGCGCTGGTTGTCTTGGTGGTGCCCAGCAAACAATGTGGGCTTCGTAAATAATTGGACAGCCTTCTGGGGAAAACCTGTTCTGATTAAGAGAGACGGCATTCATCCTACTTTGGAAGGTGCAAATCTCATTTCGACAAACATTTCAGGGCTTTGTGGACTTAATCCATGACAAACTGGAGTTGAGACCAGGAGGCAGAGTCACAGTCTTACACGCTTCTCTGCGCTCTCTCCTAGGCAGTCATCCATAGGAATCCCAAACCCAATAAAATACCCAATATTAACGGTGTGTGTGTCTGCCCAAGGACAATTTAAGGTAAAACCTAGTAGAGGTGTCATACATAATAACCTAATAAAAGTAAATGGACCAACTACTACAGTGCAACAAAACAGGAAGATTAAATGTGGTCCCTTAAACATAAGATCTCTAGCATCGAAAGCAATATTGGTAAATGATTTAATATCAGATTATAATATTGATATATGCTGTCTCACTGAAACTTGGTTTAGACATGAAGAATATGTCAGCATAAATGAGGCCACTCCACCCAGCCATATCAATACTCATATTGCCCGAGGCACGGGCCGAGGAGGTGGAGTTGCAGCAATCTTTGACTCAAGTTTACTTATCAATACTAAACAAAAATGTAATTATACCTCCTTTGAAACCCTCGTTTTTAGTCTTACGCATCCGACCTGGAAAACTTTGCAGCCAATCTTATTTGTTACAGTGTACCGTGCACCAGGTCCTTATTCAGAATTCTTATCAGAATTCTCTGAGTTTTTATCAGCTTTGGTTCTTAAAACAGATAAAGTAATTATCGTAGGTGACTTTAATATTCATGTTGACGATGATAAAAATAGCCTTACTGTTGCATTTAACTCTATATTAGATTCTGTTGGTTTCTGTTAGAGTGTAAATAAACCAACCCACTGCTATAATCACACTCTCGACCTTGTTCTGACTTATGGTATTAAAATTGACCAACTATTAGTCGAACCGCATAATCCTGCTTTATCCGACCATTTCTTAGTAACTTTTGAAATACTGTTACTAGACTACAAAGCATTAGTCAAAAGCTCCTGCAGCAGAAACCTATCTGTTAGTGCTATAGCCAAATTTAAGGAAGAGATTCCACCAATACTTAACTCGATAGCATGTCTGCATGTAAGGGAGGAAACTTATACAAAATGTACACCACCCCAAATTGATCATGTTGTTGATAGTGCTACAGATGCGCTGCAAATACAATTAGACTCTGTTGCTCCTTTGAAAAAGAAGAAAATAAAACAACATAGATTAGCTCCATGGCATAATGCCGAAACCCGCAAAATAAAGCAAAAGTCGAGACAACTTGAAAGGATATGGCGTTCCACTAAACTTGAAGAATCTCGTTTAATTTGGCATATTACTCTCAATGAATATAAGAAAGCACTGCGTAAAGCCAGAGCAGCCTACTACTCTTCATTAATAGTGCAAAGTAGCAGTGATAAAACCGCTTCTTAAAAAGCACAACCTCGATCCAGAGATTTTAGCCAACTATAGACCTATTTCTAATCTTCCGTTCCTCTCAAAGATTCTTGAGAAAGCAGTCGCAAAACAGTTGTGTGATTACTTAAAAAACTATGATTTATTTGAAGATTTTCAGTCTGGCTTTAGAACACATCATAGCACAGAGACAGCTCTGGTTAAAGTCACAAATGATATTCTAATAGCCTCAGACAAGGGACTTGTCTCTATTCTTGTTTTGCTCGATCTCAGTGCTGCATTTGATACTATCGACCATGATATCCTATTGCAAAGACTAGAGCACTTAGTTGGCATACAGGGAACTGCTTTAGGCTGGTTTAGGTCCTATCTATCTGAACGCTCTCAGTTTGTACGTGTCAACAATGAATCCTCCACGCAAACCAAAGTTAGCCATGGAGTGCCACAGGGCTCAGTGCTCTGACCTATTTTGTTCAGATTATATATGCTTCCGTTTGGCAATATTATAAGGAATCATTCTGTAAACTTTCATTGTTATGCGGATGATACTCAACTATATTTATCAATCAAGCCTGATGAAATTAATCATCTAAATAAAATTCAAGACTGCCTCAAGGACTTAAAAACGTGGATCACCTTACATTTTTTGATGTTAAACACGACCAAAGCTGAAATTATTGTACTTGGCCCGAAGAATCTACGAAACAAATTATCTAAAGATATACTAACTATGGATGGCATTAATTTGGCCTCCAGTGAAACTGTAAGGAATCTTGGTGTTATATTTGATCAGGATTTATCCTTTAACACCCACAAAAAATCTATTTCAAGGACCGCGTACTTCCATCTACGTAACATTGCAAAAATCAGGCATATCTTGCCTCAAAACGATGCTGAGAAACTAGTCCATGCATTTGTTACTTCAAGGCTGGATTATTGTAACTCCTTATTATCAGGGTGTACCACGAAGTCAGTCAAGTCGCTTCAGCTGATTCAAAATGCTGCAGCTCGTGTACTAACCAGAATTAGGAAAAGGGACCACATTACTCCTGTTCTGGCTGCCTTACACTGGCTCCCTATAGAACACAGGATATAATTTAAAATTCTTCTTCTCGCCTACAAAGCCCTTAATGGGCAGGTGCCATCTTACCTTAAATAACTCATTATACCCTACTTTCCTACTAGGGCATTGCGTTCCAAGAATGCAGGGTTGTTGGTTGTTCTATAGAATCTCTAAAAGTACAATGGGAGCCAGAGCCTTTTCTTATCAAGCTCCACTTTTGTGGAATCAGCTTCCAGTTTGTGTTCGGGCGGCAGACACCCTATCCGTTTTTAAGAATGCGCTTAAGAATTTCCTTTTTGATAAAGCTTATAATTAGGGCTGATTAGATTCAGCCCCTAGTTTTGCTGATATAGGCTTAGTTTGTCGGGGGACATCTTACTTCTTCCTTCTCTCTGTCTATACCTGTGTACTCTCATGTTCCGATTAACCCAGCTTCCCTAAATGTCTTTCTTTTTGGTGTTGTAACGACGAGACGCCGTTACTAGAGTTATTTATTAAATGGCATTAATTGTATAAGTGTTCACCCCCATCTTGTTATTTCCGGTCGTCTCTGTGTTCCCTCCTGCTGATTACCCAATTGTGTTCACCTGGTGCCCTGTGTTTGCTCCTCCCCCCTCACCTGTGTCTAATTGCTCCCCCCTCACCTGTGTCTTGTTAGTCTGTGTATTTAAGTGCTGTTTCTTGTGAGAGTGGTAGTGTGTGTGAGATCCTGGTGGCTGCAGGCTGGGCTTGCGTGAACAGCAGCAGGATTGAGGCTGTGTGAACTTTGTTTTAATAAATGCCCACGTCGGGTTATATTTTTGGACGTTCTGCCTCTGCCTCCTTGCTTGGTTGGGCCGCTCAACGGTCAGTCTCACAGGTGTCTATATTAGCCGGGATCCGGAGTCATGGATGATCCTGCGGTCCTGTGTCATGGATCGCGAGTCCTGGATATTGAGTCGTGGCTGTGGTCCTGGATCATAAGTCCTGGATGGATATCCTCGTGGATTCATCTTCCTATTATACACACATGCATTTCCAAACATTTGGACTACCTATGTTGCAAATGTATTATCTTTTCAATTTACACACGGCATATATTGCACGTCTGTCCGTCCTGGGAGAGGGATCCCTCCTCTGTTGCTCTCCCTGAGGTTTCTCCCATTTTTCCCTTTAAACTGTGGGTTTTCTCCGGAAGTTTTCCTTGTACGATGTGAGGGTCTAAGGACAGAGGGTGTCGTATTGTCATACTGATATTCTGTACAAACTGTGAAGTCCACTGAGACAAATGTAACATTTGTGATATTGGGCTATATAAATTAACATTCATTGATTGATCAGGAGATCTCAGGCAATCGCTACTTGCAACTCTGTGATCAGAGAGTGATAGGCAGCATCTAACTTGTTCAGGTAATGGGCAGGTGCATTCATATAAACCAGATCACCATAGTCCAGCACAGGTAAAAAGGTCACAGTGACTTGCCTTTCCCTGGCCTCAAGTGAGAAACAGGACTTGTTTCTGAAAAATAAACTTAGCCTAACCCTCAGCTTTTTAGACAGATTATTGACCTGAAGTTTAAAAGAGACAATCATCAAGCCAGATACCAAGGTATTTATAACAGGCAACCACTTCAAGTCTTTTTCCTTGCGCAGTAAAAATATCCAAAGCGGTCCCTGGTGTCTTTTTGGCTTTTGAAAATAGCATTACCCTAGTTTTATCAACACATCCACATTTTGACCTAAACTGTTGATGTAGATGGAGAATAATAGTGGACCTAAAACAGAACCTTGTGGTACACCATTAGTACTTTTTAACCACTCAGATGTGAGCCCATCAAATTGAACACATTGGGACCTTTCAAAGAGGTAGTTCACAAACCACCCCACTGCATGACTGGATATGCCAATACTGGCCAGCCTCTGCTTCAAGATGTGATGATCGATGGCATTGAACGCTTTGGAAATATCAATAAACAGAGCTGCACAACTCTGCTTATTGTCTAAAATACCAGCAATATCATTCATCACTTTCATTGTTGCAGTGATGGTGCTATGTTGCTTTCTGAAACCTGACTGATGTTTACATAGGATTTCATTTATACATAAAAACTCCTTTACCTGTTCACTCACTAGGCGTTCAAGAACCTTAGCCAGAACTGACCATTTAGAGATGGGCCTATAATTATTTAATGAAGTGGCCTCCCCTCCTTTTAGTAAAGGCAGGACATAAGCTGACTTCCATACTTTTGGAATTGCGCTGAGGGAGAGGTTAAAAAGAGTAGTGCAATAAAATCTGCAGCTATCTTTAAAAAGAAAGGCTCTACGTTGTCCAGGCCAGCCGGTTTCTTAGGATCTAACTTGGTTAAGGCTTCATGAACAACATCAATAGTAAAAGGAGAAAAACTGAAAGGGTTTTCCAAACCACATTGTTCAGAGTCACAGCCTGTGGTGTTCACAGAAGCAGAGTTAGTAACAGAATCAAACAGAGAGCCACAGGACACAAAATGTTCATTAAAACGATTTAACATATTGGCCCTGTCCGATACAGAGCCAGATGCTGTGGCAAGGCAAGGAGGTATCTCATTACGGATTTCACCGGTGGATAACGATTTAATGGCTTTCCAACATTTTCTAGGATTATTTAGGCTTTTTTGTGGTAACTGACAGATAATACTTAGACTTAGCACTTTTGATTTGCGATTTGAAGCTATCTCTTAGCTGCCTAAAACGAAGCCATTCTACCTCTGAGCCTGATTGCCTAGCCTTTGCCCAGGCATTGTTTCTCTCATGTACAGTTGCAAGAAAACGTATGTGAACCCTTTGGAACTACCTGGATTTCTGCATAAATTGGTCATAAAATGTGTTCTGATCTTCATCTAAGTCACAACAATAGACAAACACAGTCTGCTTAAGCTAAAACCACACAAACAAGTATATGTTTTTATGTTTTTATTGAACACACCATGTAAACATTCACAGTGCAGGGTGGAAAAAGTATGTGAACCCTTGGATTTAATAACTGGTTGACCCTCCTTTGGCAGCAATAACCTCAACCAAACGTTTCCTATAGTTGCATATCAGACCTGCACAACGGTCAGGAGGAATTTTGGACCATTCCTCTTTACAAAACTGTTTCAGTTCAGCAATATTCTTGGGATGTCTGGTGTGAATCGCTCTCTTGAGGTCATGCCACAGCATCTCAATTGGGTTGAGGTCAGGACTCTGACTGGGCCACTCCAGAATGCCTATTTTCTTCTGTTGAAGCCATTCTGTTGTTGATTCACTTCTGTGCTTTGGGTCGTTGTCCTGTTGCATCACCCATCTTCTGTTGAGCTTCAATTGGTGGACAGATGGCCTTAAGTTCTCCAGCAAAATGTCTTGATAAACTTGAGAATTCATTTGTCCGTCGATGATGGCAATCTGTCCAGTTGATGTTGAGGTGCTGTGCCTTTTTTTCTCCACACATAGCGTTGTGTGTTCCTTCCAAACAACTCAACTTTGGTTTCATCTGTCCACAGAATATTTTGCCAGTAGTGCTGTGGAACATCCAGGTGCTCTTTTGTAAACTTCAAACGTGCAGCAATGTTTTTTCTGGACAGCAGTGGCTTCCTCCATTTTATGACCAACTTATGCAGAAATCCAGGTAATTCCAAAGGGTTCACATACTTTTTCTTGCAACTGTAGGAGACTAGACAATTCAGCACAGAACCAAGGATTGTCTCGTCCCTTCACTCTAAATTTACGCAAGGGTGCATATCTATCAATAATTTCCATAAAACCAAGATACAAATAAGACCATGCAGTTTCAAAATCATCACACAGATCGATTTTTCCCCAAAAACCAAACAGATCATTTACAAAACCCTACTCCACAAATCTTTTTGTGTCTCTCTTTATGATGATGCAAGGTTTTCCCTTTTGGACCTTTGTGTCCCTCATTGTGGCTACAACACAGTGGTCACTCACATCATTTGCAAATACTCCCACAGATGAGTATTTATGGGGAACATTAAAACTAGGGAATGCAATTCCTGAAGAAATTGCTTGTGGGAATGCTTTATGCTGAAAAGCTGACCCTAAACTGCTATACTGAAATGTAATGTGTAAGAAGAAAGTGATGCCATGCCGGCGGCATTTGATGACATCCCATAATACGCTTTGATGTGTTGATAGCATCGTTACCAAACCTGTGAACTTTTGGGCCGTTTGGAGCATTTTCACTGAAGTTATGAGAAAACTGTGTTTCATGGCGAGGGATGCGTACATTACGTAACATCAGATTTGATGTAGAGCTGTGTTAACCATTATCTGAAGTCTGCTGCTCTGAGCATGTCAGTTGGAGTTATCACATCATCGTGTTCCATGACACAGGTGTTTATATTTGAGCTAACGACGTGTCCAGAGAACAAAGGTTTCCATGGAGAGGAGAGCATTTTCATTGTTCTGAATGAGGGATAAACCTCTTACATGTGAACGTTTTGTTGAAGAACCGTAACAGATATCGGTGAAATTTCAAAGCGTGAAGCATGTCAATTGGAACTTGAGCTGAAGTGTACTTTTGGTGTACTTTCGGGTTAATAATGTGGCCTTTTTGGCGTGCGGCTGCTGTGGTGGGGAAAGGTGAGCTTACAATGGGGTTTAATGGAGACATGTTGAAAGTTTTCGTCACTTCATGCCCTCAAGAGGCATTTTGTTTAATTATTTTGCTTAATTTTTTTTTTTTTTCAAGCTACGACATGTTTTCCTACGTTTCTAATGAAGAAGTATGTCTCAGGAATGTAGGGTTTGGGAATTATGGCAGGTTTAAAAGAAAATATGAAGGCAAAATTAAATCTTTCCTTCACTCTGTGACATCACGCAGAATTAAAAGTTGTGTTGCACGAATGATGTCAGAAAGATGTGTAACATTTTAAAGTTGGAATGAGGTTTCTGAGTGAAAGTATGAAGGAGCAGTTAGCAGTTAAAGTTGCATGAAGATTGTTCAAGTCTGAAGAGTTCCTCCATTGACTTCCATGTTAAAAGTTTGATGAATTATGGGATGTATCTCTGGAATTATGTAAGTTATGAATAAGAAAAGTAATAACCATCGATTCCCGACCGAGCTGAACATTTTGATGTTTGAACGGAGTTTCTGCGATGTGGAATGTGGGAGAAGAACAGGTGCAAAATAACCCGGCGGAATAATAAAGAATTTTGTGCGTAGCATAACAGATAGTTGGAATGCTGTATCAGCATGAACACATCTGTCCATCAGACAGCTGCTGCTGTGCCTCCTGTCATCATTAATGGACGTATCTTTGAAATGACTGCTCAGAGGAGAGGATTTCTCATTTCACTAAACGCCTGCTGCTTCCACTCCTCTCTCCACGGTTCCCCTCCTCGACTCCTCCGCTCGCATCTCCTGTGGGCGGGACTAAGACACGAGGATAGGAGTCGAGGAGGGGAGTCGAGGAGGGGAGTCGAGGAGGGGAAATTAGAGAATTGAGAAATCAAGGAAAATATTGACAGTCTCAAATACCTTAACATAAGGCCATTTAAAGACCAATGTTTGACCTGTCTCTTTATGCTCTTTGTTTCCAAATATATGTTAAATTAACCTAAATAACCTAGGCCGCATTCTATAAGATCATTACATTGTGCCACCATGTTCATCATCTTTAGCCTATTGATGATGCATGAGTTTTTTGGGAGGGTTTTCTCAAAACATACAAGAATCCTTTCTCCTTTAGTTTACTTTTTGTTAAAGAAAAAAATCTAAATTAAAACATCTTCAGATGGATCCACTGGACTGAAAGAGGATGAGAAATTGTTATCTGTTAAACAATTAAATCTGACTGTCAGAAAAATGTAGCCAAGCAGAGTAAGAAAGTACAATATTAACCCCTGAGATGTATTTGAGAAGAAAAATAAAGAAATATAAGGGAAATAATCAAGAAAACGTCATCAAATTGGTAATGAATAAAGCTATAATACTTCAGTAGGCCTATAGATTTTGTCAAAAAGATAAAAACAAAACAGTCACTGCCCCAAAAAAAAAACTACAACATTAAATCCACTGGATGCCACTGTTGAATATAGAGTTAACACTAACGAAGAAGTATCTGACTTCCGGGTGAGCAGTACATAACCAGGAAACGGGCCTCTTCTCGTTCCTTTTTCTCAAGAGCTAAACCACGTTGGTAGCTTATTTTCCTGGCTCACCGCTGTTCGTCTGAATTTCTTCCGAATAAGTCGGTCAGGGATACTCAAAATGGTATGTGTTGTTTGAATATAACTATTCTCTTGTAAGCAAAGTGTCGTTGTAGTGAATTTGTGTTTCATTGCTTAACCTAAACGATTTTAATGAAGGCTACTTGCTAATGTTAGCTACAGCTTAAGCTACCCGAAGTAGATGTCCCGCCAGATATCATTCACTAACTGGACTGCGTAATAATAATCCTCGGTTTAACACAATTATAAACCTGTTGGTACATAAGAAATATTGTATATCTTAAATGAAGACACACACTATAATTCGGCTTACTTAAAATGCTCCTGCAATGATCCATTGCTTGCAGTTAAATCATGTTAGTGGAGTGCTCCCATTGTGTCATATAGTTGGAAAAAGAAAAAAAGCAGATGTCCGCTTTATTAACAAGTTGTGTGCATGCATCGACGGTGGAACTAGTCCATGGGTTATCTTAAACAACAATGTTTGTAGTAAATACTTAGTAAACGTAATAGTTTAATATTAGGAATTCCACGTGCTAGTTCGTCGTGATGCATTTAGGTGCTTCACGTACATATCCAGCGTGTTTGAAATTTAACCATTTGAAGTTCTATCCTTGCTTATTCAATTTAAATCATCATATGCTATTAACTCATGGATTAACCCTATATTGTTTCATATCATTTTAAAAGACCTTTAAACATAATGGTATTTCAAGACTAAGTGTTTTCATTTTAATTTTTTTTCAGGCTTTCAAGGACACTGGCAAGGCACCTGTTGAGACTGAGGTTGCCATTCACCGCATCCGCATCACCCTCACCAGCCGCAATGTAAAATCTCTGGAGAAAGGTAAATTAACCTCATAATACTTTGTGGAAATGCAACCTGTATGTGAGCGATGAAGACACACTTCCATCTGATAAACCATGACGATGTGATATACGCTATTCTGAGCCATTGTTTTAAAATATCATGAGGACATTTTTGTTTGCTCGTGTTTTTTAAGTGGTCTTTCTTTTTTTTATCAGTCTGCGCAGACTTGATCCGTGGGGCTAAGGAGAAGAGCCTGAAGGTGAAGGGACCAGTCCGCATGCCAACCAAGGTACTGATATACATAAACCTGAAATGTATTTATATTAATAAATCGAATATAGGCTCCCAGTAACTTCGATGTGGCAATTTGGATTCAAGCTAAAACTGTTCCCCCCCCCCCCCCTCCAGACCCTCCGCATCACCACCAGGAAAACTCCCTGTGGTGAGGGATCCAAAACCTGGGATCGCTTCCAGATGAGGATCCACAAGCGCCTGATTGATCTGCACAGTCCATCTGAAATCGTCAAGCAGATCACCTCCATCAGCATCGAACCTGGTGTAGAGGTTGAAGTAACCATCGCTGATGCATAAATGATGCAGCTGACTGAATAAAGAAATAAAAAAACTGTATTTATTGACTGCTGTTACTTTCTGAAGCATATTAATATATTTAAAGCTCAAGTGCCCTTAAATGGCAGTTTGTGCGACAGGTATTTTGAAAATAATAAACTAGTAAACATAATGGTTTTTTTTGTTTCACCTGACGGATGTACTTTAATTTAACTAAAGGTGTTTACTACACTCAGGCAGCAGATTCTCCACACTTCCACAACTAATTCCTCGCTAATTCGGTAGTGTATTATACAGCTTTGTGCCGTTTTCAGAATTTAATCAATTGTTATTAGCTGACTGCCCACTTGGATGGGAATGAAGATGACCATTGCATATCAAAGCTGCGTTAGAGTTGAAATGGCAAAAATAAGTGTTCACCACACATTATTTTGCCCATTTTTATAAAGTCATATCCCTTGCTTGTTTATAGCTCGGATCTGAAAGGTACAGACTATTTTTAGGAATAAAACCAAGTACCAGTAATAGATACAGAATGACTAAATAGCAAAACATATTGCAACCAATAAGCTAATGGCCGTATTAGACCTTGTAAAAAATATAGCAAGTAACAGTGAATGAAAGGGATGAAATAATCCTGCGTATATTGTATATGGCTGTGGACAAATGTTGTTTCTGCTTGGAAATCCTATTTATCTATGGTATCCTTTTACAAAATGTCATTTTCAAAATAATGAAGCATCTGTTTTATACATTTTACCAGTCTACATAAACAGTCTAGAAATATCTGCAAGGATATTGCTGTAACTTTTGGTAACAGAAAAACAGTCTTCTTATTTGGCCTATTAAAGGTTGTCTATTATGCAAATCCACTTTTTCATGTCTTTTACACATGAACATGTGTAAAGAGATTCTGAAAGTTTCAGGAAAAAAGATTTGCTCACTTTTTGTCCTGATCCATTTATATAAAAACCTGAAAATGAGCTGATCAGATTTTGGCCACTTTATGTCATACAATTTTTGGGCTTGTGAAACCATTAGCGAATAACCAACCAAGGTAACACCTTATCACCTGAATCTCCACCTAGAGCACTATTTTGTTCTTTTTAACCTAATATCTCAGTGGGGAGTGGCACCTTATTTTCATCTAAAATAACAAACAAGAGAATCAGCACTTTTGAAATGCTGCAATGATCTGTTTGGTATTTCGAGCCAAACCCTTCAGAGTTTTGTATATATCTGAGACCTAAAATATATTGATGAAAAACAGTATAATAGGAGACCGTTAAAGGAAAGTTAACACATGACTTAAATTCCACAATTTTTCATCCCCTATAACTACGGGGATATTCAGAAACTCATCCTCAAATGATGATTTGGCATATACCTGTTGAGCTTGAGTGGAGTCCTGGAAGCGGGTTGATCTCTATTAGGTGATTTGCTTGACTTCAGACCTGCTTTCAATTAAAACTGATTAGGCCTACAAGCTCCGCCTCCATCTGCCGACCTACATGTGGGGGAAATAAGTCATTTCAAAGGGCCCATTTTCCTGTCTATCGTCTTCCAAAGATACATTTGGCTAAATCTTCATTTGTGTAGAAAAGTGATCACTACTTTGTTCATTACATTAGGCTTGTTAGAGCTGCTTTGTCTCAAAATGAGTACAGTTAATTTAACCAATGAAGACAATGACAATGACAGTGAATATATGCAAACTGGTGACATGGACATGATGTATATTTCAACTTCATCCCAGCAGGTAAGGTTTTTCCCTTTTTTGTTTTTACCTAACAGTGATCCACTTCATATTTTCAGGTTTAATTTGTAGTGTGATTGTCTTCTTTGTTTGTAGACTGAGCTGCCAGGTGGAGCTGAGCAGCAGACAATGAGAGTTTACCTCAGAGTCAGGCCTTTCTCTAAAGAGGAACTCTCTGACAAGGAGGATCAGGTACAGCACGGTGCCAAGCAGTCCATGTAGTGTTAAATACAGTAGCTAAAAAGCAACATGATAAATATGACCAGAGGGTTTTTCAACCCAGGGAATGTACTTTGGGAGGGCACTTTTATATTTACTTTCAATAAAACGCAAGAGCCTCCTCCTCCGCATTATTTATATTTTATTTGGACACTGTCCCTAACTGCAATATACATCCCCTGTACCTCTAACTACATTTTAATCCATGTAATTGAAATAAAAGGCTAACTTCAAACATAACCTGTGATTATAAATATCCATGACCATTGTGTTTTTCAAAAATAACATATTGGTCCTATGATCTGAATGTCTTATTTGGGAAATTAAGCTCCGTTATAGAAAGTTAAAAGTTGTCAAAATGCACCTTTTTTATGAACTACTGTGCATAATTTAGCTTTTTTCCCCATTCAGGACTGTGTAGGGATTGAAAACAGCCAGACTGTGACACTGAATGCACCAAAGGGTTCTGCCAACATGAAGAGCAGTGAAAAGGGCATTGGCATGTCGCTGCACAAATTCTCCTTCTCACAGGTCTGCAGCATTTTAAATTGTATAAACATTTACCTATCTGCACTCTCATTCATATCCAACCGACTGTTTTTCTGCTGGCTTTTAGATTTTTGGGCCAGAAATGATGCAGTCTGAGATATTTGAGGCCACAGTCAAAAGCCAGACGTCTGATTTCTTGGATGGGAAGAATGCACTGCTATTCAGTTATGGTGTAACCAATGCTGGGAAAACCTACACAATCCAAGGTAAAGATGGAAACACACCAACAATGCAATGCACATGTATCAGTTTCACATGTCCTATGAAGTCCAATGCCAGTTTGAACATAATAATATGTTTTAGGAACTCCAAAACAGCCGGGAATACTCCCTCGGGTGCTGGATGCCACCTTTCAGTACATAGGAGGCCATCTGTATGATGGGATGGACCTGAAGCCCTACCTCAGGAATGATGCCCAATATCTGGACCCTGACCAAGTCAAGCAGGAGAAGAGTGCTAAAGCGGCCATTTTTGCTTCAGTCAAAGAAGTGAGAGACTTATATCAGACCTGAGATGCTTTCTCAGCCTTTGCTGAAAATATTCCTCAGAATTTAAAATGAATTAAACCAGAAATGCTTTAACATGTATATATATCTATTTTCTCCCATCTAGGAGTGTGAACCTCTTAGATCGAGCGGTTTAGAGTCCTGCTCTGGTGAGTGACGACTGTCCCGCATCCTCTTCTTTATCCTACAATTAAACTGGTAGCCCTTTTTAATTGTACACACTAAACATTAATTGTCTGGCAATTTATAAACCGTTTAAGATTTAAGTTGTCCCACTGTAGACTCTGGTGAGTGTAGTCACAAGTGGAACAAATAAGGTCAGAACAATGCTACCGGTTCTTTCTCAGAAGTTTTAGTTATGTCTTCTGCTCTCTTGTTCTTCTCTTTTTAGCGTTGACAAGCAACCCAACAGAAGCAGACAGCAGCCAGTTTGCATTATGGGTAGCATTCTTTGAAATCTACAATGAGTGTGTGTATGATCTGCTTCAAGTGTCCCTGTGCTCCAAGTCTAAGAAACGGTCTTCTCTTCGAGTGTGCGACGATGGTGCTGGAAATTGTTATGTCAAAGGTTTGTGAACAACTTAATCATGTGTTCTTAAATTGGCAGATTATACATCTGTAAATATATATCAGAAGTTGTTTTTGTGTAACTTATGATGGCATTGAACAACAATGTGTGTTTTTAAATGATTTCAGATCTCAGGTGGATAAACGTCCTCACCCTGGCTGAAGCTTCCAAAGTACTACAGTTTGGAAACAAAAACAGAAGTGCCGCAGCCACAAAGTTGAACCACTCATCCAGCAGAAGGCAATCTTTCCATTTCATCACATTTTTACTCTGCATCATTATCCGTCTTCATAACTTACACCAGCTTTCCTTACAGCCACAGCATATTTACCATAAAGCTACTGAAGATCGATGACAGTACAGTTACACGGATCTCAGAGTAAGTGACGTCATTAACATTCAGATGCTGCTTTTGCGTTGTTTGTATTGGCATCCTGAATTACCACTCTGATAGCTCCACCACCATGGGGTGAGCTACAGAAAATAAACTCATTGATTTGTTGTCCTTCAGGTTTTCTCTGTGTGACCTGGCTGGCTCTGAAAGATGCAACAAAACCAAGACATTTGGCGAGAGGCTGAAGGAGGCAGGGAACATCAACAACTCCCTGCTTATTCTGGGGAAGTGCCTCACTGCTCTACGCAACAATCAGACTGAGGGGTACAGTTGCTGAAGTGAAGAAAGTCAGCCTTGACCTTTTACAATTTAGACATTTGTTTGAGTTTTCTTTCTCCTGTGTTCATCAGAATGAAGAACAGCTACATCCCGTTCAGAGAGAGTAAGCTAACCAAGCTCTTCCAGGCCGTGTTCTGCGGCAAAGGAAGAGCGTCCATGATCGTGAACATTAACCAGTGTGCTTCCACCTACGATGAGACTCTCCATGTTATGAAATTCTCTGCTGTTGCCAAACAGGTCTGGGTACATAATGATGTGAGAGGGAGTGGTACAATGAGCTGAATTCACTTCAGTCCTAATCTTTGCTCTCTGTAGGTGGTGCAGGTGATCCCAGACAAGACTCTGAAATCTCTTGCACCTTGTTTGGTTGGCCGTGATGGCAAGCCCCTGGTGAAGAATGGGGTGATGGACACCCAGGCCCTGGAGAGCTTCCTGTCTGAGGAGGAGCTGCTGGACGAGGAAGACGAGGCAAACATGTCTTTGGCGACGGAGAATGTACAATAGCTTCTCCATATCACATTCAAAAACTGTTTCCTAAATGTATCGGCGATCTGGTATGTCAGACATTCTTTGATTATGTCTCTAGTATAAGTCAGTCCCATGCCATTTACATCATAGGACAAACCCTAACTGTTATCTATAACATTTGTAAGGGTCAATCTAGCACTTCACTGAAACATCTCAACTATGTCGTTAATAACGAAAGTCTTCTGTAGACATTCATGGTCCCCAGAGGATGATCCTACTTTCTTATAAAGTCTCACCATGAAATTGATGCTTGTGGTTTTAGTTTAGTACTAGTTTGCAAGCTAGTACAAAACACTATAAAGGACCAATATAAATACAGCAGTCTTGGAATGTTTAACCTTCACTATCTCAAGTAATTGTTTCACTTCTAATCTTCTAGGAGCTTGCAAATATGATTGAGAGCCTGCGAACAAAACTACTAGCAGAGCGAAAAAGAAACCTTGTTCAGGAAATGGAGATCCGAAATGAAATGGGGGATGCTATGTTACAGCAGCTCATGGAGAGTGAGGAACTCCGCAGGTATGTTATTTTTCATTTGCAAGAGAAGGCTAGTTATTCAGCTGCTGCTGATAGTGCCCAAGACCAGGCTCAAAACCCAAGAGGACTGAGCCTTCGCAGCAGCTGGCCCTAGGCTCTGGAACACTCTGCCCCTGCATGTGAGGTCGGCCCCGACCCTAGGGGTTTTTAAATCCTCACTGAAGACTCACTTCTTCTCTCTGGCCTTCTAGTCTAGACTCCTGACATTTCCCTGTGTTTTTGTTTTTATATTTGCTGTTGTAAATTATTCTCTTCTGTTGCTATTGTAGTAAAGTGTTTTTATTACATGTACAGCACTTTGGCTTGACCAAAAATCGTTTTTAAATGTGCTCTATAAAACCTGATTTTATTCAGTTCTGGTATTGCATCAATACGACAGATTTCATTTTTTGTAATTGTTTCGGCATTTGTTCTAAATGCATAACCCTCTCATATATGCAACTAAGGTCCTTGGTCAGCAACAACTTCCCTTAGTGAACCTTTGTCAAAGTAAAAATGAAACTAAACTTATTAATCAAGGTTTGCTTGGAATGTGTAGTCGACAGATAGAAGAGCTGAAGGAGAGCTTTGAAGAAAAGCTGGAGAACACTTTTGAGATTTACAAGGATGCTATCAGAGAGCATGCCTACCAGAGTGCGAGGAACAATCTGGAAGATGACTACGTACCTTTTGATGAGTTTATTGCTGAACAGGATAAAGTAGAGGTATGTAATGCAATCATGCACTGTTCAAATTTCGATATTCAGGCGTTGAAATGTTTGTCAAATTGGCTATGTACGGTATATCCCCCTTTTGGGTTGTCAATAAAACTTCACATTTCTGTCTTACTTCCTGTGAAGACCCTGAAGCGCAAAGTTTCTGAGTTGGAGGGTTTAACGTCCAGTATCGGAGGATTGTGTGCAGTTCCAACAGTGGACCAGTCGTGCCAGACTCATCCATATAAATCAACAGAAGCAGCAGGTTGGTATATTATTCATAAAGATGTCTCGGCACTGTCCTTTCTTAGGAAATGCCCTCTGGTATGAATATTGGTTGTATGCTCTCCTGTCCATCTTCTTTCATTTAACTTTTGTTTTAAGGGATATAAATGTCACACTTTATTTTCCCACATGGGATGATCGATGCAAACATCTCTACAAAGAAAAATGTGCCATTGACAGCATTTGTGAGGATAAACAACAGGTAACAAGAATACAATAATTCTGCGTCCCAATTAAATGTTGGCTTGGTTTGGTTGTGATCATTTTCACATTATTTTGGGTCAGTTGATCATTTGCCTGGAGAAAAGGCTGAAGGATATCAATGTAAGACTTCAGAACACCACAGATGGCTACCTGGAGAAATCGTCTGAATTAGATGATTTACAGAGAAAGTCCAAGGATCAGGTGAGGTGATAAGAAAATACAACGTATGGAAAATTGTACTTGTAATGCATTTTAAGAATAATACATTTGCGCAGTGACCAGATCCAACAACCTGAATGGAAATGATTGCTGGATATAATTTGGATTTTTTTTAATTATTTTTTTTAGACTGAATCAATGGAGGAAATCCTATGGCAGAACGTTCAAAATGATCGGGAGATCGCCTCACTGAAATCAGAACTGGCGAAGCTTTCCCAGAATTCCCCTATGCTGCTCAGACCCAAAAGAGGCCTGCTCGCCAACATCAGGGACGCTGTGACTTCTCCACGAAAGACTTCAACTACCCGAACGAAAAGAAAAACTGCACACCCCTAAAAAGCCCAGTATCTGGATACAGATTTTACCATTTGGGTTTTAAAAAACTATACATGGACAGCTTTAGGGTACCTGGAAAGGAAACTGCAAGCATAACATTATTTTTTTCAGATTGTGTGTTTCTTATGTAATTATGTGTTTTTAGTTTTCAATAAAAATGTAATTGCTAAGAATGAAGTCCTTTGTATTATCATTTACAATATATTTTCCTCATAATATGGACAACTTAACTTCTCAGCACCATTTGAATATACTCCTGCATGGCCACAAGCTGTGCTTTTTGACATAGAAATCATGTTACACTAAAGAAATGTCACGCCAGGGAATTTATGCTTTTATCAATTTGTTCAAAATGAGGCCATCCATTATCTACAGCCTGAGGGGGAAATGAACCACAAAAGGTTGCGAAGGGACAAAGAAACCATGTAGGCCTATACTATGTTCAATTTCTTAAGTGCATCACTATTTCATTTGCCTATTGGTCTATCTTTACACTTTGTCAGTAAGATACCTTCATTCTTAACCAAGAGGAGTAACACTTCCTCCATTAGGGTAAATCTTTTATATACCATGTGGACCTTTTTATAAGTGAGTGACTGAGTTGTAAGCAGTGTTATGTGCTTGAGGTAACTGAGCGTAGCCTCCCCTCAGTTAGTGAGAGTGGCATTGTGGTAGAGACAGCTGCTCTTCTTTCTCTCTTGTCTCAGTGGTATTTAATGAGATTAGCTCTTCGTCTTGACCTGCGTCAGTGCAAGGGGGTCAATCACAGGCTTAGCATCTTGCTTAAGAGTCGCATCACTATATTACTTTTTATTTTTTCTACTTTTCTGGCTTCTTTTTTGGGACACTTTTTAGCGTCCGAAATATGTTTTGTCTTCCGTAATTGCAACTTGTCATGGGAGTGGAGTTTTGTTGTGCATGATGCAGATTTGGGATTTTATCTCAACCCTCAGCCATTGAATGAAGCATCATCCAGGGGAAGAAGAGGTGCAGGGGCAGCCGGAGAAATAGAGGGCAACTTGGAATAAAATCTGTTCAGAGTCTGAGACTCTGGACAAGTCATCCTCATGCCACTTATAAATAACAAAGTAGGTGATGATGGCACAGTTGGCAAAGAGAAGGCTTTGGTTGATGGAAAGGCTCTGGTGGATTCTTTAATAAAGGTAAACATCTCTGTTTTTTCATTTCAGCTTTGACTGTTGACATAAGACAAAAAGAATGTTGTAATTAAGTTCTGCTTTAAAAAACTTAATTGTTAATGTCAAAAAAGACATGGAATATTTGTACACATTATTCATCCACTGTTCGTTATAAGCAATTATTTGTTACGTCTTACTTTACAAAATTATTATTATTTCAACTGAGTTGACAATTTAAATGTTTTCGCCAGCAGTTACTCACTCTTTATAATGGTCTTTTTCTGTACTTGTGTTAGACTGAATATACCCTGCACAAGACATCTAAGAATCTTCTTGTCACCCTATGGCTAAAAAAGCACTCTCCATGAAAAGGATTTCTTGGTCCACTGAATCTTTGTGACTGTTCCAACATGTTGGATAATGCAATGGCAATGCCTTCATAGACATGAATGCAGTTTTTTTAACTCTATTTTACCATGACCTTTTTTGCACTGTCGTCAGCATGTAGTTAATTTATTTATTTTAGCTTGCCCTTATAGGTACAGTGTTGCATGCTGTGAACAATTTAAGTTATATACAAGGACTCAAAGTGGGCAATTCAGACAAGATGAGGCAATATACTGTATAGGGTATATTAAAATACAAATGGTAAAAATACTGTCTGGAAATGAATACTTACAGTATCCACATTTTACAAATGGCATAATTGTAGTCATCTTTGTGTCTCCCCGTCTCATCTATCCTCGCTCTTGAGTACACAAGGTTGTTATGGCTTATCTAGAAATAGATCAATGATAATGAGATTAATTTTAATATTTTTCACTGGAACCACTCCTGCTAATCCATCAGGATTTATCTCATGCCTGTTAATAAAACACTGTGTTGTGAGGAACTGTCCGACTTTTCACATTTCCCAGTTATTGATACATTTGGCTTTGAATCACATAAGAATATTTATAATAACTGTTACCAATCCTAAAATAAGTATTTTTTCTTATAATAAAAAACTTTTAGCAAGATCTTTTTAGTTAACATTGGCTTTTAAACATACAACATAAGCGGGCAGTTCTTGAGAGCGCAGACGTACCTTTTTATAACAAGTGATTAGTGGTCTACTGTATACTCAATCAGGTGCTGGGCTAAGCAGGAGCATGTATACTGATACAAAACAAATTGGATGTTGCGGTTACAAACAATCTTTGAGTTACAGAAAAATATTCAAGCTTCCAAAGCCAGTAGATCCGACAGTATTCAGGTCTGAGTTGTTGTCGTCATGTGAAACACACTGCCTAATATACATAATCACCTTAATTAAGTAGCACACAGCTTCAAATTCACTCTATCCCTTTAATTGATTAATTGGCAAAAACGAAATGTTTTTTTTTTTCTTCAAACAGGTTGTAGCATGTTACCACATGTTGGCCTCATGTGTTGGTGGATGCACAGACAGCTTGCAGCTGCGGGATGAGTTGCGACAAACACGAGAAAAGGCCCAAAGGTTGGCCATGGCCATCCGTAGTCATCTGACCTCACATCTCCGAGACAAGAGCCTGCCTGAGGAGCAACGTAAGGAGATGGAGATCCTTTGGGTGGGCTTCTCCTCCAGCCTAGAGCTCCTCCATGTTGACATGTGCAAAGTTTTCAACATGGGTGACATCTTCTCTCTGTCCAAAAAGGAGACACGGGTGCAAAATGGCCTACAAGGTAAATTAAAGTATAGCCCTGACCAAACCATTGTATTGAACTATATATCAATGTGAAAACACTTTGATGTGCAAATAATCGGCTAGCAAAATAGTAATGCAAAGTAAGCTAAAATGAATGCATTTTAATTCAGCAGTTGTGCACTAAATCCTACTCCAAAACTGTTTTAACAGAATCTGAACATGATATACTTGTGACACAGTACCAATGCCTTCTTTGACTGAAATAAAACTGAAGTATTTACCAATTTTAAATGTTGGTAATGCAGGAGGAGGCAGTGAGGTAGCAGCCCGGGCGCTCAGTGTGCCAGACCTGAACCAACCTCAGAGCACATCCATTCCTGCTGAGTTCGAGAGCCAAGAGCGCAGCACCATGGAGAAGGATATCAGCCAACTTGACCACATGATCGATGACATGGAGATGAAAGTCAACGTTTTGCGCTGGATGGTGGAGCCCCATGGGCCACAGTATCCAGACCCGCTGAGCAGCACGGACAGCGCCTCCCTGCTCTCAGTCGATGAGGAGCAGCCTGGACACCAGCCTCTACACCAGCACAGAAAATTATTTGTGCTCTTATTGCTGGTTGTTTTGGTGGTAGCCACTTTATCTATTTGTATTGTCTTTTTCTCATGAGCAAAACCTTAATAAGCTCAACTTGTTTTTTCTGTTAAACCTCAGCAACGCTCAGTAAAACTGATGAAAAATATCCACTGCAAGTACAGTAGTTCTTTCTTAACAAGTTCCTTTAAAAAAGGTTAACTTTTGTATAAGCAACTCAATTTACTTGTTATGCATAGGACAATTTGTCTAAATATACAATGAAATTAATCTGGATGCAAACCAGTTTGCGATTAATAGAAGTAAACACTCAGTTACCATACTGTCATGGTGAACATGAAGTGACACAAAAAAGACATGGCTGCCAGTTAAAATTGGTTTCAAATATAACTAGTAAAGTATAAGACAGGTGTTTAATTTTACATACCCAATTGTCTGAAGATGGATTCCCTTTGTTCTATAGTACACCCACCTTTCCTAAAATACCTCTGTCACATTTTGTATCTTGTTGCCATTGAGAAAATGTATATGCTTTGTAGATGATCTACTGTAACAAGCAGAATATTCACTTACAATGACTAAAGCTTTTTTTGATTCAGTATAACTTATAACATAATGAGCAGTAGAGAACTGATGTAATATCACACCCTGCTGTTTTCCATTCATTCAAATATACGTATATATATATATATCTATATATATAAATGTATATATTTTTTGTTTTATTTTCCTTCTTAACAGGTCAATAAGCTACAATAAGATCTGAACCAGTCTGTGAGTGTGAGCCTTATAGATTCTGAGATACTGTAGATACTGCATGGTCAAAACTTATCATACCTTATTATTTACAAACAGAGCTTAAAATTGTGAGATGATAAAATAAATCTTTTAAATGGTTGATTTTCTTTTTGAAAAATCTATGATGTCTCCAAAGTGATTTAGGTAGCCTATGTGAAAAGTGAGTTTTATTTTGAAATGTGTGACCGGAAATGTGGAAGTTTCCCGTCCTCTAGCTCTGCCTGTCTTTGATCATTATACGGGTTTGTAGGGCGGTGGTAATAGCTGGGTGAAAAGTTGCAATACAGCCCCGATAGAGAGGTTAATGATATGCTGACGATATTAACAAACTGAAGTATAGGCCAGCTGCTGGCTGAAGACTAACTTTGACAATGGTGCTAAAACAGTGCCATTCGCGAATCAAACTCGGTGTTAACCACCTCAAAAAGTGGTATGACCTTTCTTTCAATCAAGGAAGAGTTACCAGTGTTATGACAGCGACCATTTCCTCAAACATGTCTTGTTTGACTGCTGCCTACACACTACCGTGTGTCCGGTGTATCATCACTCAACCTTTCAGGAGCTTTGAGAAGCCGGTATGGAGAGGGAGACACGCGGGGCAAAAGATTGTACATCTTTCTGCAGGGACATACATGACTGCAAGAGGTAAGTTAACTCACTACAGTTCATGGTCTGTTTACCAACAGTTGAAGTATGGCACCTCGCTGTTAACTCTCAAACACCGGTAACTCTACTAAATATAATAACACAGCCCTAGGTTGTGCTTGAATGCAGTGCAGGCGCATTTAAATACCTCAAAGAAAGGGCACTTTTTCTATGTGCCCATTTTGAAACCCCCAATGCCAAACTTTGCATAAATTATTCTCAGATCACTGTTCACTTCATGGGATTTATCATGAATTGGACCTCTTTGTTGAGTTTCAAAATCAAATGTTTCTTCTTCTGTTTTTTTAATGGCAAACAGCTTTTATAAAAGTCGACTTCCTGTCTGCTCTGGTCATTTGAATTAAAACGCTAAGTCAAACATAAATTAAGGGCTTAATTGCACGGCTCTCATTAATTAAAAAAACCGCATTCATTGTTTAATTGAAGTGCACCAAATATAAACTTCTCCAGTAACAACTCCTCCGTGTTGCATAAGCCAAACCCTGATGCTAAATCTCCAAAGTTTTCAATAGAAACATTTACCCACATCACACACTGTATTTACATAATATGCAACCTGGCCTCCAATTTTTCAGGTGTTTCATCACACCTGAAATGTCCATGACATTTAGGACATTTACAGTTTTGGTCTCCAGGTCATGCTTAGTTTATTCACTTATATCTTCTTATCATTGATTTCAGGGCTGAGTACGACCATCACAGCTCTCCAGCATTTAGATCGATCTGTACCAAAGTCTGAAGGTGGGAAGATGCTTTTTGACACCCATGCAGTGGTACGACTCTTTGAGGAAAATGGTTTGAATGCTTTTGTTATTTAAAAAAACGTCACAATATTTAAGCTTCTTCTATTATTAAGAAGCTGTTGAATTTCCCCCCAAAAATGAATATATTTTCTTTGAACAGGCTTCACAACCCAGCAAGCTGAGGTGATTGTAAGAATACTGGTGAAGATGACAACTTCTAACATGGATGTCATTTATAGTGACATGGTGACCAAAGTGCAGCAGGTGAGGCTGTCGGAGGAGGTTTTTTTATTTTACATATGCTGTCAATACAAAAGTAAGCATTATGTCAGCCCTTTTTGTTTCTTCTCTGTGTTTCATTCAGGCTGTGCCTTTAGTGCTGTTAAGGTCACCATACCAGTATTGTTTTTATATTCCTGAGCGCATGGTGTAAATCAGGGGTGTCAAACTCAATTTCATCGCGGGCCACATTCGCATAAAGGTTGCACTCAAAGTGCCGGATGTAACTATATAAATATATATATAAAATAATGTATTATATTACATTATTGCCTCTGAATTGGATTATTATTCGATAGGGTAATAACTTCGTAATTAACTACGTCTGAAAGCAGAAGTCTAGGGCAAATAATTGCAAGTCTCTTCAGTGCACATGTTACAAAACGAGATGCATTGTGGGACATGTAGTTTATGGGCAACCTGTTTCTGTAAAGTGGCATGTAACGGTATAATAAACGTATTATAATATTTTCAAGCTCTTGCGGGGCCACATAAAATGAAGTCGCGGGCCGGACTTAGCCCCCGGGCCTTGAGTTTGAGACCCCTGGTGTAAATGATTAAATAATGTATATGTAATGTCAAAGTGTAATATAAAAGAAACACCTGAATAGACATTCTGTATTTCTTTCATTTGTTTACTTGTTCTTTATGGTTTTAAAAATGAACTTTTGTGTTGTGTGATTTTGGCAGGAGATCATGTTGCAGCGTTTGATGTCTCAAATAGCATCTGTAAAGAAGGACATGTTAATCCTAGAGAAGAGTGAGTTCTCTACTTTACTGGCAGAAAATGAGGTGAGTGTGTTTATGATGAGCAGACTTAAGCTGTTTCCCAAAAGTAATTGTTGCATTCTATCTGTGCCCTTGGTTGTTTGGTGATCAAAGTGATCCTGGAATTCAAATTGATATGCATAAGCTGACTTTTTACCTGCAAATACCTTGTAAAATAAATTGTATATAAAAAACAAAAAGCACACATTTAGAAATCGAGATAGATAAAAAATATGTCATGTCAGCCAATATATGAGTAGAAGAATGTATGATGTTTTTGCTTCATGTTTGCCAATGTTGCCCTAAATAGGAACAATTTTAACCTTTCTCCTAGAAACTCAAGAACGAGTTACTGCACATCAAGATCCAACTGGCTGTAAGTGGTTATTCTTATTAGCTTTATGTCCAAATTGTAGTCATATTAAGAAGTATTTCTTCATCTTGTTTTCATCAAAGATGATTTACGTTTTTCTTTTGACTTTCCTTTGTTCATCTCCAATGCCACCTTGCAGGATGTCATGAATAAACTGCGCTCAGACACAATTATGGACATGAATTTGGAGAAAAGTCGTTCAAAAGAATTGGTAAGTGATTGAGAATAATACATGTGTTTTTGAAGATCCTCAAGTGCCCTTTTTAATAAAGATAATGACTTGTCAAATAGTCTGTTCTTGTTATTGGTATATCTTTAATTACTAAAACCTTTTTTTAATCTTTTTTCTAGAAAATAGAGAATGAGAAGTTGCTCCTAGAAACGCGAACTGAGATAATGGAAATGGTTTGTATTTTTCCAGTACACCTGCAGAACATGTTTCCTATCTTTTAACAGCTAATCTGTCATTTTTTGTGCTAAACGCATACAAAGTAGAAATAGAAGCCAAAAAAATATCAATTCAAGTTTTTTTTATAATGGCTGTCACTGATTGCTTTACTACTTTTAAAAAGTCTTTGCTCTTCTCAGTTATAAATATGAACAAGTGTAGGTCTTTGGTGGGGCTTGTCTTTATGCCTTTGTCCTATTGCCTTTTTTACAGACTGCAGAGCAAGATCGCCATTTAACTAAGACCAACATGAAAATAGACACTGAAGTGGCCGGTTTGAAAACAATGTTAGAATCTCATAAACTGGACACTATAAAATACCTTGCAGGTAAGATATTGTGCATTGTTGCTATGTAGAATAACCAATGATAGCTGTCAAATAGTAGACTAATGCTTGCTCACTTTATCCTCAAAGGTTCAGTCTTCACCTGTCTTACTGTGGTCCTGGGATTCTATCGTATTTGGATGTAAGCAGGATTATGAATACGATTTTCATGTAAGGTCTCGTGACAGTGGACCTTCAATGCAGCAACTGAATTCGACAATGAAAGAGAGACAACTATAGCCTCTTAAATTATGGGATTTCGCAATTGTCGGTGCAATTATTGACAAATGGCTCTGACGTGACTCTTAGAAGTCATGAAATTAAGACTATTTAATGATTTATGGTGTCTGACCACTTATCCAGATAAGCTTGATTGAAACAGAATTTTTTAATATTTATATATTGAGTTTTAGATGTTGAAGAGATGCTCAGCAGAAGCTGTTGGTATTTAAATTGTGTCTTGACTTTTATTTGCTTCGTGATATTTCAGTTTTAAAATGAATTATTTTTTTAATCAAATTAATTGTCAAAATGTTAGTTTATCTTTCTATTGAAGATTATGGTTATTAGTATATTTAATGTAGGCTACTGTTGAAATGAGCTGGCCATTGTCAAAGAGGTCAGCTCTTTGCCATGGCAATGTCGTTCTGCTTTTACTCTGCACTACATTAAAATATGTATTATATGCATGATTTACTGTCTCATGTGTCTCAAATATTTTCATCTCAGTCATCTGAAAGTGTGAGTTAGTTTGTGTAAATTCCAGGAATATAAACGGATGATAATCGACGATAATGCATGTCATTGCTCACTGCTCAGTGTATCCTAGCTTTTATTTTGAAACGTTTGAACCGGAAGTGCTTATGGTAGAGCTGTTGTAGTGTACTCTACTGCTGCAGACACGTGTGTAGCTGTCAAATAAGTGTTTATTCGTCAACAACTTTCCACATGACTTCTCTTTGTAAGTTTACATGTATGTGTTGTAAATGTAATTCGTACATTATCGTTATTACACTTCATATTGTGAAAAATGACTAGCTAGCGACACACCTAGCATACGGAACTAAAGTAACGTTAAGCTAAAAGTAGGTAACGTAAGGTATGGGATGGTTAACTGTGACTAGGCTATATTTGATATATGTTTTAACAAAAGGAAAATACCATTACGTCAACGTGACAATATTGTGAAGTCGTTGTATACATTGTTGCTTCACTTAGCTATTTGCCAATATAACGTTAACAATATTGTCAAATATCTAAATTAAGTACAATTCAATCGAGTTTATCACACACTTTCCTGGCAGAACAGGATTACAGGATTGTAATCGTTTGAATTGTGTCCAAATGGTGTCCTGAAATGTGTATTATTACTCATTTTGCAGGCACTGTTCCGCGTTTTCTATGCAACAATGGCTGACGCATTTAGTAGCAGCTCGGAGAACGTAATTCAGCGTGTCGTGGATGTTACGGTGGGGGAAAGCAATCCTGTGGAAAACCTTGAAGAGTTGTATCAGATTAAGGACATTTGTGGCTTTATCACTGAGCATCAATTTGAAAAGGTGAGTACTTCAAAAGTACTTTTCGTCACATAGACATTTGTAAATTGAATCCTGAAGGGACAACACAATTATTGTCAAAAGGCTGTTGACACACTAGCCAGTGAAAGCAACTAAAGTTAAATCATGGATAATATTTACAGGTTGCTCTGCAGTTTCCTGATGAGCTGCTGTTGGATGCAGTTGCAGTAGCATTGGAGATTGAGAGAAACAGCAATGCCAAGCCATTCATTCTGGGAGATACATCCTACGGCAGGTAACACACCAGGTTTAAATTAGAAAAGTTTTACTTGGTCTAATAATGCGTACATGATACATTTGTAAGTGTTTGTATCCTTCCTGCAAAGTCACTGCTCTACCGTGAGTTTTAATGGATGCATTCTTAATTCTTTTTTTGGCAGTTGCTGTGTGGACGAGGTAGCTGCAGAACATGTTGGAGCCGACTGCATCGTGCACTATGGCAGTGCTTGCCTCAGCCCGTCTAAAAGGCTGCCATTGATGTATGTGTTTGAGAGACGACCGGTGGATCTTGAGAAATGCACTTCTGCCTTCAGAGAACTCTACCCAGACACACACAGTCACATCATCATCCTCTATGATGTCAACTATGTTCATGCTATTGGTAAGCTTTTCTAAAAAAGCCCTGCTATATGAAAGAGATAATACATATGTATGCCATTTTATAGAACAGCTTTAGATTCAAGCATTTCTTTTCACACACCATTGTTTTAATTTTTTTTCAGATGACCTTATGGCACTCCTTTCACCAGAGTATCCAAACCTAGTCGTCTCAGAACTTGTTGTGGAAGGGGAGCAGTGTTACAGCCATGGTCGGATAAAGAGACTACATGATGACACATGTCTATCAGAGGGAGATAACAACCAGCTTATTTATCAGTTTGGAAGGCAGTTCTCCCTGACAAGTGGTTTAAGCATCACGGATTACAGTATGTTCTATGTAGGCCAAGAAGGGGCAACTCTGACAAACTTCATGATGACTTGGAATCGCTGCTCATTTTGTTCTTTTGACCCCATAAAAATGACCGGGAGGACAGAGTCAGTCAGTATCAACCGTGCCCTAATGAAGCGTTATTACGCTATAGAAAGGGCCAAAGATGCCAATGTTGTTGGCATTCTAGTTGGCACATTAGGAGTGTCTGACTACCTCAAAATCATCCAGCAGTTGAAGGAGGCTATTCATGGAGCTGGCAAGAAGAGCTATTTGTTTGCCATGGGGAAACTGAACGTGCCCAAACTGGCAAACTTTCTTGAAATTGACATTTTCGTGTTAATCGCGTGTCCTGAGAACTCACTGCTGGACTCAAGTGAGTTCTATAAACCTGTGGTAACACCATTTGAGATGGAGGTGGCCTGCAACAGGAAGAGGGAGTGGTCAGAGGAATATGTCACAGACTTTCGACATCTCCTGCCAGGTTGGATCTTGATATATTCACATCGGACAAACCTACTCCTACATTCTTATTTATATATGCCTATAGCTAATTTATAATATTTTCCCCCAAACTTACACCAGGTGGACAGAGTCACGTGCCTTTGGGTGATCAGCAGGAGGAGGGCGGTGAGACTGACGTGTCTTTAATCACTGGAACTCTGCGGAGTCAGAATCTGATGAGCAGTGAGCCTGAAGTTTCCTCGTTTGGCTCTTCAGTGGTCCTCAGGAACCAGATGCTCACTGTGGCCAACACCAACTCAGCTGGTATGAGACCATCAAAAAAGTCTTGCTTGCTTTCATTTCTGTACATCCATGAGTTTATTGTAGACTTTGTACTGATACAATTATCGCATGTTGTGCATGTGAGGAAACAATCAACCAGTGTTTTTCTTATACAAGTATACTTTTAAATATCATATATTAGGTTACATATTTTTGCTTTCTCTTCTCAGCGTCTTTTCTGGCAGAACGAAGCTGGCGTGGCTTGGAGCAGAATTTGGGAGCGACACCTGTGGTGAAGGCAGTAGAGGGCAGGAGAGGCATAGCTATTGCCTATGAAGAGGAAGGATAACTTACCAGTAGCACACAAGACTATTTAATCATGCCTGAGGCATTTAGATGTATATTGCTGAATTGAATTACTAAATGTAAGAAATAATGAAATGTTTTTTTCATAAAATGTATATCAGATATCACTAGTTTTTGTTATCGCATTTATCCAAACATAACAACTTGACACACTTGAAGAGGAGTTTATTTGAACGAACAGGTGTTTAAAAATGTAAATATTAAGTATTTATAGGTACAAATTAATCAAATGTGGTTGATTCTAAAATTGTTTCGATAGAGAGTATACTTGACCAATGATCAGATTATCCTTTATTATTTGTGCTGCTTACTTTCATTCATTTAAATTACTGGCCATTGACAGGAACTTCTTCCACAAAGGACGCAGGAAATATACCAGTATCCCCGTTGCATTGCCCTTCCAACCAATCCTGGTTAACTAAAGGAAAAGAAGAAACAAAATAATTAGAATGATGTTTTTTGGATAAATGATTGAGTTTTTAAGCAAATTTGATTAAAAAGAATTGACCCTCACCTCTAGAGATGATTGTGATTTTATCGCCTTGATGAAACTTGAGATCCTCTGGATTTGATGACTCATACGAGTAAAGTGCCACCAAGGGAACCTCGATATTTGGACTGTGATCTGTTTGCTAAATACACAAAAATGGTAATTTTCCCAATACTAATAGCACTTTCAACCAGTATCTATATTTTGTGAAGCCAGCATAAACAGGAAAAGATGAGCACTTCCTTACCTCCTTTGCGTAACACCACAAAGTGATGTGCACACCACTGGCACGACTCCACACACTTTCCATGTCTGTGCTGTCATCGATAACACTTTGTCCCGTAGCTTCAGGGGTTAGACTATATGGAACAAAATGATTTAATGTTGTACTCTTAACACTAACACCACTTTTTTTTTTTAAATGTACACCTTACCTCAAAGTGATTGCAGTCATAGGGAGATTCAGTTTCCTACTGATCTTTTCAATCAGTATTGCATAAGGAGATCCAGGTGGTACTGAGACAGCAAAGGTGAATGTGAAACGGACTTTGACAATAAGTGAATTGTCAGGAGGCTGTTCTTCCTGGCATGAATGAAAGGACATGTTAATGGATTTTAAATAAGAAAGAAAATGAACACTTCACATGTTGGCACATTTTGGGACATACTGGTGTAATATAGTCATGAGGATTTGACTCAGCATACCTTTCTCTCTGAGTCGCTGCTGTCGCTCCTTGGAGTTAGACCTTAAATACAAAGAAGGAGGATACAAATTGCATTTGCTGAAATACTTTCTCTTATGTTACAATATTTGCTTTGACCAATGGATTTAGTTAGTCATAGGCAATTTCTCTATTGTAGTTTTCTGAATCCGTCGGATGAGTGTACCTGGTTTTCTTTTAGGTCTGGTCGGTGGTTCCTGACTCGGAGGCTGAGGTATTCCCTATCCACCGTTAAACAATAATACTGGTAATGTTATAGAAAGTCTTATAGCAAAGAATACATCACTTCTTAAAATACTGCAAAGCAATCTTCAAAATGAAATATGAGATATTTAATTCCTTACCTCGTTCTGTTTGGAAGCCAAGGACATCTCATAACGCTCCAGGTAATTGTAAGGAACAAGTCCCCTCTATAATAAACAACATGCTTAATACTATCAATAAACATGTTACAATTCTGTTACGTTCTCTACACATATTTCATATAAAAGAAAGAACAAAAGTTATGGGAAAAAACACGAGCAAATTGGTTGCAGATGTACAGTAGTGGCCTTACTCTTCCATTAAAGATCACAGATGCCCAGTTATCGGCTCCCTTCTGCAGCACAAACACAACATTGCCTGGCACGACAGCCAACTCATCGCTGGTCTCAGGAACAAACTGAAACAGGACAGTGTGGGGCTCTCCTTCCAAAGCCCTGTGAAGACAGGAGAAATCCACATGGCATCAAGAGAGCTGCTGGCACACCAGTCTATATTTTACCGGATAACAATGGCTTCTCTATTGTTTACATTCACAGAGTTATATATAATATCCCCTCCAATGAAAGCATAACACTTCATAAATGTTTCCCTCTTTCCTTTCCAAATAGAGGGCTGATTTTTTGTCCTTTAACACATCCACGTGTGGTGGAAAATGTATCTTCTATAGCAAAAATATTGACAAGTATCAATGTAATTTACAATTATTTTTGCATTCGACAAGGCTGAATTAGAACAACTGAAAAGTAATCATATTTTTTTACACTTAAGTATACACGAAACTACCTTAGAACCTCCGGCTCCTTTGGACTAGTTGGACCATCTTGTACCTGTCAGATGTACACAGAAACACAAAGCATCCAATCATTAGTGCGGACTCAAAGCAGCAATTACGTTGAAAAACATATTCCATGTAATTTGTTTTTTTAAATATAATGTAACACAATCAGCTGCTGATAACAAATTATATCTTTGTCATCATATCATTATTTGTAAAGCGCTATAGAAGAACCCATATTTCACCTGTGGCTGTAATGGGGCAAATCCAGAGAAGGCATCCTCGGGAACGACAGAGGCAACCACCTGAAGATAGCAGAGAAAAAATGTAGCTTATGTATAGCACATTGTTATAGCGTTAAGTCATTGACATTTTAGTGAACTAGATGAGCTGTATTCAAATACAGTTAAATGCCACACTAAATAATAGTACACATGGTAACTAAACGTATCCCATTACCTTTGCTTTGCCCAGGTAGTCCTTCTTCTCCAGCTCAGCAACATAGTGCTTATTTGGTTTGAAAAGCACTTTTGATGGGAACTCGACTGGTTTGAAAAGTTTCTGTTTCTGTTGGTGATAATGCATTGCAATGGATATTATAATATTTGTCAAGTAATTCTGACATGAAAGAAAATTCTAATTACATCACTAATACCACTGTGTATAATCATTAAATAGTGATTACTTTACAGTATGTTAACTGACCAGGGCGGAATCCAGAGCTTTATCGATGATGTTGAGCTTGGCGTCTGTCTTGTAATTGAGAGCCTTCACAAGGTTTTTGTGGGCTTCTTCCCAGTTACCCAGCTGAGCCTCAGACAGAGCCATATTGATAAGAACCTATTGCAGTAAACATTGTTATTATAGAACCTTGCTTTCCACTAATAAGGAGGCTTCACAAGAACATAAACATGATTGGAGGCTTTTAAATACTTACCTCACATGCATATAATTTGTATCTGAGACCAAGCGCTTTGTAATCTATCAGCTGGTTGCCTCTTAGTGCTTTGAAAGCTTGCTGGAAATCAGCTAAACTCTCCTCATACCTTTGAATATAAAAAAATCCAAACATAAAATCTAATTATCTCTGCACCAAAAACAATTATAAAAAAAGTACCTAAATGTATGATAACGAAAACATACTGTGTGTAGTATTTTTTAATTACAGTGTTAAATATGAAAACAAATTGTGGCCATTGAATTGAGATGACTAGTGTTTCTTGCCTCTTCTTTTTGTAAAATGTCATTCCTCTTTGAAAGAAGGCAACAGCCAAATGCTCATCTTTACGTATGCTGCAATCAAACGCCTGAGAAACACAAGAAAACACAGTTACTTCCTCTATTAGAAAAGAGAAATGGTAAACTCTACTTCTTCTTTCTCAGTGACTTGCGATTTTACACTCAGAAATATCACATAATTTCATTTCAGCCTAATCAGTTTACGTCCCTGAACAAGATTTAAGTAATATTATAAATAAATAAAACTTTGTGGGAAATGTTTTGGCTTACATTAATCTACGAACAAAGGTCAAACATACCTTTTCAGCAGCATCCAGGTCTTTGTTGAGAAAATGGAGACAGCCAATGTCAAAACTAATTTTAGAGTTTGGATCTTGGATAGACAGGAAAATCTTGAGTGCCTCTGACAAATCCTGTCTGTCAACACAAGTTACAGCCATGTCCCACTGGCGCAGAGTGTCAACAAAAGACATAGTTGCTGGGTAGGAGTACACTTTGCAAAAGACCAAAATAGGGAAGTTTTTCTGATTTGTACCAGCTGCACCAGGAAGTGTGATGATGGTGTCATTGTTGGTACATTTATATATGCAATAACAGTTTTGAAGGCCCAATTGATTTTGTCCTTCCTCCCATGTGATTATATGGCAATTATATAGGCTGACGTGTGTTGGTAGGCCTTTACATTCCCATACTACTTTTACTTGAATGTAATGGTTTTGCATATGCTACAAGTCGCCTATGCTGAGGGGTGATGGATTGCTGACATATTTAAGGAGTGGCTTTTAAAGTACAGAGACAAGCAATTGGAAATTATTTAAGTGTCGGTTTTTTCAAATTAATTTACAAGCCTTTATGGGGCACCAGGTTATCTTTATTTTTGCCCCTTTGTCTTGAATTTATCAGCATGAGCAACACAGTTATATGTACAACATTACAACTTCCGGTACATACTTTAATAAATAAATTGCTCTCAAATTGAGCCATTTTCATATACAATTCCCTCTAGCGTGCTATGTTTTATATTCTAAAGGTTTAGAACAACTTCACTGAGAAAGTTTGACATGTGTTTTATGTTATTCACTCTCATATGTACCCCAATGGAAATAAAGCTTTTATTTTAAAAGAAACCAAAACGTATTTCCGTTATTCACTTAACTTCAGACTAGTTGCCCTGGTGCAGACGTCGCGAGCTAAACAAACATGTCTTTGCTACATTATAAGACTACGGACCTTAAAGATACGTAGGCAAATGCAAAGGGCAATATGCGACGATTAATAAGAAACGTGCCAAACATAAAACTGTCGATGGAGAGTTGATATATTATTCAGTTGGTTAGCTTAGTGTAGCCTTTTGTGACCGTGTTTACACATTGCTAGCTAGCTTTCCAGCTGGCTAATAAGCTAGCAAAATGGACCTTGGAACAATGTTATACAACAATTTAAAAGATGTTACATGGAGCACTACGTCTTTACCATTAGATCAACTTGTGAGTGCTTATAGGTTGCCTCAAATGGCCAAGCTGGATAACGGTTAGTAACTTGCTGTCACTTCTAAGTTGAGTTTTGCTAGCTGCTACATTGCTAATTAGCAGCTAAAGACAAACCTACCATAACTATTTGAAAGACAAATAGTTCCTCTTGGTTTTGTCAGCGTATCGTCTTAATTCATGTCAGAAGTGTCATATTGGTATTAGAACTTTGTAATGTTTAATGATGAAAGTGGCTTCACTGTCTTTTTCTGCGCTATTATATATCGTGCAGTTACAACAAATAACGACGTTTGTCAGTGTTACTTTATGTCCTGTAACCTCTCTGCTGTCACGCTGCAGCAATGCAAGTAAATGTAGAAAGTTAGAGTATAAACATTTAATGTAATAACAGCGATAATGTTTCATGTTAGGTACAATGCATTAAGGCCCGAGGAGACTGTTAGGTGTGCAACACAGTGATTACATGGAAATGTGTGCATATCATAAACTGTAAAGGTAGCGTGATGCCTGATTTACACACAGATATTCGACAATAGTTGCTTTTGATAGAGGTATGGATTAATGCATTTGTCATTGTCCATGGAGGATAATGATGTTATTGTACTGAGTAGTGTAATGCCTTGGCTTGAGTCGAAAAAGCATGTAAGGCTCAAAAGTGGTATTTATGGCATATGTTTAATGTTTGGGATAATCCTTTAATATTTGTCTCAAACACATTTTTCTTCCTTGTACCACATTCTAATCAGGCCTATAAATACAAAAATACATTTTAAACAACTTCAAACAAAGCTATGACCATCTCTGTTAGAGATTTAATATTTCAACAACTTTATACCAGGAATTTCACATTTTGCAAGCATAATTATGCAACATTTACATTATGTTTCGCGGGATACATGAAGTGTGTTGGTGTTTTATAAGAAAGGCCTTTATTGATCTCTAGAGGTCATGACACTTTCATGACAGATTTTGATTGTGCAAAGGGGCAGCATCAGAAGATATTCTAAATGTTTATTAAAGAAGGTGTACGTTTTACAGTATTCCAATCTTGCATGGATTTTGAGGGATAATCAGTTTTGTCTGTTGGTTTAATTCTTTCAGGTCAGATTGTTGAAGGGCTCAGAGACAATGACTACCTCTTGATTCATTCCTGCCGTCAGTGGACAACTATTACTGCTCACAGTCTGGAGGAGGGACACTATGTCATTGGGCCCAAAATAGAGATCCCGGTGCACTATGAAGGTGAGCTGCATCTGCTTGGATGCTCAAGGCTTTTAAATTTGCTTGACATTGTCTTTTGGTATCTTTGTATATGTCAAAAACAACACACAGGGTTGGAATTGTGGGCTTCTTGAATGATTAAATGCATTTTATATTTTAAGGGGTTTTTGATGTATCAGTGTTTAATAAAAAAATCTATCAACAATAGGTTCCTAAACCTTTCAGTTGCATTGATACGACTTTTCCTACTTCAGGTCAGTTTAAGCTACTGGAGCAGGACAGAGATGTCAAGGAGCCTGTGCAGTACTTCAACAGTGTGGAGGAGGTGGCTAAAGCATTCCCTGAAAGGGTATACGTTATGGAAGAAATCACGTTCAATGTTAAGGTATATCTCATTTCTTATAATCGATTGTTATGACTCCTTCTGAATTTGGTAGTGTCTATTAAAATGTATAAACTAAATCAAAATGTTTAAAAATGACGAGGTGGAAAAGCTCTCCTTCATTTTGTCAGCCCTTCTCATCTTTCTCAAATCTCATCTTTCCACAGATGGCTTCAGGCGAATGCAATGAAGATACCGAAGTGTACAACATAACACTTTGCACCGGTGATGAGCTGACATTAATGGGCCAGGCTGAGATTCTATATGCCAAGACCTCCAAAGAAAAATCAAGATTCAACACAATTTTTAAGAAGATTGGGAAGCTAAACTCCATCAGTAAGATCGGTCGAGGCAAGATGCCCTGCTTGATCTGCATGAACCATCGCACCAACGAGAGCATCAGCCTGCCTTTCCAGTGCAAAGGCAGGTTCAGCACCTGTAGCCCACTGGAGCTCCAGATGCAGGACGGCGAGCACATCATCAGGAACATTGTGGAGAAAACCCGTCTCCCTGTCAATGTGTCAGTCCCCAACAGTCCACCCCGCAACCATTATGACCTCCACCTCATTCGTGAGGGTCATCGCTACAAGTTAGTCAACATTCAGACAAAGACGGTGGTTGTGTGCTGCATCCTGCGAAGCAACAAAATTATCCCCATCCATTTTCCCTTTCATATGGCCATGCCTAGATGTATTATTCCAGAAGAGCTCTTGCAAGGAGAGCTGTGGCTAGAAACTATGGTACATCGCTGGTTCTCCTTCTGCCAGGATCAGTTTGACATAGATGACTATTCTCGTGCTGTTCGGGATGTGCGGACCGACTGGAACGACGACGGTAAGAGCCCCAAGAAAACCAACGGGAATGGCAGTTGCAGTGGAAGCAGCGGATGCAGCAGCAGCTCCAACGGTTGTCCCAACCAAATGCAGATTCCCAGTTCTTTAACCTATGCCCGGGAGGAACTCACCCAGTCCTTCCACCGTCTATCTGTGTGCGTGTACGGCAGCAACCTGCACGGTAACAGTGAGGTCAATTTGCAGGGCTGTATGACACTGTGTGGAGATTGGGCTCTTCTGCCCTCGGATAGCATCCCTTCAGAATCGGGAGAAAATGAACACTTTTACCCCGAACTGATGGATAGCACAAACTCACAACCATCCCTCAACAAATCTGACGTCCCCTATGAGGAGCTGTGGTTGGACCAATTGAGAGGTCAGATCCCAAAACCTTCTGTGAGTGAGGGACTTCGAGGCATCAACAATGGCTGCAGCACAACAACAGCCCTGTCATACCCAGTCACTACAGATTCGTCTCTTACTCCACCACCGGTTCCGCCCAAGTCTGAAGCTGTGAGTATAATCTCTTTTGCTTACAGTGGTAATCCTTAACATTTGGTTACACCGGTGGTTTCTCTGGCAACAGCAAGTGTAGTTTAATACTACAGCAAACCGCAGCTTCTTTGTCAGAAATACAACATCTGATGAATTAGATTACTGTACAACCAACAATTTAATTATAACGGTAAGCGTGTTTCTGATTTAATGTTGCTCAATCTCTTCATGTAATACTGAATACATTTCCTTCTCATTTCACTAAATTTCACCCTCTAAACATTTTCTTTACCCTTTTAGGTGAAGGAAGAATGCCGTCTTCTGAATGCCCCACCAATTCCTCCAAGAAGCTTGAAACAGATGGCATCAGTGCCCATCCTGTCTAAGCCACGGCAGCAAGACACTCGGTCTCCAAGTCCGACCCTCTCCTACTATTCTTCTGGTCTCCACAACATGTAAGAATTGGCGCCATTTCATAGCAATCATTTGACACTAATCACAACCAATGACAATAAGAAAGAAAATATCAGGAAAATAAAATCACTTTGACAAAAGTAAGATTTGATACATTTAGACAATTACACATATTTGTTTAAATGGCAACTTTATGCTAATCCTTGACAGACATACATTTTTATTCACCCACATTTCTGTTTTTCAAATATTTGTTATGAGGTCTACATGAGGTTTGCTCTTATACCCCAAAATATTTTTCTTTTTTCCATCAGTAGTGGAGCATCTGAGCAGGATGCCGATGATCCACAAGAACCAAGCCATGTGTGCAACCCCTGCAACTGGGCTAGATCCCACAGCATTGAGCCGAATGTGACGTGGCCAAGCAGTAGCCTGCCATCAGATGGGATGTCCTCCAGGTTGTCCTGGCCAAATAACCTCAGCGGAGGAGAATCGCACAGCATGGAGGAGTTTCTACCATCTGGCTGTCGAAGTTACTTCAGCTACCCCAGAAAAAGATCCCAGAGCAGCCGGGAAACCTGCACAGCCAGCTTTGTTGACTTTGATGGAGAGCATGCTCACAGCAGTAAGGACTTCAGGTCGCAGAAAGCCTCCGTGAATCACTTCTGCACCAAATCTTCAAGTTACCATTCAGAAATGTACAGAAACAAGCCAATAGAAGAATCTGACACAAAGCAGAGCCTCTCTTGCCCCATCCTGCCGCCGAGAACACCCAAATCAAACGCTATAAAGAGGGGCACGGATTTACTGTCAGGATTCGATGGTGACAGTGAGCAGGAAACGTCAAATTGCTCACTACCTAAACTTGAGAAGGGCACAAAAGAGATACCTCTCATCTTTACTTCATTAACTCCTAACTCTCCATCATTATCTCCCAATGCACAGTGGCAGCCACCCTCCAGTCTGGCTAATCTTTCTATTGAAGAGGTGTCCAGATCTCTAAGGTTTATTGGCCTGCCGGATGACATTGTTTCTTTTTTCGTGACTGAGAAGATCGATGGGAGTCTACTCCTGCAGCTCACTGAGGAGATTTTGTCAGAGGATTTCAAGCTAAGCAAACTGCAGGTAAAGAAACTCATGCAGTTCATAAGTGGGTGGAGACCCAAGATATAACTAACAGTGTATGAGACTAGCTCCTGTCGTAAAGCAGGGAGCGTCAAGCCTTCAGTATATATGCTATGCACACCAGGCCACAGAGAGTTTCTTTTCGTATAACATGAATTTATTTCCTTGTTACTATATTGTGGGGAAGTTGGGTAATATTTCCCAGCCCCGTTTAAAGTCTGTGACTGCTATCTACTAACTGAATAGAATCATTTGGCACTTTCATGAAGACATTTTCACGTCAGCTACTTAGTACTTTTCCGTAAGTGTTCATGTTAACACACAAATTCTTTATTAGGCCAACAATTGTAAAGTACTGATGTGGCATCTTAATAATGATATTGATAAATATATATCCCTCTGTCCTTAAAGAGGAATATCACAACATTGCTATTTCCAGGATTTAAAAAACAGCACGAAAAACAAATGTTCTATTTAAAAAAAAAGTTAAACAATATTTTGATGTCTTTGCGGAGACACAGTTTGACATTTGGTAACCACAAAACATAAAGCTTGCATGATCCCAAGCTTGCAATTATATAGTTATGCATGAGTTCAGGGATATGATAGAGGATTCTGCTGTTCAAACATTTCTAAACCAAAATCAAAACAGTTGATTTAATTCACTTCTGTTGAATGAACTCAAAACCCAACAAGTAAAGATACTTAACTTGAATTGAACTTTTTCATCTTTTAAAAGAAGGTAGAGGTCTTAAGCTGTACATTTCATCAGAATCTTTTGAAAATTCATTTATTTTCCAATTGGCAAGAAATACTCAATGATGTTACATTTCACCCTGCAGTATCATACAGTTTTAAATAAAGAATTAAAGAAGTTGCTGAAAAGGAGTTGATTTTGCAGCTGTATGACCCTTTAAGTTTTTTAATACCTTTTTATGTTGGATAAAACCAAATACATCAGCTTTTAATGTCAATCGGGTAAGAGTCTTTTTTTAAGAGATAAAGTGTTAATTTAAAACCAACTTGGCTTTGTTGACCATCACGAATGGCATCTGCATTCTTGTTGTGATATTCTCCTTTGCGAAGTTAGCCCTCATCAAAGGGTTCTCATGTTCTCTTATGTGAAACAAGATGTTGTTTCTATTTGATGCTTTCCTAATCCAAAGTTTAATTGACCTATATGGCTCTTTCCTTAAACCTTAAACCTCTCTACTAAAAATGGCAGAGACCTTCACAATATGATGTCCTTACTTTAAATCTAAAATGGAAACAACTGACTGGTAATGGGCCATGACGTTCTACATTAAAATACAAAATATGCATCATGCACTTTGGTAGCTCTCAGCCTAATTAATTGCTGTTAAGAAAATTAAATATAAACCTATAAAATAGTGTCTCTGTAGAAAGTGAATGCACTACACGCCTTTTCAAAACTAAAATGGTACGTCTCCTTTATTCTCATTGTATGCATTATAAGTGTCCTCTAATGCTAGAAAGAAGTAAAAGATAACTTTGCTGCGCCTTAACCCAGAGACCTTAAAAGATATTATATTTACCTTTGGCTTAAAAATGTTTTTAAGTCAGTCTCTTGTCTTAGGAATATACTCTTAACATGTATGTATTTTTCCTATAGCCTGAGAGGCATAGGTCAAATTGAAAATGATCTGATAAAATGACATTTCGTTTTTATTGGTACCAATCTTTGTTTTATTTAGCCTTGATTCAGAGTTGTATTGTATTTATGCAGTATTTAACAAAAATATGCAGAAGAGTTATTGTTATCAGACTATTGGTAGTGCTGATATATGAAGGTGCCTCAGCAAAAACAGCATGTCTGCAACCCAGGTCCTGTTGGCCAACAGCTGTTGTTTCTTCCCCTCTGTCACTTTTTGCAGTGGGTTGTTACATATTTTACTTGATATTTTGTATTTGTTATGTTAGTACAAATGTGATTTTTATATAAAAAAAGTAATAACTAACGGTGAAATAATTTGTGTTGAGAAAAAAGCTTTTGTTCAAATTTCTTTTTTTTAATTCTGTACCATTTACGTTCTACTTTGGTTTGTAAATCCATGTATTTAAATAACACATGGCAACGCAGGGAGGAAAAACCCTGCAAGCCTCAGTTCGACTACATAGAAAATGACTAATAATTTGAATGAGCAAAGTTTTCAGGTGATTTTTCTGATTTTCTTGTTACTTTGTCACAGTGTCCCCTTATTCGAATGGGATTGCAATGTGTCCCATGACCTTATTATTCTATGGTGATTGATGTCTTATGCAATAGCCATGTCGACCATGGTAGTAACAACAAGAAATGGAGTATTATGCACATTGAATTACCTCAGCGGTAATTCCAGAGAAAGTCCAATTTGTACTTGAATAATTCTGAGTAAACTGTGAACACACTACAACAAATGACCTAGCTCTGTAAATACACCATCATCAAGCTTTTAACACTAGTGGCTATCTGATCATAATAACAACGTCTGTCCCCCTCGATCGGGGATGTGTGAGTGATTACCATCTCTGTGCACAAACAAAATAAATAACTAACACTTGTTTTGATCAAATTTGGAAAAGTAAAGGTCAACATTACTGAAATATTGAGTTTGATAGTTATATTTCAATTATACTGTTGTTTCCCTATTTTAAATTGTATTATCTATTAAAAAAATTGATTAACTGACGTTTGTGTGTGTGTGCGTGGGTTTTAGGCCTGTTCAGTTTAGCACAGTTCATATATATAGCATACCAGACCTGGATAACAGATAAGAAACTATTTGTAAAATATGTGTGTAATTTTTAAGTATTTAATGCTTTAATTACATAATCATAAACTGTACAAGGTGTTCTCTGTAATCTCTTAAAACAGTTGCATTCCAAATGGCCTCAAAGATATTAAAACATCTCATAACATAATGCAGAAAGCCCTCAGCAGAGCTCTGGAGGATTTTAGTAACTTATTGCAGATCCTATCTGACGAAATTCGAAACCAGTTAGTGCTTCATCAGTTCTGCTTTCCCCCCCGTGGTTTCCTGCCTTACATCAAGCTGGTTAACATCTCAGTTAAAGGTAACACCAGTTCTGCTTTTTGTATGGCTCAACTTGACAAGAGTTTATATTTGAAGCCTTAAAGAGTCCTAGAGATTGATCCAGATGACCTACAGCGGGTAACTCATAATCACAGACAATGATATAAATTAGTCCTATACATTTCGAGTTTTCCTTTTAGAGGATTTACTTATAATTGTACATTTACATACCCCCTGTGGCTTTATGTGTATTCTTTTTGGACTCCCAATCTTGTGTGAAGAGATTAGCTATCTGTTGGCTCTAGTGCAATGTCACTGACCTAATGCACCACAGCAGAAGTACAACAAATGCTTCCCATCTCACACGGCCAAGCGTTACAAAACAAATGCTAATTACTAGTACATGGAAGGACAATTTGCTTTTGTACAGTTTGTTCCACTTCAATACTTTTGTAGACAGTTAATGGACACTTTCTGTAATGCTATCATAGTAAAGGGATGTCATAAAAACCCTGTCTGGCATTTAGAAAGTATTTTGTGTCCTTTAGCAAAAAATGTAGGTGTTTATTATAGTTGAATCCAGAATATGTTTTATTTCACTTTATTGTATATGGATTACAAGCGGCCGATGGGTTTTCTCCGCAGGGTGGCTGGTGTCTCCCTTAGGGATAAGGTGAGAAGTTCGGTCATCCGGGAGGGACTCAGAGTTGAACCGCTCCTCCTTCGCGTCGAAAGGAGCCAGTTGAGGTGGTTCGGGCACCTAGTTAGGATGCCACCTGGGCGCCTCCCTAGGGAGGTGTTCCAGGCACGTCCAGCTGGGAAGAGACCAAGGGGTGGACCTAGAACCAGATGGAGGGATTATATCTCTTCTCTGGCCTGGGAGCGCCTTGGGATCCCCCAGTCAGAGCTGGTTGATGTGGCCAGGGAAAAGAAAGTTTGGGGCTCTCTGCTGGAACTGCTACCTCCGCGACCCGACCACGGATAAGCGGGAGAAGATGGATGGATGGATGGTATATGGATTAGGATCAGGAATAGGATTATTTCAGGTCAATAAGGGTTGGCTGGTTTAGACCGCTGATCAAAGGTTCAATCCTACCCTGACCGCCACTGCAGAAAACATGCCAATGTGTCCTTGGGGAAGACACTTCACCCTAAATGTATTAATATATGTAATATGTAATGTAAAGCTCTTTGAACACTTGGAAAAGCACTAAAATAAATACCATAAATTAATAACGTCCCTCCTTCTGTTCCACTGTATAAGGCAAAGCCACCCCTCCAACTCCATCAGGCCAAATATGGATACAAAACTGCCTTATCAATGAGGTGGGACTGGTCAGTTTTCTATAAAGACTCCAGATCTGAAACCATCTCCAAAACTTAATTGAGCTCCTAAATAACCAACAACTCAACTCTCCGACCATTCAGAGGGCCCAGCGCAGCAGCAGCCATCTGAGCATCCATTCCACGGGCAGATCAGCGCTCTAAGCCTCCTTCCAGGTCTGTTGTCTATGTTAAGAGACTAAACATTTTGTTAAAATGTTGAGTGTCATGTTGTTGTGTCTCCAAGTGAAGCTCCTAATCTGAAAATGTGACTATTGAAGCATGGACGGACAAAGGAGAACGCTTGAACAAAAATATTTCAGATGTTGGTTTATAATCATCAATATGCACTTATACCCATAAAAAGTTATTTAGTTATTGTCCTATTGTTTGTATGTTGTCAGTCATGTGGACTCCTGGCCTGCTGTTGATGTCCTCCAGCCTCCCTGTCCTTAGCGATCCACCAGACACTCCGATGGAGACTTCTGACGACCAAGGACACACAAGGGCATGAAAGTGGAGGCAGAGAAGGGAAGTGTGAAAATATAAGAAATTGGTTTAAGAACAATTGTAGGGGGGTTGGGGAGGTACTTGTTGCTAATATAGAACCTGTACCAATAGTTGGGGGACAGATTGCTGGAGGGATTAAATCCATGCTGTTGCTAGCACCACAAGCAGACCCAATTCGTGTTGTTTACTCTGACATTAAAGCTCTTGATGTTAAGCTTGACTACTTTCGTGCGGAAATGAAATGGGCAGCTGGTGTCTACCAAATTCCAGTGAACAACATAGAGAAAGCCTGGTATACATACACAGAGTTAGTGTCTGGTTATTCTAAAACTACTAGCTCAGAAAAGGAGGCACTCAGAGACTTTTCTCACACATTATAGCCAGGACGCAGACAGCACTTTGGACTTGCACCATGTTTTGACAGCTAAGCCATCCTCCCTAACTCAAAACCTTGGGGATGTTCTGGCTGATAGTTTAAAATGTCATGAAAAATATATCAAAGTCAAGTTTTTGTATTTGAATGAACTTATGTGTAAAGGCGATATGTAACATAGGTCTTTGTGTGACCTATGTTGATGTCATTATTGTCCATACAAATATGGTGTAGACTTGCACACGTTTTGAGCTTGAGCCTTGAATTGATAGCCGATAAAATATTGTTACAAAGTCACTGCTCCCTTAGCTTCTTTAAAATGCTTTTTAAAATGATGGTTAAAGTTTTTCGTGCAATTAAAAATGAATGAATTTGTTGCATCGTAAAAATCTAAAATATTATGTATTTTCCCAAGTTCACAATATTAAAAAGTTTAAAAATAGACGACCCAAGTGATAGTATCTTTTTTTACATCAGCATCTCACATTTATTTTTTTGTTCAAACTGAAGTTACAAGACAGAAATAAAGGATGGTAAGGATTGGTCCTGTTCCATTAGAATTTAAGTGCAAGGAATTGCCAACATCAAAATATTTAGGCCCTTATGTTAAAACAAGAATATTTTTGATTGTACTATTCTCACACAAACGTTTTGAAATGTTTTGAAAGTGGCCAATAATATGCTGATACTACCAAATCCTTTTCATATTTCAAAAATTATCTTTTCACAGGTACAAAAGACAAAACATTTGATTTTTTTTTTAAACAATGTTCCCCAATTTCCTTTTCCGACACATTTCCAAAGTCTGTGCGACTATCCAGCAATGAGTTGTTTACTACATATTGTAATTGAAAATCAATCACATCCATGGTTCCCAGCCCTGCCAAACTCTGCCAAGCACATTTGGGTCCATGGCTTGGTCCAGCAGACAGTCCACCTGCTTCTCCACTGACAGGCCTGCAGCTGGAAGCTTAGCACGGATGTTGTGCTCCTCACTCCCCAGCGCCACAGACTGGAGCCCTGGGAAAGAAGCGTCCTTCTCAAAGCCCAGCTTCAGCTCCTCACTGACAAAAACAAAACAACATCCAATCACACACATGTCCAATTCAAATGATGCCATTTTGAAGGCTCAAAAAAGCCTCTGAAACAGAACTTAGATAATAAAACGTAATTCATTTGACGTATTGTGATGATTATACCGTATGTGATTATATACCTGGTTATAGCAGCTGGATTTGCTCCTTCTAGTTTTCTTCTGGCAAAGTTCACCTTCTGCAGGGGGTACCAGTTGATTTCTTTGGTGTTCACGTCTTCTGTCCATGTGCCTCCTTTCTTCAGCTGTTTCAACTCAAAGTTCTGTAAGAGAAACATCATTTGTAGTTCAGTTTGAAATGTAAATAATAAATAATAAATCTATTTAATGTAATGTACTTTCTTGTGTGAAGTATTAGAAAAAGGTCTCCATTTCATGTTTGTGTCAAATATTACAACTACTTACAAGTATTCTGATCATTTGAAAAAAGGCGCATTTGCGCACCAACATTGAGAGAGGGAGAGAGAGAAAAGAGAGAAGAGAGAGATACAAAAGAGAGAAGAGAGAGATACAAAAGAGAGAGATATTTGCGAGTTGCATAAGAACTGGTAAGATAGCAGGGTTTCCCACACATAGACTTTATTTCTTGGTATGGCTGTAGCCCAGGTATATTAACGGCCGCCGAAGTATAATTCGCGAGCCATTTAGGTTTAATTGTTTTAATCCGTCCACGAGCACCACGGCATCTGCGATCCCTCGCTCTACCCCTCGCTATCGCGTGAAGGGTCTGCTTAATGCGCTCCACACAGTAACCCTGCTGCGTGCTCACGAGCGCACCTCCCCCCCTTCATAAAGTCAAGTACCCCTCAAAAGGTCCGGTTTATTTCATTTTAAGGATGCGCACCAAGCAACATCTCCAGGTGCTCCTTTGAGAACCAGGGCAAAAAAGTTATGTGCACCCCTGCCTATACTAATGCCTTATAATCTGCAGTTCACTTGTTGCACAGTGACAAATCAGAAATTCAATGTTTAATAGGATCTTTTCGAGGGAGGAGTGATTGGTTACCTTCCAGTCCAGCGAGGGCTCCTTGACGAACACATCCATGGTGTTCAGCAAAAGGTCTGGCTCAGCTCTGTAGGCTCGGAGGGAGTGTACCATGATGCTCTGGATCAAACCCGACTCCTTCAATGGTTGCATTAGATTCACAAACTGCTGTGTCAGCCGGAATGGCATGAGCTCAGGCACAGGGAGGAACTGGGAGGAAATACAATTGATTTATAATAGGTCAGGTCACCACTTTGGTGCCGACTGAAATATTTCAACATTCATTTTTAAATGCAACAAACAAGAATAACCTGTGTGGCTGAACCGAATGCATGACCAAAGTCGATGCCGATCATGCCTCCTGTTTCCATGTTGATCATGAAGTTGGAGAGATGGCGGTCTCCAATACCTAGAATCCAGTGGCTCACACAGAGCAAGGCATGCGAGCTGATGAAGTGTGAGCGCAAGGAAAGAAAGGCTTCAGGGCTGTTGCACATCTTCAGGAAAGCTCTCCTGCCAAATTGAAAAAGAGAAGAAATTGAGTTATGTTGTGAAATGATGTTATAATGAGCAGTTTTATTTAATACAAATTAAACTTACTTCAGGAGGTCACTGGGTACATGCTTCATCACTTTGGAAAAGTTGTTGACCGTCTCATTACGTTTGGCTTGCCTGACAAAGGATAAATATGCTGTAGATCATGGTTGTCTGATATTTCACATTTGATAATACTCAATAAGTTTCAGGATAAAAAATGAACACTCAGGAAACTTACTTGTAAGCTGAAGCATATAGTGCTATACCATTTATCTTTGGACTGATGGTTTGAAGCCATTTATTGTAATCTTCGGCACACCTTTAAAAGAAGAAAGACAATATATGTTTAGTTTAGTGTTATTGTATTTTATATTTTCTTTAGACCTTAAAACCTTAAAGACATCCACCATTTACGATGCAGTATCTTGGATCTCAAATTCATAATATTTGATACAAATATATTAGGGCTTTCAAATGATTAAACATTTTAATCAGATTAATCACAGCTTAAAAATTAATTACGGTAATCATGATTAATCACCATTCGAACTATGTCCAAAATATGCAATTTCTTTATGTATGTTGTTGTGGGAATGGAAAGATAAATGAAAGAAGGCGGATATATCCATTTAACATACAGTATGTATGTTTATTATAACATTGTTCTGTGTGTCAAAATGAAAGACAGCCCACACACCTATCAATCATCAAACCGTGGGGTCTTATTTCATTACGTATTGATTTCTATCAACACGTAATGTTGTATCGATGTATAGAGATGTAGTACAGCAAAAGTATTCTCCGTTGGGACTTCCTGCAACAACACCATTCCGTTATCTTGATTCTGATTGGCCAGAAGACTTTATCAAAGATGTTCTATTTATTTTGCTTACTTAAACATAATTTTTCATGGTGGGGCTAAGCCATTTCTTGGTATGGCTGTAGCCTACCCCAGCCATACCCTGGCGCTGCCACTGGTGGGATGTATGGGGCGGGCCATTCTGCGCATGCGTTAAATGCGTTAAATATTTTGCAATTAATTAAAAAAATTAATTACCGCCGTTAACGCGGTAATTTTGACAGCATTAAAATATATATAATGTGGAAAGTTTAATAGCTCTGAAGATTTAATTTCAACTTAATCACTCAAGACATAGAAGTTATAAGAGTGAAATACAAATACTGTACCTTCCTGCTGTGTCCCGTTCAGCGTCAGTCATTGTGTTGTACAAGAAGTCTTTCAGAGTACAGGTATTCTCCATCCATTCAATGAGGCCAATTCTGTAAAAGGCAGTGAGGATGGCAAATTAAACTTCACTGAACAATACTAGTATTATTTCAATTTGTATTAGAAAATATAATCGTTTTTGTATATCTAGACCAGGGGTGCCCACACTTTTTTGGCTGGTGAGCTACTTTTGAAATGACCAGCTAACCGAGGTCTACCAACCAAAAATAAAATCCCAAATTGCAAGGGTTGCTGAATAACACGTTTTATTTTTACATGGGATAACTACAATAGGGCTGCAACAAACGACTAATTTGATTATCGATTAATCTATAGATTAATGAAACGATTAATCGACTATTCGGACTACTACTGTGTGCCTTGCACAATTTCTCAAACGCTCTTATTTAGCCATCACCTTTTAGATTTAGTTTGAGGTTGTTTTAGGCATGTGGAAACTAACAATGAAGACAATAAAGATGAATACTTGATTCAAAAATACATATATTATTAAATTAACTTAACAAATTGTGAACAAAATTAACATTGCTTTTTATTTGAATTAAATAAATAATATTTCACATCAAAAGAAACAACAATGTTTAAACAAATCTTATAAAATAATCTGATGACAGAACTGGAAACAGAATAGCTTAAACTTTAACAAAATAAATAACTCAGTTACCTCTAATCATTAACCCATGTTTGTATAATGTAGTTAACTCCGTGTGTTGCTGCTAGCATACATAACACCTGACGTGGAAACGTTACTCGTGGATGGGGCTACAGAGCTACTAGAAAGACAGTCGAACCCGGTGCATTCGTCCGTCTGAATGTGGTGCACTTTTGCTAAATGTTTAGACAAATTGCTCGTGTTACCGCCCTTACATGCTAAACACTTTTGGTGACGAGCATTGTCCACCTCAAGACGGGTAACATGTAACCACACCTTGGAGCGCTTCTCTCCACCATCTCCTCCGTGTGTTGCTGCATGTAGCAGATGCGTGTGTGTAAACTGCCCCGCCCCCTTGCAAACAGAAGGGGGAGAGAGAGATCTCTTCTGGATTGGAAAGATAGAAAATACACCGACCATAGACGCATTTGTTTGTCTTTTTGCATGTTAGAAACGAGTTGGTGACACTAAGACTAAGAGATAATGTTTGTGTAGCAATAATACATGAACTTTCTCAACTCGCTACTCGGAGGGAAGTCGCTGTCATATGCCTTGTGAACACTCCGATAATGCCTCTCCACGTTACCTTTCTTTGGCAGAGCGACGCTTGCTTTACAAATGAGGCAAATAACCTTTGAATGTGACATCACAAACAAAGATTCTCCCTCCCATTCTGTGTGGAAGTGGTATGTCTTTAGCTTTTTGCTCGTTCCCGCACTCATTTTGTTGTTTGTCTCTCCCGGCACTTGACTGATTTTGTATCGCTTTGCATTCTGGGTTAACAGACTGGAAAGCAATAGGTCGCTTTTTCTGTCAATCAAGTCAACTCCTGAATTAAGTGGCAGGGAGGCCAAGGGAGGAGGGATCAAAACCTGTTTTGTCTATTTTAACGGAGCTGGATTTTTTTTAATTTATGAATGACTCGCGATCTACCAGCATTGCCCCCGCGGTCGACCGGTCGATCGCGGTCGACGTACTGGGCACCTCTGATCTAGACTTTGTTCTGTTTTTAAATCTCTTCCTTGCTTGATCCCGCTACCAAAGAACATAAAAAAAACATGATCTAGTCCTACTTCAATTTATGTAAAGATGACAAGCATTCAATTAAACTGGAAGGACAGAGTAATGGATAAGCAGAGAAGCCCACTACCTTCTGGTGATGGGAATGACTTGATAGGTGCGCAGCTGCATGCCTCTGTTGGTGCAGGCCGCATCGTGACTCAGCAGAATGTTCATGACAACAAACAGCTGCTCGATGCGTTGGTCCTGACGAAGGTCCTCTCCACCCTTCACCAGGAAGGGGTGGTCCCGTTCATCATCCCCACGGATGATCAGACGTTTGGGTTTGCGAAGAGAGGACATCACCTTTACCTGCGGGGCATAACATCAAGCTAATGTACTGACCTTAAAAAGGGTTAGAAAACTATTATTTTAAAGTAAATGTCAAAATAAACATACCCTTTCGTCAAAGCCTGTTATTTTTGCATGATACTCCGGCAAAGGTTTGGATCTGCCATCATATTGTCCTATAGCGACAGGAAAGAAAAACAGCTTCATCAGTCAACAGATTACTCGACACCTACATTTAGAGAGCTCAGATTGCCCTGATTTGAATCGTGCAAGTTTAAACTGACCTGGAATCTCTAGCTCATTGTTGAATGTGTCTGCTTTAAATCTACTCAGCAAGGGCGAGTATTCCTTCAGATTCCCTGGTGGGTCATTTTGGAATTGACGCATGGATGATGCGAGTTCCTCCACTTGCCGCAAAAAATTCTTCTCTTTCCTCTTCTCAAACAGTTTGCTGCCTTTAGGTCCCAGTAGTTTCTCCACCTCTTTGGAAAATTTCTGTTAAATAAACAAACAAATGTCGTTGAATAGTGCTCTTGTGTAGAGTAAACATACTGTTGCTATACGAAAGGGATCAAAGAAAAGAAACCTTGATGAATCTTGTGCGAAACTTTCCATGGCGGCCCATGTCACGATCCCCGAGGGAAGAGAGCATCTCGTCATACATGTTGGCCATCTGCTTCTTGTCGAAGCTTGGTCTCTCAAATTCATTTTTCACATAGTCCCACCAATCCTGTGTGGGCCAAATGACAATCATCAGGTAAAGACAGGTTAATAACCGGGGGCCGTTTGGTTCATTCATGATTAAACTTGCACTTATTACCTTAAAAAGCATATCAGGGTTTGTTAGCTGCTGCAGTGCATCCACAACGTTTTTCACAGCTTCTCCTTTATCAAGCATGCTCATGAGCCTGTTAATAAACACACAAGCACAATACCAATAAATAGTACCGTAATTTATGTATATTTAAGTGTCTTTTTTAATTCTTCCCCAGAATTTCTTTTTGGTAGTTTACCTGTTGACAAATTCCTGCTGCCTGAAGCCTGTAGCAGAGTCCTCAAACTGGTAACATTCTCTGCTGATCATCAGAGCGTAAACCAGTGCCTGAGGGTAGCACTCTGCTATCTGCCCAATGCAGTGCTGCACGGCCACTGCTTCGGGCTTGTCCAGTAGGGCAACCATTTGGCTAATCCAGCCAATCAGCATCCAGCATGGAATGGACATCATCTACACACAGAAACAGATGTTTTAATATGGCTTTACTTCATTTCTGTTTGAAATCATGTGGGAAAAACAACCTTTCTTCACAAATTCAAGATAACAAAGAGTCAAATAATTGATTTTGAAAAATGATAATTTTGTTTTCACACAACATGACATCCCTGGTCTTAAGATTCTTACCTCTTTTGTTATGAGGTCCAGTGTCTCAGAGGGGTACAACTCTATGATCTGCAGCAGACGTGGGAACTTGAGGCGAGCTTCCTCTGAGTTCATCTTCAGTGCTTTCATCATGCTCTCCACTACACGAACAGGCAGCGACAGCAGGTCTGGAAATTGGCTTTCTGTAACAAAACGCAAAAACATTACAAGTTAGATCACTGGGTTACGGTTGCATGAGGGCATGAAGAAACGTAAACAGTAAATAAAGTGTCCTCAGAGTATCCTTTGAAAACCATTGGCTAGCATTATGTCTCACCAGTATCTTTCTGCTCCTCCTCCCGCAGCAGCTTGTCACAGAAGTTAGCCAAAGCCATGTATGTCTCAATGATGCTGCTGCTCTCCACACAGTCCTGAGTATAAGACTGGAGCTCTTCGTCAGCCTTTCTGGTAGCATCACACAGCAACTGCAATGCTTTTAGCTGCAGCCCCACTTCCACTTTCTGCAGGAAAAACAGTTTTTAGCAAATCATTATTTTTAACATACAACACATTTTTGCACAAGACATACTGTACATTATATGTTTTAAAAGATATAAGAAGGATACCTACCTTTGGATCTGCACTGGGCCAAGCACATCCAGAGAGCTGCGCAATTCTCTCTGCTTTCTCCGCTTCAATAGTTCCCAGCACCGAGGGGCTCTTGCTTACAGCTGTTGCCAGGATGTCGAAAGACGTACCCTGGAGTATCTTTTGGAATCTGAATATTTGAGCTGTGGCGCTCTGACAGTCATCCTGAAGGTCCTCTGCAGAAACAAAAGAGCTGACATTAAAATACAGTCACACTTTTCAGCATTTCACAGCAACTTAAGTAAAGTTATACTTGAGTGTCATTGAAATAATCTCAACAATGTCATATGCTGATTACTTTATATGTGTTACTACAACTGGCTAACTAACACAAAAACTATAAATAGCGTCAAAAAGTGTAAAACTAAAATAAAAAAGTGTCTTTTTCCAGTTTAATGCCTCCAAGGAATGGCCTTACAAACTTGAAATGTTGATATTAATAAGTAGACACCCTGACTTGTTCAATTACTACAATGTTTTAAACAGGAACAAGTGCTAAAAATAAAATGCTTGAATGCTGTTGATTCTCAGATGTGTTATGGCAAAGAGTTCATACAGGAGTTATTTCCCTTGCTTACCCAGGAGTGGGACAATCTTCAGCACTGTACTGATTTGCTCCACAGGACCCTGGGCCAGGCTGCGTTTATGGTTGTAACGGCTAAAGCTGTGGACCCACCGCAGCAACCAGCCTCTGTTTGCTTTGGCCTCTCCGTGAAGTTCCTTCAGCAGCTTGGTGGCCACAGGAAAGTTATTCTGAAAACAACGTACATGTTCCAAATTGAGTGTAAAACGTGATAGCAGAAGAAGAATAACCTCCACAGCTGGTTCCTCACCTGCTTCCACGCGCTGTCGGCCATTTGCAGCTTCATGTTGAACTTGCACTCATTAACTAATGTGTCAATGTCACCTTCTGAGTCGTCCACCTCCATGCTGTCACTGGGAGCGTGGACCCTTAGCTTTTCCCTGATCTTGTCCAAGAAGAAACATCTGAAATGTGGAGATCAAATGTTACACATCATTTGTTTTCTGATCATTTACACAAAATGTTCCTTTCTTACCGAGATGTGATGATATCATCCCATAAGTTAATTGGATCCGCTTTAGCATCAGGGTACCGCTCAGTCCACAGTCGGATGAGCCGCTTTAGGGAGCTCACAGACACTAATGAATGAACATGAATAAGGTATTGAAGAGTGTGGGAAAGCAGATTGTTTTCAAAGTATGTAACGAGGTCAGTTGTAGTGAGATTATACTACAGGGTATTACTTTGGATTAAATAATAAGCCTGAGGGGTCATGTTTTGGGGATATTCACAGTTTTTTGAGTTTTAAAAAGGTAGCATCTGCTCACCCTCTTCTCTAATGAACAGTAGGAAGTCCTGGATTTCAGTCAAAGCCTGCACTGACTGCAGGATGGTCAGCCGACTTTGAGTCAACAGCGTATCCACACTGGAGTAGTTCTGTAAGAGGCAAAGACATTGAATGCACTGCCACTTCCAATATTTTGGAACACAAAAAAAAAATGTTTTTACTGAACAGTATAATGTGTATGAATTCTAAATACATACACATTATACTGTTCAGTAAAAACATTTTGTGTTGCTTTTGAAGTAAGAATGAATAATAATTATTTGAAGAGCGCTTAACAGCCGACCTGCATGAAGAGCTGCATGGCGTAGTTGGTGTAGTATTTTGCGCGGTCATAGTCCTCCTGCAGGATGTAGAGTAAGCTGAGCTCTTGGCTGTAATGGCTTTCCAGCAGCTTTTTGCGCTCCTCCACCTTCATGGCTTTGTCGATGAAGGTGAGAAGAGTTTGGTCCGTCTCGCCCAGCTGCAGCTGCTTCAACATGCTGCGGATCATGTGCTGCAGGTACATGTCCTGGCACCAAAGCAAAGATACTATTAAGAAAAGCTTTGCATAAACTTAAATGACATCTGAATACCATTGATTTCACAATCCTACGATTTGCTAAAGAAATCTTTCTTCTTTTGGGGTCAAATGTAACCTTTGATTACCATTACTAAAAAGGACTAAAGATTCTAAGAGGTGTATCTGTAATGTAGGTTTTCATTTCAAACACTCCCTCGCTGCACTTTAAACAAGAGAAGAAGAACAGCATTTTGGTCAGAGTCAAACTTGCAGGATGTCATCTTCTTGGTACATTCTTTGAATTTGAAAGGTCAGATGTATTACCTGGTAGAGCGGCTCAGACCACATCTTCTCCAGGTTGGGTGGGGAGTTGTCATCTATGTACACAGTGGAGCAGTACTGGAGAGACTTCCATTCAGTCAGATGACTGTAGGCCTCCATTGCAGCGATCTCCCAGAAGTCCTTCTCAGAGTCCGTGGGCTCATTATCACTCCACAGCTCAGTGTTGAGAGCCTGCCAGTATGAAATGAGTATACAAATGATCAATATGTTTCACCCACAGCAGGTAATCAAGGTAAAACTGAACCAATCAATCCAGGTGCCTAGACATGCTAAATAACCACTATAGATGTATTGTATTGGGAAAAACTATACCCCATTGTAAAGCTTAACAGCTTCTGCATAGTCATTGTTGGCTTCAGCTTGAAGTGCATCACAGGTGATGGACTTGGTCCCAACTTTACCACCAAAGATGCCGCGCACAACATCAAAGTCCTCCAAAGATCTGTAAAGCCTGGAAAACAAAAAGCATTTTTAGCACTTAACCAAATCACCTAAGACCATTCATTACAACAATGTGTTACCTTGCAAGGTGGATCCATTTGTTGGTATCTGGGGGGATTTCTTTGCGTCCTCGGGAGCGCTTGGCAGAAGGCTCTTCGTGCCCCCCCCCCCCCTGCAACAAGCTCTCCTCCAGCAGCAGGATGCCCGACGGCTGCTGGAGGCTCATCAGGCAGGTGGAGCTGATGGCTGCTGGATCCAGCTGATGGAGCTCCTTATGCTGGTGGCACATGTCCTAACAACACAAGCAGGATTGAAACTCAACCCATCAGCTTTCGGCCTTAGGGATGTGGTTTTAGGGTTGACATTGATAATCAAGTTTCCAAATACCTTCAGTATGAGACCTTGCAAGCTTTTTTCTCATTGGTCATTAATACAGTGTAATTATTACCAATACATCTTCCATTCTAGCCCTTTAAATGTCATTTTTCAGATAAAAGTAAAAATATTTAAATGGTTAATTATTCTCAATGTCTTACCTGCACACATGCTATGAATGGAGGGAAGCAGAGGGAGCTTTTGCTCAGGAATGTATTCATGTTGCACCGCAGCTCCTCTTTAATCCTCCCGCTCTCCTCTCTTGGTTTGAGTGTTTCCATTTCTTGAAGGATTCCAGCAAACAGGGAGCTGAACAGCTGCTTGGCTAAAATCGGATCTCTCTGTAGGACCACGCAAAGAAAGGGAAAAGTCAATTAGCTGTGGTTAAAGTATCCGGGCAAGGGCACAGACACCTCTGGCAGTCTAACCTGGGCTAGTGCTTGGAGAGGGGCGATGAGGCTGCTGTACGGGATCTGGACGTCTGGAAAGTCTCCCACTCTGTAGTTACGGTAGAGAGTCACCTGAGCCTCTTTTCTTAGCCTCTGATCAGCTTTGTCTTCCTGTAGGACACCAAACAGAACCATTGATGGTTATAGACACTGGCTGTATTTCTTAAAAAGAATTTGTGGTGCCATTCAATCTTCCATTCCAAGGTTGCAGGTTTATTACCTTTTTCTGTCTTTGATGTCGGATCTCTTTTTGTGCAAAATTCAAGCTGACTTTCTCCTGATCCTTGAGAAATCTGCGTCTCAATCTCAGGATGTTATTACGTTGCTCGTTTGCAGCTGTTGACAAAAAAGATTCTCTTAAATAGAATTTCTATCAACATAAATAGTCACACTGCACATGACACACAAGTTATTCCAACTTGATTATATGACCCAATATTTCGATATTAGAACATACTTATGTTACGTATTTAAAAAGGTGGGTTTATCCTTTTAAAAGACTAACCTTGTGTGCGGCTGTCCACCTCATCTGTTGATGCAGTGAGCCGCCTGAGGCCAAACCCTTCTCCTACTGGCCTCCTCGCTGCAGCCTGCCTCTCTGATTTCTTATCAAACACCATCAATGACGACAGAGACTCAGAGCCAAGGGTGTAGTCTGCTAGTGTATCCACACTGCTGCCCGTCAGCCAGTTATATGCTGTACGTCGACCTGGGGAAAAATCAATTCAAAGGCAAATATATCTGGTACCTCACATGCCTCGATCATGAGTTACGCTTCAACACCAGGATATTCAAATCTATGCACCTGCTGTTTGAGTTTGGCTGAACTCCAATGAAGTCTGAGTGGCTCGGACCTTCCCCTTTATGCTTCCAGACTGCGTCGCTGACACACTCTCAGGGATTTGAGAGCTTTGGGTTTCAACAAACATGGGAGTCATTACTGTACTCCTGAGGCGCCAGTTGGAATCAATCACATAGTCCTAGAGAGTGAAAAACCCATCACACTCATCAGTTACAAACAAATTCAATCTTAAGATGGAAATCTTTGAGATACATGAATGCTGCAGATTTCAACGGACCTGGAAGGTACACTCTGACAGTGGATACTCAAAAATGTTTCGTTTAAAGTCGGGACTCTGGCTGGTTGTTTCCAGCAGCAGATTGGTAGCCAGGCTTAAGAAACACTTTTCTATTTGACAGGAGTACAGAGAACCAAGCACTGCCATCATTCGCTCAAGGGTCGCAGTGGGGAGGCGCTTCTCCTGACTCCAGAAGTTCCGAACATAAAGCCTGAAAACAGAATGGAAGAGGGGTGTTAGTTAAAAAACACTCAATACTGTATGGTGGAGGGTTCAGGATACACTTCTTCTGGGTTATATAAGAAATTATAACATACAATTAAGGCAAGTGAGAAATATTGGGGACTTACTGAAGGCCTTGGTTTTCTTCAGATAGTCCCTGAAGTAAAGTTTCTTTAGCTGCATTCAAGACCTCAACCGAGGTGATGTCTTCCATGCTCTCTGCATCACTTGACGAATAAGAAAAACAGTATATCCTTAAAGACCACATGAACTCTCTGTGTGTGACACACACACACACACACACACACACACACACACACACACACACACACACACACACACACACACACACACACACACACACACACACACACACACACACACACACACACACACACACACACACACACACACACACACACACACACACACACACACACACACACACACACACACACACACACACACACACACACACACACACACACACACACACACACACACACACACACACACACACACACACACACACAAGTACAGTAATGCAGTTGAATTAAAGCATAGAGCAATATAACACGAGTCATCATGGAGGATTTGCACATTTGACAAGTTTTGCCACCTGGAATGCATTTTACTCACATTTTAGTGGTTTAGTTTGAAGCCAAAAAGGCTCACAGTACCTGTAGTTGTCCTGGATCCACATGAGGATGTCATACATCCTCTCTCTGCACACAGGGGAAGGGTGGGACACAAAAGCTGTCACGGCTCCCAGGAGCTCCTGAAGCTCAACTGGAGTCAGGCGGGCTATGATCTTGTGGATGATATCCAGACACACTCTCTGCCTCGATTCATCCCTGGAGAGATGTGCAGACACATAGCTCAGCAAAAAATAAATAAAAACCATTCACATTTGTGTCAGCTAAATAAAGGACTCACTGTATGGTACATCTCTTTGGAGTCTCTGTATTTGATTCTCACAAAGGAACTGGATGTACTGTTTTTGTGTGAAGCCGGTCATTTAAAAAGTATTTAGGTTATTGAGAGAGCTCTGTTAATAAATCATAAAAAAACTAATGTCTAAATAAGTGATAACTAAACAAAATGACTGACAACACATTGCTGCACTGTGTGAATACTATACATATTGCTTCCTGTACCCGTTTCAATTCCCAGAATCATTAGAATCACTGAAAACTTGTAATAATAATAATAATAATAATAATAATAATAATAATAGGAAATCAGGCTTTATTAAAACAGAAAAAGAATAAACATGCAAATCATGGAGAACCGTATGGTTAGGATTACCTATGGCTCATCATCTGAATGAAGCCTGTGGTCTTTAGATGAAGAAAGATGTCTGGGATGACATCAGCTCGGCTCAGCACACACTCCAAACAATGAGTCTTTAAGATGCCGTGCAGCTTCGGCAGAAGGGAGAACACAAAGTTGACAAATCTGAAAAAGTTTAAATAAAACTGCAGTTAGAAAAAGCCCCAGACAAGTTTGAAAAACTATTTACTTTCAGAGTAAAGGATTTTGGTCAGGTAAAATTCCTCTTCTTTATTTATGACATTATTTGCATTACGCTGAAATAGCATAAACCGATTAGAAATACAAACTCACCGATCCATGAATGGAGGAAAGTGCTTTGACACTTTGTTCAAGCAAATAATGAACTTGTCATCCATGTCTTTTTTCTTCAGATTTGTTATCTTACTTGCAGCAAGACTGAGAAGCTCTTGACGACGCTACAGAATAAAAAGAGGAGGGATTTATCTCTGGGCTTTCCTCAGACATAAATGTAAATATAAAGTAACTGTCATTCAACAAATCTGGGAAGGTCTCATACATTGTCCATTTCAGTCATATTCTTCAGGACGAGGCCGATAATTTCAGCAGCAGCTACGTAGACTTCTTTGTACCTTACAAAGGTAACGTTGTTGGTGAGAGACTGAATGTACCTGAAAAAAATACACAGGACAGAAATGATTAAAAGACACTTTGCAATATGTGAGGTATAACAAACATGTAAACACATGTAATCATGGTTTTGACAGGTGACACGGTATGCTTATGTGGTCATTTAGCTACACTATTTATTTTACCCATCATATTCAATTCCACAGGAGGCCTCGTGGGCAGGGAGGTTGTTGGCCAGGATGATTCCCAGCAGCTGAAGTCCAACAGAGTTGTCTTTGCTATTTGGGTCGGTGTCACGAAATCGGTCGTATATCAGACTGCAAGAAAAGAGAAAAAGTCAAGGACTGGTTCAATTATAATTTGTTTGAAAAACACAGTAATGATGCTAGAACACTACCGGATCTATTGAGACTTTCTGCGAGTTGCCAAATAAAAAGAATCATAAACCAATTTCAACTACCGGTATATTGATTTTCACAAGACATTTTTCGATCTCCTTCATACAGAGCGTGCAACCTTCAGGGAACATGCATAGTTTAAACGGTGTCTGTGTCCTGGACATTTCCACTGAGCCCAGGTTGTTTCACATGAAAATGAACTGTTCAGTAAGTGTGCAAGTTCTACCTGTAGGGCACATGCAGACAGTCTTTCCAGCACTCTACGAGAGTGCGAATGATCTCCAGATTGTGGCGGAAAACGGGCCTCTTGGAGTGGAAACAATTCTTCATCAGGAACTCTAACAGCCGGTTGGCAAGCACTTCATCTCTGGGGTTACCCTGCGACAAAAGAATCCTGTTACTAAGAATATTAATAGATTTTATATGATAATAAAATGTAGCAATAGCAAGAAAATAAATGGGAATACTCTCACAGAGTTTAAAAAGTAACATTAAACTCTATAATCATTCTTATATCCTGAAATGACAAAATGTATTAATGATTTATATAAATGTAAACATGTGCCACCTTGGGGCTGGCCAGGCTTGTCCAAGACAGCACCGTGACAACAATATCCACCACCATGAAATGGATCCCCCCTCCTCCGTTGTTTCCAGAAACCACGACCTGCAGGAGCGGCCCCAACCAGTGTTTGGCGTATGGTCGAAAAACCTGGAGATATCAGCGCAATTTGTCGACAAAAAAAATAGTGAGCAAAACATTTTCATGGGGTTTTCACAAACGGGTGGATTAAAAAAATCATAATATTTATTTACAAAGAAAGAAAATGAATGGATTTGTATCGAGGGACATTGACCTCCTCTGTGTTGATGATGAGCTTTGAGATGAAGAGTCTGATATTCAGAGGTGTTGCTGGATTTGAGAGTTTTCCATGTAGAAATTTCATCCATGGAGGAAGTTCATTAGGCATGTTTCCCTGTTTGATTAGCAAAGGAGAGAGCGTTTTCAACAACACAATAATTATACACATGATGTGAAGCTGTGCATATTGATGGAAATAATAGTTTATTAACTCGTCTTCAGTGCCACTGACCTGTTCAACTTTGGGGGTTATGTTGTTCCTCAGCATGTGTCCAATAAGACCAGTCATGGTCGCCATGCATTCATGCTGATTCAGCTCATCCATTTCTAGATCCACCATTGCATCCTGGGAAGTATTTGCCTCTTCTGTCACCTGTCCAAAACCAACAAACTTCTGTATCAACATAAACAGATTATAATGCAATAGGTTTCCCCTCAATCATCTGGGGACAAACTGCCAAAACCACCATATAACACTTCGCCACGATACTGGCTGTAATCTGTTTGATCAAAGATAGAAGAACAATCTAAAAAAAATCACCCTCTTTGCAACGGTGCGTCTCTGCCCTTCTGGGTTCTGGGAGCTCAGGGAAAAGCTTTGGACTCCGGTAGAGAAGTCAAACTGACTCATCTCCTCACTCAGGCTGCTGTCGGCCATGTAAGACTGGGAGGACAGGTACACTGGCGCTTCTGTGGAAAACATAAAACTCATGATCAAACACCATCTACTTACGGAGAACAAACTATAATGTTGGCAGCAGTAAATACCTCCGTTCTCCTCGCTCACTTCACTTCGAATCATGACGTATTTCTTCTTTCTCTCAAGTGGGACCTGATGATTTGTGTATGTATTAAACCACAAAGGCAACTCAAATAACAGTTATGTTCTAATGGGTAAAATAAAAAAACATACCTCAATTTCAATTGGAAAGTTGTAGGTCCTTTCAATGTCAATGATATTCTCCAGAATGAACTGATTCTGCACAAGGAAAGAAAACCACAATCTTTGAAGTCCTCTAACTACTCAAAGAGAACATCATTACTGTCTTCCCATGGATTAGACTACAGTTGAATACATTTATTAAAGCTGGTTGTTACCTTCTCTGGTTTCTCACTGAAGAGGAAGCCATGGTAGAACTTGGGCTCATTGAAGCTGCAGCTGATGACAGCGATGGCACAGTTGTATGTGGCACAGTGATACTGTCTCCTAAGTTTAAGGAGCTGAGACTCACCAGCCATATTCTCAGTGAATGCTTCAAAACACGACCTAAAATAAATAAAATCAATATTCATCATGTAGCCCTGGAAGAATTGGTTCATTTTACATGACGGTTATGTTAATTCTCGAATCGTAAAAGGTGTTACTTGATCAGGGTCTTGGACATCTCATTCCCCTCCGTTTTGTCTGAGCGACAGTAGGCTTGATTAATGCGGGACTCCTTGGAGTAAACCTCATCTTTGGAAAGGCGGGAATACAGGAGCTCCATCAGCTTGTAGCAGCCGTTCTTCTTCATCAGCTGGATCTCGAATTCTGTCTCATTTGACTAAAATCAAAACATAGGTTTAAACCGATTTCAAATGTGATCCTCCGTTCTAAATAGGCTGTGAGGACATAAACATTTAACTAAGTTAAAACACAAGCTTAATGACCAAATATCATTGGAGAACATCAAAAACAAGCATTGACATTGACAGTTAAGGTTAAGAGGCAAACCTTAGTAAAGCGGCTAAGGAGCAAAACTATTATGTCGGAGACATTTGCCACGAAGAAGTCATTCAGGGCTTTGGTGCCACAGTGAGACGCGAGAGGCAGCAGAACCCTCTCCATCATGGCCTGCAGCACGGAGCTCCTCGGCACCTCCCCCTGCTGGACCACCCCGTACACTGTGCACAGCAGCTGCAGCTGCCGCTCACTGCTCGACCTGGTCAGACATGATGAACACAGAATGGACTCAAAATAAGCAACTCCTGTACAACCTAAGGCGACGCTCCTTGTCTGGTCCCATTCCGAAAGTGGGAAGTTGTTTCCCCATCGACGATGAATGGTTGTGAAGGCTTTACTTACCGCTTTGCAATTCTTTGGAAGCAGGCTTGGAAGGTCTCCTCCATGATGTGTTTTCTATCTCGACACAGAATCCCTGCCATCAGTTTTAGCAGGAGTGGGCTCTGGGAAAGCTCTAGAGCATCCAGCATCTAAAAGGCAGAAAGGCATGTTCAATTGGTGGATCATTCCCGAGCACCAAGTACACCCTGTGTTATATTGTTAAACCAACAAGAGAAACTTCCCACATGAGAGTCTTTGAAAACATAAGAGTCTGCTTGTTTAAAAACATCTTTGCGGAGTTTACCTTTCGGATACAGTCCATGTAGTTGTTGCGGTGAAGCGAGCCCTTCGCAAACTCATCAGACTGCATGGGGAAGTGGGACACTACCAGAGAGTCAAGAGCTCTCTGCAACTCAGTTAATGGCTCCTCTGGGAGGGTGGTGAAGAAGGGCAACACCAACAGAGCCTGACTCTGAAGAGTTGAGACAGTTCAACAAAAAAACATAATCAGCTCAAACAGAAAAGGTACAAATCTTACAGTTGTTTTTAACAATGCAGCACAGTGACTTTAACATATACCCATCCCATTTCCATTACCTTGAGATTCAGTGGCAGAGTCATGTCAAGCAGCAGCATAGTGAACGTGGAAAACACCCGTCTGAACGCTTCATGGTTTGTATCAGAGCAGACAGAGGAGTCAATCTGATGAGGGTGGGAAAACGTTTTCATGAAATAAATTACACTTACCGGGTAAGATAGCCTTGCATGCTTGTGTTGTTCTTTCCTGGACCTAGGATAACAGTATTAACTTCACATCACCTGTAGGAGTTTAGAGAGGAGCAGCAGAGTGGCCGTTTTGCTCTCTGGAGTTGACGTGTGTCCTTCCCACCAGGACTGCAGACTATTCCATCTCCCCAGCACCTCTTCAACCAGCTGTTTTCCCTGAGTCTTCCTCACAGAGCGCTCTTTAAAGCTGTGGTCCAGCATGCCGTTCAGCAGCACGCTCACCTGGTGACAAAGGGAACAGAACAAACAAACTCAAATGCAGAGAAACAATAAATTGTCTATAGTAGAAAGCTTTTCTGAATCTAATTCAAAATGGGGAAGACAAAATGAATGAGCTACCATGCTGGGGTTTAGAGAGGAAGCTTTCATGAGGCGTGGCACTGTGGTGTTCAGACTTCTCAGCAGCTCAGTGTTGATGGTCACCTGGAAGAGGCTGTAGAAGTACTCGCCGTGTGAGAAGCTCAGGAATCTATTGCTGCGACATCCAGATATTGGCACAGAAAGCATGATGGTGTTCAACAACAAGTCCACCAGTTGCTCACTCTGCAGGGAAACAGTAAGCATGTGTCCTTATTGTAGTCACTGGGCTGCAGCTCCAATAAACTCAGTGTAAGTACTTTCAATGTATGTTCAAATGTAACCCAAAGAGAGGTAGAACTGACCTGTTGACTTAGAGAGAATGAGAGCTGAAGCAGGCTATCCGCCAGCCTCTTGGTATTTATGTCCAAAGATGGAAGTGCCTTCCTGTCCTCACCGGGTGCTATACCTTTATACACTGTCATCAGAAGACTGGACCCGAGGGATTGGGCATAGGTGGCATCCTTTCACACCACAAGAAACACAAAGAAAATAAGTGCATGTTCATTAAGTTGAGTTTGAAGATGTTCTGAGTGTTTAATGAGTATGAAAACAGAATTGCATGTATAAAGCTAGGTTAATAGTCCCATGATAAAATATGAATATGACCCAGGCCAAATACCTGACTGTGCAGGATAGAGCTGAGGAAGTCGGCTTTGAGGATCTGCGTACAGGAAGACAGAACCATCTCCATCTGGTCGTGGCGGCTCACAGTGCTGGACTGGTAGAAGTCTACAGAACACAACTCCTCCACACTAGATACATTACATTTGGAAAGAAAATAATCCTGGTGTTCATCATTCCAATTTATTTTCAACTTAATCCATCATATTATATATTTATTTCTTGTGTGCCTAAAATATTACTAGTGAAAGATGATCGACATACCTGTTACGGGAGATTTTTACCCGCAAACTGCTTTCAAGACAAGAGCGGTAAGGTGAAGCCAGCAGGGCCTTTAGGAGAGGAACACACACTTCTGGTAGGTTCTTCATTACCTCAACATCTGCCATGTTGAAACCTACAGCTGACGGCTCACACACCACAAGCGCAGTCAGCTTAAAGAAATCAGAGACAAAAAGCTCTTGCTCCAGAAGCTGTGAACAAATGAAGGACATTGTGAGTCAAACGAAAGGGAAAATCAAGGTTCTTTTTTTTTTTTTAACGTCAGAGTGATTTAAATTCACCTTCCAAAACTCCTGGTCTCCTTTGACAAGAATCATGGTGGTAAACTCCAGCAGGCGGACAGTGATGGTGCACTTGCTGAAGTTGAACTGGTCCACTTCTCTGGGGCTGAAGTGAGAGGTCTTCTTGGCGAGAGGGAAACAACTCTCCGCCGCTGCCAGTTCTTGAGTTGACAGCTCGGTCACAAAGAAGCGTATCGCTTTAAGAAAACTTGATTTCTCCTCAGAGCCTTGACAGGGAAATTGAAAAAAATACAGTATTTATAGCGTCGTCAACAACAGACATATTATTTAAGTACTTTTAAGATTGCAAGTGTATATGTTGTGCAGTTGATGTCAGAGAGAGGGATGTCCTGACGACTTACTAAGCATCTGATGAGGCTTGATGATTTGTAAGTGGATGAAGGTGTTGTAGCAGTCGAGGGCAGCCAACAGCAGGTCCATCCACTGCAGGGTGGCTCTGACACTGAAAGGCCCCGTCAGGTCCCTGAGAGTGGGCTGAGAGAGGAGACCTCCACCCTCAAATCGTGGGATCAGGAAGCCTTTGCCATGATCCTTCAGCATGCCATCCACCCACTGAGGTGGAGACTTCTTCCCTAAGTTCAATCATACAAACGTTATGTTAGTTGAATTCAACATTTCAATTCTTAAAATAATCACCATTTCTTCATGTGGTAGGATTGCTCACCTGAGAGGAGAGGAATGAACTCATAGAAGAGTTCCATGCATTTGTGGCGGCACTCGGTCTGAGGTCTGCCACATTGCTCCAGAAGCCATAAAAGCACATCAGAGAGGCACAGCTTTCCATCAGGAGGAAAGCCCCTATGTGAATAGAAAGAGGGAAAACAGATTATAATGGAACATGCAGTATAATGTAGTAGAACGCAGCTTGTACACAGAATACTAACCTTGGGACGCGCGTCTTAGCATTGTGCTGATTGAGACTGGGCGCCTTTTGATTGATGATTCTTTTCAGATGATCAATGGCAGTGCAACACTGCTGCACTGTACCTGAGGACGGAGGGATGGCAAAAGCAGCCTCAGTTTTTTGCATATTTAAAATTTGTTTTGGTTGATTCATTTGCTTTTAAATTCAAATTGCTACATTTATTATTTACTTGTTTATTTGCCTAGGATTTACTTTTGCTGTTGATTAGCTATATTTGAAATTATAATGTTACTGTTAAGTGCAACGGAGCCTTGTTTAACACAACACGAGTGCATAAAAAGGTTCTTAATACCATTCTAAATCCAAAAAACGCTGCTCTTAAAGCATACATTACTAATTATTGTTCATACATTGCTAAAGTGGAAGATCAATTACCCAAAGACCTCTCATCTGAGTGTGCAAGAGCCAGGCTTTCGACAAATATGACGAGAACTTCAAAGATGAATTGCTCCACCAAGGACTTTTCCTCCCTGGAGGGACAAATACACAACAGAAATGAGATAATACAGTACACAATCCATCATTTTAGAAATGTAAAAGCAGAAAAAGGCAATGTACCTGAATTGTCTGTAGATACTGTTAAATGCCAGGGATGCACCCAGTCTTTTGAATCCATTGGGGTGGAGAGCCAAGCTGTAGATCCGCTTAAACAAGGACTTCATGTTAGTCGGGCTCCTCTCCTGCTGCTTTGGGGTGGTTTGTTTGATCGACCATTTGACAAACTCCTCAATGCAGCGGCCACAGAAGTCTCTGAGAGTGCTATCCATTGGGTCAACCACACCATCCTGAATAAAAACAAAACCAATGTAAGCAAAGGTCTAAGTGTCTTCTTAGGGTTTAGGTCATTTGCCTATGAAGCCCTTTATAGTATATAAAACACTTACCATAATGGCGTCCAGGACAGCTACTGTATCTTGGCTCTCAAACTTCTTGTTGTTTGTGAACCAATGAATCAGCTGCATTACCAGCGGTTCAAAGAGCTGTCTGGTCACCTGGTGAAGAAATGTCAATTCCCAAACATTACTGGCGACATAATAAAAAAAAAAACCCGAGCTCTTCTGTAAGAACCAGGCTCTATTGTTCCCTGAATTGCCTTTACGCAATCAGACAGATATTTAGGCAGTCGTTCATTTGTAAAAAGTTTTTAAAAAAATTGTAAAAAGGAATACAGCTTCCTTGACAGTATACTTAATTAAAAATACATTAGTCAAACAAATGTTAATGATATCCTTAAACTCCAACATATTCAAGGATTTTCTGGGGGAACATACCTGATCGACATCACAGGCTAGCCGCAGCAGCACAGGAAACAGCCTCTTGTGCAGCTTGTACATGGGAGGCAGTTTATTCTCCCCCTCCACCATCTGAGCACTCTTCCCCACCATGTACACCACCAAGCTGTGGAGAAGCTCACAGGCTGCTATCTGCATCACAAGAGAAACTGGATTAAAATAACATCTTATTTTCAGTTTGGCCATTCCTTTGTCATCAAACTAGCTTGTGGGAAGTCTTTGATGCTACAGGACACACCTTGGTCTGTCTGTCACTGGTGGACAGAGCCAGTTCGCTGATGTGAGGCAGAAAGGGGTCGAGGTAGATGACCGGCTTCATATCGGCGAACGGCACTGCAAAGCTGAGCCGTTTCTCAGAATCCCAGGCGACAAATTTCTTCATCGTTTCCTCTGATGAGACCACTAAATGTACAACAAAGAGAAAGAGGCCAATGATCAACAGAAATAGCAATTGTCTACTCACAGTCAAACCATAATTCTTGAGGAAATACCAAAAATGATGGCAGGTAAATTCTGAAAATCCTCACCAGTCACAAGGTTCCTGTTCAGCTTTCCTCCCAGATGACCGAGCAGCTTCACCACCCTGAGCCTCACAATGTCAAGAGGAGCATCTTCCTGCATTAACAGAGAATTCATTTCATGTTCACAAGTTCAGTTGTACTCGTATCCATTTCTGTTCTGCATGACGACAAGTCGTTAACTATGATTTGTAATAGTTATAAAGTAATTTAGCTTTATAACAGGTAAAAATAAACGACTGCAGGAACTCTTAGTAATTGTGGGGTTTTTTAAAATTGGACAAAGCATGTTTAACTGTTTCTATGTTTGTATTGCTGTACTTATGCAGTAGGGCTGAACAATTAATCGATTTTAAATCGAAATCGCGATTTTAAATGATGCGATTATCAAATCGCAAAGCCTACGATTTTTTAAAACTTTTTTTTTACAAATATCTTTTACAATTTTTTTTTTTTCTTCTTGTGTGTCAGTCATCCACACCAATCAGAAGTGCTGTGCTCCACATGTACCAGCCATTGTTAACCAATCAGAAGTGGCCCAGGATAGAAGGTGATAGACAGATTGATCCAATCACCTGCCAAGTATTTTTGAAATACTTTTCCAAATGGCTTCCAATGGAGCTTTCCTAGAAGGTTTGGTGAACCATCTGAGTCAGGTTAGTAATGCTCCATCACATGTTTCTATCACAGGGTGAATCTTAAACTGAAGCTTGACTTTAAAGCAACCCAACGGAAGTTTCATGTAAGTTTAGTTCTTTCACTCGTAGCTCGGGCTGCGGGGGTGCTAGAGAAGGGAGCACGTTGATACGACCTTCCTAGCCGGAGTCATGGCCGCATTTTACAATAAACTTACGTTGGGTCGCTTAAAAACAAATATCGCAATTTCGAATCGCAATATTTGTCAGAAAAATCGCAATTAGATTTTTTCCCAAAATCGTGTAGCCCTATTATGCAGTGAACAAACTACTAAGGAATTAAGTAAACAGTAAATTAATGTTGTTATACAACTGCAGCCAAATTGTGATGGATTCTAGATAGACAAAAAAAAAACAATCCCTCAAGAATACTAAAAGATGTCTTCCCACTTTCCCGTTCAGTACCGTGTTGAGCTGGTTGGATTTTTTCATGAGCCTCGTCAACACTCGTTTGTATCCTTTTTCACTTTTTGAAGACAGAGAAGACATCACCTCCCAGTTGCTCTCATCTTTGTCTAAAGTCAACAAACATCTGCATTAGACTTTTTGCTTGGCAGATTTCTTTATCTGTTTAACTGAAATAATGATATAACCAAACAAATATGTGTGACCTCTCTTCATACTGTTGCAGACTTACTGTTAGTGGAGGTGCTTTTCAGGTATCCATCCAGGAGAGGAAGGATGCTGGTGTAGCAGTGCTGCATGGTCTCCAGAGGAATGTAGGAGGACCAGTCTTCGAGGGCGTCCAGGGCGGCGTTGGCCAGAGGAACGTGGCTCAGACCCAACTTCAGAGCCGTCTAGAGACACCCAAAATAAAAGCTGTATTCATACATCCTTATATAATTCACAAAAATACAATCAAACAAACGAAAGAACCCCACCTCCAGAGCAGGACAGTAGGCCTTGATGTCCAGAGCTACGATGTTGTGGTGCAGCGAGAGGACAAAGGTCAAGCAGGACGCCAGCAGCTCGTCTTTGTACTGCTTCATTCTCACACACACCTACAGAGAGACACACGTCACGCTCACCTCCTGCATATACATTTCCTCTGTAATGCTGCATTTAAGTTTGTGACATTCCCAGGAAATATTTTTAAAACATGTTACCTCTTTTCCGAACTTTGAGAAGAGTGCAAAACAAGAACTTTTCACAGCGTCACTCTGAGGGGAGGAAGAGCTTCTTGTGCCAACTCCCTGTCGAAAACAGAGGGCAAGTAGTGATCACTTACATTGAATATATAGGAGAAAAGCTCATATAGAGGCAATACAAAGTTTGTTTTCTGCTATTATCCTATACTACTTTGATATTCCTTCAACCTGGTCCACTGGTAGAGATCTGCCTGGATCCTTTTCCAATGCCCTGATATTACCTGGTAGTACTTGATTCTCTTGCCGATTCTCATGGTGACAGAGAGCAGCTTGTAGAAGCCACTGACGAGTGGATTCCGTATGGAGTGAAGGATAAGTTCATGGCTTAATGGATACATCCAGGAGTCAAAATACTCCACATGTTTTTTCAGCAACAACTCGCTGCAAAAAAAGAAGAAGGGTGTCAAACAAATCAAATCACTTTTTCAAGACCCTTATAAAGTCTTGAAGATCACCTCTATGTGTGTAGTCTTCATTACCTGCAGAAGTCAACCAGGTTGATAAAGGCAGTGAAATCTTTGATCTTGTTGGGCAACAGATGAGCTGTGGGGTCAGAAGAGGGCAGGACGTGGGCCGCATCATCTGCAGCCTGACAGACAAAGAGGCATGAATTAGGGTTCAATGGACAAAAAGGCTTTTGATGAATCCATCATCTCTCATCAACCGCCTATGATTTTCAATGAGACCTCACCTCCTCTCCTGTTGAAACTTTCTGCACAGACAAGTCCAATTTTTCAACAATTCTGAGAATCGATTTCACCAGCTCGTCATAAAGCAGACGGCTCAACGACAGGAGAGCAGCGTTCTGACTTTCAAAATCTCCATCCAAAAATCCTGAGTCCTGCAAAGGAGTACACACATGTAAAAAAGACGTTGCTTAAGAACAAAGAAACAATTAACCTGGCAGGAGACAAGAACAATGCTTATATCTATGTTGTGGTATATACTTGCTTATGAAGGCTGTACACGTGAAACCCTGAAAAACGTTGCCTGTTGCCACAAGCATGTGATCATAAAAAACTAACATGGCTGTACCTTCAGCCGATCACAGTCCAGAAGGCTTTTGAACAGGGCCAGATAGTTCTGACTGGATGGAACTTTCCACTTTCCTGTACGCATTTGGGAAGATTGAGATTGACCACCATCTTTGTCCTGAGAAGGGAAGGACAGAAAGCATATATCAGCACAGTAAAACACTTTTGGAATTTTTTTTTAAATCAAATTATGACGACAAGATCTGAAACATGCACCCGACCTCGGAGAGCATGATGGGTTTTGAACAGACACGGATCAAGCCCTGGTGCACTGTAAAATAATAAAAAAGTAAATTCATTAGCCGATGTTATGTGCTGTTAGAATCCTGCTCTTAGTAAAAAGCTTTATTTTTACTTTATCACTGGGTCTCTTCACTCATTTCTATTTCATTACGGTCTTTTGGTATAACGTGCTGGTGATCAACGTACCCACGGAGCTAATAAAGCTCCACAGCACAGGTCCTTTGGAGGCCATGGCCACCAGCACCTTCAGGATGGACCTGCAGCAGACGCTCTGCATCTTCTCGCTGTACTGAGGGAAGTTGTCGATCTGCACCACCATCAGGCGCTCCAGGAGGGGGGTGTACACCTCTGGAACCTGAGACATTGAACACAAGGCAGATGGTTTAGGCCAGGGGTGTCCAAACTTTTCACACCGAGGGCCACATACATACAAATATACGAAGGGCTGGGCCGCTCACTAGAGGTATATTGCCTCATAAGTTAAGTTATAAGTCAGCAAAATCAATCAAATGTAGGTAAATGATGCTTGTTACTTGAATATGCTTTATGAAAACAAACAGCCTACATCCCAGCTGTCCATGGGGTTTCCTTTATTTTGTTGGCAGCTCATTCCTTAAAACAGGAGCCTCAGATTTATAATAATAAGGGGAAATAGGAAGGGTATATTTCAAGCTTGTTACGTAAATAAGTCATTAGGCTTTTTTCTTATCAACTTTAGAAATTGTTCTCAACTTTAATGGACTGAATGTATTTCAAACATTTGGCTTATTAACTCATGAACTACTGTGTAATATAACTTTACATATATATTTGAGAAGTACAATATAAGACAAGCACAAGTTTTATTTGTGGGTCATATTTCATTATACTTTTTGAATTTGCTGAGGGGCGATTCAAAAATGGTCCGTGATAACATTTGTGATTGATCCAGCAATCTTTGCTCGAAGTGAGTGACTGACTGCACGTGTGTTACCTTGTCCAGGTGGATCAGGACGCTCGCTATAGAGTCCAGAAAGCTGGGCAGCTGGTAGAAGCTCTCGTCCTCATCATCAGACTCCGTTAGGTACATCTGCTTACAGCGCTGGATCAGCTCTGTGTACATCAGGTCCACGTCTTGAGGGCAAACTTTCTTGCAAGGCTAAAAGAAGAAAACATGATTCTTTTGTCTTGTATGAAGTCTAGAATGTAGATGAAACCAATTTGATATTTTACAACTGTAATCAAACCGAACAAGGCAATGAACATACGCCTGCAAAGAATCCATATCCTCTTATAGCAATGGACAGCTCCTTATGTGTCGAGTCCATGGTCTTAATGATGCCGCAGAACTTCTGCATGAAGAACTTCAACTTGCTTTTGTGCTCCTCGATATTATCTGCCACCAGGATAGCCACCTGGACATGATAATAAAATGAATGTTAATCTAAGTTGTTGGAATGACAAAAGATACATTATTTTTATTATGAAGTGCAAAAGCTTTGAAGCGTATTACCTGTTTGAGGAAGGCTTCGAGTGCATAGTAACTGGTCTTCTTCATCTCAGCATTGATGTGTCCGCAGTGCTTGGACATCACCTCGAACAAAGCTCTGTAGTTGTCCATCAGGCAGCTGCTGAACTGGGATGCATGTCTGGCGATTAATCTGAGCCCGGCTGTTTGACAAACAGAGACGTATTAGTTTTCAGGGCGTTTTATCTTCAAGGTATTATTTAAATGGCAGGTCTTACCAAATGTGACAGCATAGCGGCTCATTTCCACCTACAGCAAAAAGAAGGAAAAACAAGCAATCCCAGGAGTCATGTTATATAGTCTCCCATTTGATGCAAAAGCCAATAACATAACATTACATGCATAATCTATCATCTTAGAGGGTATTTTATAGCAACAATGACATTTACCTGGGGACTGATTGCCTTCATGGCATATTGAAAAATGTCCTTAGATGTTGCTGGGTCTGCAAATTCAGAGACACAAATAATTTTAGTATTGAAAATGTTTGTCCTCCATTTTGGATAAATAGATACTGCAAAGAAAATATGGTCATTCACACCTTCTTCCATCGTTTTGGGGAAGTTGACCATTAGTGCGGTGATTCCTCTCAAACATCCAGCCACAACATACATTTTTGGTTCCTTAGTTAAAGAGGTCATCTAAAACACAAATGAAAAGCCACATTAAAACAAGCTGTGTTGACACAGAATCTGAAGAAAAAGCCACACTGATTTTTAAAGATAGTCATTTTGCTCAAACATCTGACCATGATTTTTTTCGGTCTATGTCAATTCACTTGTATCTGTTTGCATACCTGTTCCTTTAGCTCTCCGAGATAGGCTTTGTAGAGTTTGTCAGAGTTGTGGACCATCTCGCTGGGATGAACTTCTGCGAGAACTCCCAACAACTCATAGATTTTGCCGAGGACTACGATCAAAGATATCAAATGTTTATGTTAATACATATTCATTGCCTGTATAAAGTTATTCTCGTTACGGTGGTGCCTTTGATTCAGGCATTAAAGGAAGTCTCACCAGAGTCTGCTAGTTTGGTCTTCTGACAGAGTTCGCTGTAATATCTGTTGAATATTTCACAGATTCGAAGGTCTGCGACCACACTGGAAGCTTTTGTTGTTTGGAGAACCTGTGGAGAGTTTTTGACAAGAACAATGTCTAAGAAGCTTATCCAAACAACTTATTTTCATACTCACACATTTATCAACCGTACTGTATGAAAAGTGTACCAGATGCAAAGAGAAACCAACCTTTATGAGGAGATCCAGCACTGGAGCCCTACACTTTGCCAGTTTTTCCTTTGTATACACAACCATGCATGTGTTCTGCACAAACAAAGCAATGAAGAGAAACAACATACTTGATTCTGGAATTCACATGAAAAATACTAACAATCTTTTAATCTGGTTTGAAATGGGGAACTTACTCTTATGTCAATGGCGTAAGTCTTCTCCCAACCTTTCACTCTTGGTGAGACCCGGTCCAAGAACTTCTCCAAGAACCCCAAGATCTCCACTCGGGTGTCCCGGAACTGAAACACAGATGTTTTCGGTCATCATGAGAACTTTTCAGTGACTTTATTAACGGGATGTTCAATGATACCTACCTCATCTGATGGCAGGGACTTCCTGATGAAGCTGAGCAGTCCATAGTCTTTGGAGAACAATAAGGACGTCTGTAAGGCTTCAAGACGAGGAGGATGGGATCAGAAGGAAATGTTAATATTTGTTTTTACATTCTTCTTATAGTGTGTAAATCACAATACCAACACTAAACTATGCATATTGTTAGCCCAATTGTATTTTAATAATGAATACATTTGTTGGATTATAAAGCAAGTATGATGGATTTTGTTGCTACTGTACAGCTTAGATAAATAGGGAGTGACTAATGTCAGCCCAGAAACAGACTACCAGGGTCAAGATCTACCATGTAATATGATAATATAACCATATGTTGAATAAAGTATGAACTAAAGAATGAGCCCCCTGACAAAAGGGTGCCTTGGAGGTAATTTGTGGTCAGATGGAACAACTCCCTGCAGACTGCACTACTTTCTGTTGCAAATCCACTTGGGTTTAATACTGAAAAACTTATTATTTGGAGATTGTTTTACTAATTCCTTAGTGCATAGGCCTACTTCCAATGGTGGTTAGCCACCTGCAAGCTTTGCTTAATGTCACGTGGTACTAACAGTGTGTTCTGGATGAGGTTACCGCCCACAACAGTGAGTTTTGGCGGAAGAACATTGTGTGATGCAGGCAAACTTAATACAAACTGAAATCTGAAAAATATTGAAATTGTTTCTGCACGCCGAATGATTATGTTCCTTATAATACATCTTAAATTACCTTATCCTACAAGTTGTTCATCGCGGGTTAACAACAACAGCATCATTAACACAAAATGGCCATGTTGTTATTGTAGTTTGGCGCGGACACAAAGCGTTTCTGCTATCTATGGGAATACTTGATAAACTTCATTGTCTTACCAAGTTCATTATCGGTTGTTAGCATGCAGTCCTGTGCCAAATCACCGACAATATCGTGACACTTCAAAGCTGCAGCCCGTGGGTCTTCATCCGAAAGGGACTCATGGAGTTTCAGAAGAAGCCCCTGGATGCCTCCAGCAGTGTTGCTGTCGGAAGACATATCTGCAGACTGGATCTAAGGTAACGTTAGCATCACGTTAGCATCATTACTTTCTCTCATAAGTACACTGTGTGAGAAAGAACTCTGAACAGCACTGTCAGGCATGCACAGCCATTCAATATCCAGTTGTGAAGCACGCACATCAGGAAGAAGGATGGGATATGTTTCCTTCAAAATAAAAGCCCTGGCAGTGAAGGTTCAAAGGACGTTATGTGACATAAGTGACAGGCATATCATCTGGTGGCCACTTAACTATGAGTGCTATTGTTACAAATTGCCTGTATTATCTAAAATATATCCTAAACCTCTGTCTAGTTTGGAAGATCAAACTGCTCACTTTTCCATTGTTAAATAGATCGACTTAAAACTATAATTTCTGCGTTGACACACCTGGCCTTGATGTTTGTTATATGTGCATGCATCCCAATCAATTCCAATGAGCTTTAATTCTCCATTTGGTGTAACACGTACCAGTCTGTTTGCACAGATGTATCTTGAAGAGATCCCATAATTGCTACTATGAACCTGTTTAATAATTTATAACAATGTGCAACATTTAATTCCATTATGTTTCTTCTTTTGAATTACCTACAGCATGTGTTGTGCCAAATTATGCACCCCCGCCGTGAAATGCACCCCTTGTCACGGGAACGCGCATTTGAAAATTAAACGTTTACATATGGGCATAGATTTGTCTCATAATTATTTGTGTGAACATAAAAATAATTTGTGTGTAAATATGTGATTTGTAAATGTAAAACACCATCCACAAATGCATTTAAAAGATTTGCAAACTCATAAATAAATGTGAAAATGTCTCCGTACAAACGGATCTGCAAATATATGGAATTCCACTGTAGCGCCTGGTACCTTAATGGGAAACCCTACATGTTTGAGCATACTTCTGGTCAATATTTTCAAAACACAATTACCAACGGAAGTAATCAGGAACTCTCAAACAAGTTATCATAAAAACATGATATTTATTGTTTTTTACGCACGGATAGATTATACAACTATTTTTGGAGTAGGAACATAATAAACATAAATCCAACAAACCGACTTTTATTGCTTAACATTATATATATATATATATTTTACAACGTATTGAAAGTTAAATATTTCAGCTAATACCTGATTAGTACAGCATCACCACCTACATCGATCATTCTAAATAATTGAAATAAATACAAATCTTATAGCATTAATGTCTATATAGGCCCTACTGATTTTTTTTTTTTTAGTATCTTTCTGTGCAGCATGAAGCAATTTTAATTTTACGATAATTTGTTTGCTATTTTTCTTATCACTTCGGTTTGGCAACTGTATTTTGAAAACCTTTACAGGAAGTACTGATACGTAATCATGTTGAATCAGTTGTCTAGTGTCTAGTGAAAAAAGTTAATTTATGTAAGTATAAAAATCATTTTATATTTTCCCCTACAACAAGAAGCAATAAACATTGTAGTTTTATGATCGATTTTTAGCTAGTGTCAGACAGTTAACTTCCGTTTGGTAACTGTATTTTGAAAATATTTACCGGAAATACAACTATGTAATAATTTCTGTATTTCCGCTAGCTTGACGAATACATTGCAGTTCCTCTCTTTGTCCATCAGAGAGCGCCATACACACATTACTTTACCTAAAGTCTATGATTTCAGTGGCCAGTGAACTAAGGTAATTTACTTAAGCATGTACAATATTGAGGTACTTGTACTTTACTTTCGTTTTTCAATTTCCTGCTGCTCTATAGGTTGACTCCACTAAAAATAATAGGCCATTGTTTTACTTTAAAAAAGAAAAGGAAAACAAGGAAATACATACAATGCTCCCCCTTTCCATTAAACATTACAGTGATATTACTACCTTTAAAGTTAAAGAGAACATTTAATTGTCATGAGTGCATACTAATGAGCTATTACTCTCAATTTATAGTAACCTTTCTCTGGCAACAAAGAGTTATCTTCAAGTGTTACAGCAGCATGTAAATAAGGCATTTCGCATAATGTGACAATGAAAGTGTAGAAAAAAAAAACATATACAGTAATTATAAACATTTAAACATTAGAAAATAAAACAAAACTTAAAAGTAAAACATATACATATTGACAGTGAAAGATATCTGTGGACTATCTTTAGAATTGACACTATGAAGGGCCAACTTACTTCTCAAGAAATGTAAAAGTAAGATTACATTAAGTTTGCAAGAAATTGCATTTTAAATTGAATATAAATGTACAAGGTACACACAGCGCGAAGACACTATACTATTTAGATTGGTGAATTATGGTTGTTGAGGGGGAAGTGTTGGAGTCCGGTTATCAAAGAGCTCCATAATAAGTAATTCCAAATAATGTACATAATGTATTAATAGTATAACAAATCATTTTCATATTATTCCATGCTGGAAAAAAAAAAACCTTTGTAGTATCTATGTGTGAAATAAGAAACAATAAACATTGTAATTGTATGATCGTTTTTTAGCTAGTGTCTATTAACTTCCGTTTGGTAACTGTATTTTGAAAATATTCACCGGAAATACAAATATGGAATACATTGCAGTTCCTCCCTCTGTCCACCAGAGGGCGCCACACAAACACACGCACGCACACACACGCACGCACGCACACACACACACACACACACACACACACACACACACACACACACATTGCTTTACCTAGTCTATGATTTCAGTGGCCAGTGAACTAAGGTAATTTACTCAAGCATGTGCAATATTGAGGTACTTTACTTTCGTGTTTCCATTTACTGTTGCTCTATAGGTTTACTCTAGTATAGTAGTGTATGCATGTATAGGAATTGTATTCAGATATCAATCACAACTTGACACACTTATTTAAACACCAGGGTACTTTCTGACATTGGAATTAATAGGCTATGATCAAAATCCCAGATATATTCTGTGTATGACTTTCAAAATCACACCAACTCATTGACATGGAGAAGCTATTATTTTGAAAAGGCATAACAGGAAGTTGACGTTTTACTATGGGTAGCTTGACACTTTAAAATTGACACCTGTTGTTAAGGGAGGACTCCACACAAAATCCCCAGCAACGCGCGAACACGCACACACACACACACACACACACACACACACACACACACACACACACACACACACACACACACACACACACACACACACTCACACGCATACACACGCACACACAGGCAGGCACACACGCACACACACACACACACACACACACACACACACACACACACACACACACACACACACACACACACACACACACACACTGTTCCAGCCCACAATCACATGGAGAGAGTAGGCGATTCAACACAGTGAGCAGAGCAGATAGTGAGGGGTTTGGGTACGGCTGTGAAAAAAAAGGATAGCGCAGTGATTGTGGATTATTTTGTCTTTTTCAAGACTAAACCTCGGTCACTTTTCCGCTTTAGGATTGTTTCCGGCTGAAATGTTACAGGACCCGACTGCAGGTGTGTAATTTAGTCTCATGTTTTAATATTATGTCTGGGTTACTACAACAGCAATTTGTTGCTGATGAATAAGTTTACACAACGTTCAAAGAAAGAAAAGTCTACTGACAGTTTAACCCGCTTCCTAACGTTAGTTTAATCTGTTTTAATCAACTTTTCAACGAACTCTGTTCACATTTAGCAGCTAATTTAAATGCGGACGCTTGCTTGCAAATAGCCTAGCGTTGCTTGTTTTAGAGGGAACATTACTTTAAAACACCAACGATATAACTTCAAAACACAACACATGTATTAGCCTACTTCCACAGAACATACTTACACTTTAAGAGTGTTCTTCGAGTCTTCTAAACTAACATTAAACGCAAATGCCTACCGCGAGCTAGCATTCTGAATTATATTTTATGACAAAAACTTTTTTTTTTATACATTCCAAATAAAATAATATAATATATATCTTTATGAGGATTACTTCTGTCTCGTTTTATTCAGCAATAAACTACAATTAATACGTTTCCCGATTTTTAACCAGCAGTGTTGTGACCACTGGTCACCTGTGCAGGGGACTGAATGACCACCTTTACCTTTTCTCTATCCTAGTTTTCTTCCAGACACTTTCATGATTTTTTATTGAATGTGGCTTACATTTTACACAACATCGTTGTAGTTTCATCAGAATCATTTAGGCAACCTGTTTGTGATCCACCACAGCTAAAGACTGGTTTATCAGATTAGGTTTTGGTTTGTAATTGCTATCATTATTGTATTAGGTTCAAGAATGCTGAGACTTGCCTAACACTACAACGACTACTTGATTGTATTCCCTCACACATTGTTAAACACAGTCCAGCACTATCCATGAACACACACCTCATTTAAAGGGAATACAGGAAATCCACATTAAAGGAGAAACACCTTTTCTCAACACCTAAAACACGTTTGTAGTGAAACTGAAGCAGGTTAAACATCAGTCAAGTTGTACTTTTTTATGTGGGGGCGTAGATCCTGCCAACACATCTGGTAATGTGTCACGCCTCAAACTGCCAGTGCTTGTAGTCCAAAAAGATCTTCTCAGGACTAATAGTCTTCTCTCTCTTTGGCAGATTCCATCCTCACTGTAGTGGTGCAGTGTTGAGTCTGAGAAGAAGCTGTACTGCAGGATAGCCCTCACCAGGCCTGAGGGCCGTTGGACGTATAAGACATGCTGGCTGCCATTCTGCGCCAGAGCTCTGGTGGAGGAGGATCAGGAGGTGGAGGTGGCAGCAGCAGCAGCAGCAGTGGCGGTGGTGGTGGACCCAAAATGTCTCTAGGTATCTCCCGACTCTCCAGCTCCAGCCTGGGTTCAGCAGGCCCTACCACCGTGGGCCCCTCAGGGCCTGGCAGAGCCTCTAAGAGCGGCTCGGTCAGCCCGGAAAGCCCAGATATCCCCGCCTCGGACCCGATGTACATCATGCAGCTGGTCAGCGATGTGCGCAAGTTTGCTGATGTGCTTCTGCAACTCAAAGAAGTTTTCAACTCCAATGGTATGTTTGGCATTAAGGGAAATGTCCCCAAATACACTCATTTATGATATCCTGCTGATGATAGAGAAACAGCCACACATGCTCAAGTAACTAAACAATACTCTTCTGAGGTAATGTCTCAAACCTCAAAACAAAAACAAATGATTGTACGGATGTCTGCTTTTCATAAGTTCCACTTGTGAGTGTTTCCATGCCCTAACATCTTGTTTTCCTGTTACTGGTGATGACATGAACACATGACTGGGGGGACACTTGGCTATCTCAGTTGGTTAATTATTATTTTAGGCTCACAAATAATTGAGTGCGTTCTGAGAATGAACTGAATTGTGGCAGTGTAGAGCGGTAAAAAGGGGAATAGTGTAAGTACAGCGAAACGGAATTGTAACGGAACACAGCTGTCACTCAACCCTTGTGTACACACTGTTGCTTTCACCACAATGTACACAGCCCCAGGTCTCTCTGCCTGTTTGGTCCCGCCGCGGCCTTGGCTGCACGGTCAGTCAACCAGCCTTATCTCACTTTGAGTTGGGTTCTTACCCTTTCTTGTTTCAAATCGGTACAGTAGAAAAACACAGCCATTCACCAGTCCCTGTAAAAGCTATAAGAGTGAGGATGAATTCCTGCATGGTAAAAAAATATATTTCTGGTTAGCTTTGACATGCCAATAATTATGTGATCAGTTAGAGTTAATTAGCCTGAAGGAAGCTAAAATAAATCAGTCTTCCATCTTTTAATTGATCTACACTGAACCACATGAAACAGCAACAGCATTCCAGCAGGAACTTTAAACGCCCAAGCTTAAAAAAAACCCTCTTAAGCCAGTAATTCGTTAGCCATCCTTTGTCAGTTATGAAATGGATAATTCCCCGTACCATAGTTTGCACTTTAGAGACTTTCTCCTGTCTGTGTTGCTGTGTATATTTATGTGGCCGGGCGGTTATTACATTCCTGCCTTGGTATGTTTTTGCGTTGGCTTTTGGATCAGACCCAGATTTGTTAATCCCGAGACCTGGCATAAAGGTCTAAATAAGATGAGGTGAAGCTGCTGGTGGTTCCCTGTATTCCCCCTTCACCCTGTGCCATGACACCCTAGCCCTGGAGAAGAGGAATCCCAGGCTTTGTTTTTTGTCTGAGGGATCAGTAAAAGGTGCTTGACCTGGCTGGACATGTCGGCATTATAGAAAGAAGGGCTTGCAGCGTGCACATTTTTAAGCTTGAGAGACTTTTCAGTGACCTGTCAGCATGCCAGGGATCAAAGCAGTAAATCATCATGTGCAAGAGATCCACGTCTGCAGATTTGTGGAACAGAAGAAGGCTCGGTTTAAGCAAGAAATATACCTCGCGCTTTCATGGCTCCACCGTTTCAGTTTTGAGCGTTAACAACCACAAATGATGTGGTAACTTTGTTCAGTTTAGTAGCAGATTAATGAGCGACAATGCATGCATACAGGTTCCTGCTGTGTGCCAAGTTTGCATAGCTGTCATACTAGACACTTTGCCCTTGCTTCTAGTGATTAAGAAACCGGTTTATGATGTGCGCTCTTTCCAAATAACAATAACAAGGACTGTGAGCCGAACTGTAGAAGAGAATACGTTGAATGGGTTTAAAAATAAACTCATGACGAACATAATTCAACAACTTTCAGCCGACTCTGCCCTAAATGTAACTACACACAAAGTACAGGTCCAGTACACACAATGTACAGGTCCAGTACACACAAAGTACAGGTCCAGTACACACAATGTACAGGTCCAGTACACACAAAGTACAGGTCCAGTACACATAATGTACAGGTCCAGTACACACAAAGTACAGGTCCAGTACACACAAAGTACAGGTCCAGTACACATAATGTACAGGTCCAGTACACACAAAGTACAGGTCCAGTACACACAAAGTACAGGTCCAGTACACATAATGTACAGGTCCAGTACACACAATGTATAGGTCCAGTACACACAAAGTACAGGTCCAGTACACACAAAGTACAGGTCCAGTACACATAATGTACAGGTCCAGTACACACAAAGTACAGGTCTAGTACACACAAAGTACAGGTCCAGTACACACAATGTACAGGTCCAGTACACACAAAGTACAGGTCCAGTACACACAAAGTACAGGTCCAGTACACACAATGTACAGGTCCAGTACATACAATGTACAGGTCCAGTGCACACAAAGTACAGGTCCAGTACACACAATGTACAGGTCCAGAACACACAAAGTACAGGTCCAGTACACACAATGTACAGGTCCAGTACACACAATGTACAGGTCCAGTACACACAAAGTACAGGTCCAGTACACACAAAGTACAGGTCCAGTACACACAATGTACAGGTCCAGTACACACAAAGTAAAGGTCCAGTACACACAATGTACAGGTCCAGTACACACAAAGTACAGGTCCAGTACACACAATGTACAGGTCCAGTACACACAATGTACAGGTCCAGTACACACAAAGTAAAGGTCTAGTACACACAAAGTACAGGTCCAGTACACACAAAGTACAGGTCCAGTACACACAATGTACAGGTCCAGTACACACAAAGTACACGTCCAGTACACACAAAGTAAAGGTCCAGTACACACAATGTACAGGTCCAGTACACACAAAGTACATGTCCAGTACACACAAAGTACACGTCCAGTACACACAAAGTACAGGTCCAGTACACACAAAGTACAGTACACACAATGTAAAGGTCCAGTACACACAAAGTACATGTCCAGTACACACAAAGTACACGTCCAGTACACACAAAGTAAAGGTCCAGTACACACAATGTACAGGTCCAGTACACACAATGTACAGGTCCAGTACACACAATGTACAGGTCCAGTACACACAAAGTAAAGGTCTAGTACACACAAAGTACAGGTCCAGTACACACAATGTACAGGTCCAGTACACACAAAGTAAAGGTCTAGTACACACAAAGTACAGGTCCAGTACACACAAAGTACAGGTCCAGTACACACAATGTACAGGTCCAGTACACACAAAGTACACGTCCAGTACACACAAAGTAAAGGTCCAGTACACACAATGTACAGGTCCAGTACACACAAAGTACATGTCCAGTACACACAAAGTACACGTCCAGTACACACAAAGTACAGGTCCAGTACACACAAAGTACAGTACACACAATGTACAGGTCCAGTACACACAAAGTACATGTCCAGTACACACAAAGTACAGGTCCAGTACACACAAAGTACAGGTCCAGTACACACAAAGTACATGTCCAGTACACACAAAGTACACGTCCAGTACACACAAAGTACAGGTCCAGTACACACAAAGTACAGTACACACAATGTACAGGTCCAGTACACACAAAGTACAGGTCCAGTACACACAAAGTACAGGTCCAGTACACACAAGGTCAATTATGCAAACAGAGATGCCAACACATGATAGTAAAGCCAAGCATTCCCATAGGAAGGCCTATTCTGGATAAATACAGGAAAAGGCTAATTTGGGAAAGTAGGCTGTTTACGATGTAGAAATAAGAGCGGCGAGGGAAGGAGCAAAGGGACCATTGTGTCTACTTGTCATTTTAAACTCCAGGATTAGGAAGATGTTGAACAAATAGCAAGTCGGGACAACATTTATCCAAACGCAGCTATTTGGATTGTATTTAGTTGTTTGTATCAGGATTGTTTATGTCGTTAATAAACGCCTCCACAGTGCCATTGTTAGGGTTTAGCACTCTCTGGCTTTCGCACAGCTTGCTAGCAGATTGTTGGGAGTCACTGACTTGTGCTGTGATTGGATGTGATTGAATCCCCCCCTAATTTATGGCCATATTATCTCTGCAGCGCTTCACAATGGTTCAAACCTCTCATTATCCTGGCCACTCGCTGAAACCTAAGGGAACCCTCCTTTCCCCCCCTTTTTATATACCAAGCAGGGCCAATAGTCAGAGCAATATTCAGCTCGGAGCCTTGTAGCCCTTCGTGCCTGCATCAATGATGTGACACCCATTGTCTCAGCAGGCCTCTCCAGGCTAACATGCTGCTGCTAACGGGCAGCTTCTGCAGAAATGATACTTTCCCAAGTCAGGAATAGCTGTGGCCTGTGGGATTGACCCCTCGGGGGTTTCTCCCGTCAAATCCATTAAGCATGTTCTATCTTTAACACAAATGTTCAACCTCAAATCAACCTTAAATGGTAATTATAATGCAGCTGCTGTTCAGTTGTGGCAATGACGCATGACTGAAGAGATTGTTTATGTGTTTACAGCTCCGTCAAAGTGTGACAGATAATAACATTCTTCCTTTAGAGTTATGACCTTGCCAAGTGGACACTTATGAAGGAGATGTCAGTAATTGGAAAGGATTATTATTTTGGAAAAATGTGTCTTAACAGATGACTTTTGGACTTTGATGGTGAATGGCTCTTCTGAAGCTTTCCATCATAAGATCAGCGTAACAAACATCCTGCCAACAACAGAATGCATAACTGTTGCTGTGTTCAAAGAGCTCTGCCGAACATTGTTGTGCATCTCAGAACTCATTTCAAGCGTGCGGTTTGATTGTTCTGGCTGGCTTGGTCAGGTGTGTCATCAATGTGTTCATGCTCTGATGCTGTCAAGCAGGATGATGGCAAATGTTAGGCGTCAGCTGCTTAAGAATGAAACGGCACCTCGCAGTCAGTGAGGCTGAGGACAGGGCATTACAGGAAAGCTTTTTAAATGCAACGATACACTTCATGTATACAATGTTTTAAATCTTTAGTAACTGCTTGTATTATTAGTTACTGAACATCTGAGGTTAACATAGGTTCGATGTCTTGGGTCCCTACTTCTGCAGTCCTTGCCTGGATCACACCCATCTACGAACTAATTTCACCTCAAATACACGCCTGTAAAGTTTCCGTGGCGACAAAAATCTATTCACTGACAGAAACAATTATACCTGGCAGGTTTTCAAAACTGCTTCTGTCTTACTCCCTACTACAGTAGACGCTCCAGATGCACATTTTGCCATGACGACACACGCGGGCTCACAAGGTAGAAAACTATACTGGGGACTCGGACATACATTTGTTGTGAAGTCATGTATCGAATGATCCATTATTTATCCCCCATGTCAATATCAATGCGTGTCAAACTACCCAAACCTGATGGGCGGAGCTCCCCTCAGTGCGAAGATCCATCCCGCCAATGAATCTCCTTAATGTTGCGCAATCCCAGGCATTCTGTCATCATTACTCAGTTTTTAAATTGTCCCTGTTCATATCTGACTCGTGTGGGCACATGAGTCATATCCCCTGATGTCAGCGGTGTTCTTTTTACTTCCAGTTGTAAACACTGTGTCATAAGTGTCCAAAGTTAATCAGCATGGCTTTTGGAGGCTCTCTCTTCACACTTATGCGTGGTTGTGGGTTTGAATGATTAACAGGTTGCTTCTAAAAAGGTTTCCCAAGTGTTGTGTAATGTTTAATGATACACTGTAATGCACATGACTATGAATCGAGGTTAGCTTTTGTGGCAAAGAGCCAAACATGTTTTTCTTTAAATTACTGGCATTAGTTTAAATATGCTGTAAAAAGATGTGGGGGAATGAGTGCTTTGTCCTTTTTGAAAGCCTGTTGAGTATTCTGCCTTAAGGCTAAAGCGTTGTGGGAACGTGACTCTGGTCTGGGTCCTCAGAGAAACCCTAAATTCTATTTTAGAGATTTGTATTCCAAATCACCCCTTGTGAAATACCAGCCTAATTTTATCCCTACTTGGGCTTTTCACGAACCATCCCAGACCCTCTTAATGGCTGTAACTGTGCTCTGTTTAGACAGTCTATCCCACTGGGTCGGGGGTCCACGGTAAAGCAATGCAGGCTTCTTCTTGCCTCCAAAAAGTTCCTTTTATGGTTCTTTTACTGTGCCCATAGTAAAAGCCACTGTAAATCAACCCAAGCACAAGACTACTAGGCTTCCTTTCTTTAAAGCTTTCCCGTTGAAGATACATTCACGGTTTGAGAGTCTGGTCCCTACATTTAATTTTCCAAAGATCTTGATTTAATCACACTGTTCACTTATCTCGCTAATTAAGCTGCCTACCAGGATTAATTACATTACTTTAATTGTTTCGGACAATCTTTGTTCAAAAGCACAGCTATTGTCTCAGCATTAGTTGATGGACTACTAAGGTTATTGCCTGGGATTAAAGAGCAGAGTACTGTGACATATGGCCGGTCCAATTATCCTCTGCCTGAGGACATGGCACATTAAATCATATATTAAAGAACCATCAGCTTTTTAACAATATGTGCAATTATGTCACGCTGGTATACAGGTGGAAAAACCATGTTGACTTGTCAAGTTTAATAGCCCAACTCCACTTGAAGATTTGTACGTTGTTTTCAAGTTGTAACCCAAGGGAGCTCCCTCTCTTGTGTGTTTCTCCCCTTCCTTCCCTCTGCTAAGATTTATGGTTATGTGCACTGTTTTTGTTCGGGCAGTTTTGTTCCAGGAGGCTGTCGATGTCTGCCACACACAGAGATAAAGCTTCAGGATTCCCACACAGTACACATGAGAAGCCAAGGATCTCTGGGGAAGGGCTGTACTTAGAACAACTCTGTACTGGAGGCTTTGAAATACAAAGTTGGAGCTTTTATTCCAATGTAGCTGTTTTCTTCATTATTCACCATGGCAGATTTCACTACCTCCCATATGGGTGCGTGATCAGAAGACCCTCATCCTTCTTGGATTAAGGCTTTGAAACAAAGATGGCAAATTGATCCTCTAAATAAGCTTAAGTAGCCCTAGAATATGTGGTCTCTAACCCTGCGTTGGATTAAGGTCTTCTGGAATCAGGCAAGTGGGACAAATTATTCATCCAACAATACATTTGAGATACACCCGCAAGTATGGATGCAAACTGTATGACATGTTGTTTTAAATGATAGGCCATGTTTATGATTAATCACACATTTTTCATTCAGAGCTCATAACAAATATTTTCTCTTTTTGTGGTTGAAACATGGATTTGAATTTTTTGTGTTGCAGTCAATGTTTCTCCTGGATCTTGTTCTGCCTGTTACTCGGCAATCCCTTCTCAGGTGTGTGTTGAGTATATGTGTAGTGAGAGATCCACTACACCCACCGTCTGTTTGTAACTGCGTCCAGTGAGTGTGCTTTGCATCAAAGAGCACAGAAGAGTCAGTCATAGATACCTGGTCATTGGGTGCAGGTGACAGGTGCTTTTCTCACTATCAGCATGTCATCACGCTAAGTAATGGGTTTTAGCATGCTGTTCTTGTCATATGGAAAACCACTCCACCGACTCTAACAGACATGAACTGTGTTTACTCACGGCATGATGCAGGTATCCCATCCTCGCTGTGCACCAGTCATTCAGTGAGATTTTAGAAAAAATAGTTTTCATTCTTATACCCATTTTCTAAATCGATGTATTCAGGGTTAGTTTTAATTCCATAATGCGTTTAATTGGCCTTGTGTTTCCTGCCAGAGCCATGTGCCTGGGTCAGCCCTTGGTGGGTGCAGCTCATAACTTGTTAAAGGCCAATGAAGCTGATGGGAGAGAGAAGGATGGAGGACACTGTCTTTGTCCACAACATTCTGAAGTTGAGTAACTCAGTAGCTGTGCTCAGTGAAGGGAACAGAGACCCTGTTTGATGTAGAGACAGACTGAGCGTGAAGCATAGCCAGGACCAATTGCAAACTGTTCTGTCTTGTGAGACTCAAATGAGGTCCCATTGGGGAGAAAGTGTAGCAACTGGGGTTTGATTGAACTTTCCAAAGCATACAGCACAGGAGCAACCATACCTTTTCATCTCTTTTTCTTTATTAGTAAAGAATAGATCTCTTCTGCCATGGACAGCAGTTCCACATGCACATAAGTCAGAGTTTGTGAAAGACGTTTAAAGATATTAAAGGAAGCGAGTACAGCTGCAGGAGGCCCCTTGGCATTAGACATCAAGTACCTTCAACAGTTCTGACAGGTGTCAATCAGCATTACTTCCAGAGCCATGAATACCTTCAGCCCCATGTATGGCCGGTGTACTCGTGCTGTTAATTGTAACCATGGTAAGAAACTAAACATCGCCTTGTGCTCAAAGAAGGCACTTGTTTTTCTAGAGGTGGTGTTCTTTATCTTCTAACAGGAGGTATTCTTAAGAGGCTCCGATGTGTACTTTGTCTCAATTCCTCGTCTTATGAACATTTAAGAGAATAAAATGCTCTGACAGTTATGAGAATACGTTTTTTAATGCAAGCTTTCTTTCACACAAAGCCCATTCTCTCAGGATTAGGATACTAGTAAAGCTAAACACTGTGCTCTTGTTCTCAATGCTGTGATTGCCCCCAAACCTCAGCCCCCCACCTCCCAGTGCTGCCCCTTGACAGGTGTACTAAAGGGGCCCATCTTTGTACTTTGTCGGACAGCTCTCCCACCTCTCTGGCCTGCTGATGTTCCTTTGCCTACACACACAGCTAGTGGAGCAAATGTAGTCTCTACAGCCTGACCAGTTTGGCTGCCAGCTCGAGGTTGCACGGTGGGGGGATTGGCAGTTTCTCTTAAAGAAAGCATAGTTGGAATGCCAACCTTCAGAGCTTTGCATCAACAGTAGGCGGTGGTGGTAGTGGTGGGGATGTCGGGGGGATATCTAGAGAGAAAGGTTGCCTGTCTTTCCTCACTCCGACTGACAGCTCCAAAGATAAATGAAAAAGAGGGGAAAACAAATTCTTCACTCCGCTTTGGGAATCTCATTTCAATCCGAACGACTAAAGGAAAAGGCTCCAAAAGGATCATGGGACATTTGACCAGTTTGACCTTTTAATTATTAGGATACTTGTCTTTTCCTTATCAGATATTGATTGCCGAAGTTCAGGCTCATGTTAGTGAGTTAATATCAGCCATATGATATCTAAGTATTCATTTTTGGTGTCCTGATTTACCATCTAACAAGCCTGACTAAGGCAGTAGCCCGCAGCGTGGGAACATAAAAGCCCCCCACCTAGGTGGAAGGTGCTGTGTCGCTGTGTGTCTGGCCTAGGGCTCTTTTTTAAACGCTAACTCTTTGTGCATTAATTCATGGGGAAAAGCTTCAAAGGTGAAGCAACAGGGAATGCCTCGGTATGAGTATAGAAGTCTGGGAAGGCCATGTTCCACTGCCTTTTAGCAGCTGCATGTAATCTGCTAATCCGTAGAGTGGACCGCCGTGGTCTGTCGACAGAGGTGGACCAGGGCCACTGACCACAGGAAGTATTTAGGTGTGGGGAGGGGGGATATCAAGGGATGTACAGACCACCCATTTCAGTGACCCTGCCCAAGTGTTAAAGGTTAAGTGGACGTATTTGAAAGGACCCCCTTATAGTTGCAAATAGTTTACATTTCGATTGAAACAATAATGTTTTGCCTTTTGCATATATACCCTAACGATGCTGTACTCTTTAGTGGGTAGTGAGAATCCACTTGAACAAAAAAAGGTCATTGAGTCACACCATGATTGATTATTAGACCCAGATTTGATTGTTGCTTTTAAAAATAGCGGCAAGCCTCAAAGAAGCCCCTCGAAACTAGGCCTTAACATCGTTTTTGATGAATAGAAAATGTCTTTGAAACAACTGCCACTAGAGAGTCCTGTTTGGTTATTTGTGGGCAAGTCGCTGGAATGTCCAGCTGTGGTTTGATTCAAAAGGCCACAATGAGAAGTTTTGATTGACATTGCTCAAGGCTAGCCTGTCCAACATCCTTTTTTAGCCCCCTCTGCCTTGAGCCGCTTCCATTTGATCGGACTTCTGCAGGCCCAGTTGTGACATGTTTAGTGATTTCACACTTGTTTTGTGGCAATAAGCACCCCTCCGTCCGTTCCCTCCAAAGTTTTGAAGCATAGATAATACATCGCTCCCATAATTTGCGATGCATGACTGAGCATAGCTAGGGCCAGAGCGAAAGGAATGTTGCCAAGTCATATTGTGTCAGACCCTCATGGAAGTTTCCTGTTTCAAAGAGTCAAGCCATTGATGCCACGACCTCCAACTGATAGTTTCCTTATGGTACACATCAGTTAAAGCAACGGCATTATTTGTAATCAATGATGGCCTCTCACAACAATAACATACTATTTCTTGTATGGTAGCCTTCACGTGTATTGCATGCTAGAGACTCAGTTAGTGTCACTCAACAAATACCTGATTATATCCTCTCTGAGTATTCTTTTGCTGCAATCAAAATGACACATCCATTGAACAAACCCAACAGTATAAAGGATAACAAGATTATGAACACAGATGAGCAGTTTCCCTTTGGTAAGGACAGTAAACACATTCCAGGTGTGGTCTATTACAACACTATGTTTGTGTATTGCGCAATATACAAGTTGAATCTACTGTTGCATGACTCCAATAGATCAAACTTTGTTTCACTGCGTGTTTTCAACCGTTCTGTAGATAACCAAACGTGTCCATTGCTTCAACCAAGCAGGTGAACATTGGAGCTGCATAGATGCTTATACTGGTGGGGTACCGAATCAATAATTTCACATCCTGGGCTGTGTACAATGTGTAGGCAAAATGTAGCCTATTTTATTCCCTTTCTATACCAGATCACCAATGTTACCATATGGAAGCCTTTAGACTTATGCGTGCATATGTATAGGTCCATAACATTTCAATGTTGGAGACTAGGCCCCGCTCTATAATTGCATTACAGCGTATTAAGGTGTCATCTCGATGTTGAATGATCTGACAATGTTTTCATTATGGATCCCCCTCCTCCCCTCGCTCCTGCAACTTCTGTCCCCACTCCCAAACAAGAGGCTGGAATGTTGGGTTTCCATGACGCTAATGAAGTAAAAACCTGGCAATGTGCTACTGGCAGCCTCAGAGCAGCTCCTGATCCGCGGCCTCCTTCTCATCAGGATCAGAGTCTGATCCCCCTGTAGCCTTCATTCACCAGGGCTTATTATGCCCAGGAATGTCTCTCACTCGCTCCTTCTCTCATAACCCCCACAGAATCAGGGATGTGGGGTGCAGGGGTAAATTTGGGACAAATCCCAAGGGAGAGTACTACCCCAAATAACACACAACCCCCACCCCCCATCCCCACCAAAACTCCTCCCCTATCACTCCCTACAATCCTCCCACCACTAACCATCTCGCATGGACAAAGACACACACACACACACACACACACACACACACACACACACACACACACACACACACACACACACACACACACACACACACACACACACACACACACACACACACACACACACACACACACACACACACACACACACACACACACACACACACACACACACACACACACACACACACACACACACACACACACACACACACACACACACACACACACGCTCCATTCCCTCTTTCCCGTGCAAAGTGAAAAGCTGCCGTAGTGATTTATTGTTCCATAAATGCTTCATGTGGCAGGCCCATGAGGCCACTAACCCACTGTTTGCTAGTGGCCTCAGGGACAATAGTGAGTTTTCGGCACTCAAACACGTCCTCTTGCAAATCTTGGAGGTATTCACTGGGGTAAACGGAAAGATATTCCCTGCAGCTTGTTGGTTTTTCAGTTTTCAGGTTGATAATATTTGGAAAATGAGACATCTTCTGTTATTACAACCTTCTTTTTTTTTAACCAAAAGTAAGTTTCATTTTTTTTTCCCACGTCGTAAACATGACAATACCACAGCTGAAACCAAATGCACTAGTCAGATGTTCCTTTAACCACCCCTCCCTGGTGGGAACGAGTCTTCCTGTGTCTCTGGCAGAATGGCAGTTGAGGGGTTAAATAATCAGTCTCTGTACATTACCCTTGGTCCTGCTGGGCTGGTGGACGCAACCATAATGTCTTGCTAATTAGCCTCCATTTAGGATGGTCCAATAGGCCACACAACTGCCATTGAAGATTGAAGCCCGTGGTGCTTTGCAAAGGAAGACCCTCTGTCTCGTGGGCATTCATGGTTTAGGCTTGTCCTTAATAAACCTCTAGCTTGCCCAAGCTTGATGCATCCAAAACTCCTGATTCAGTTACTCTGTTAATGAATGGGGTGTATAACCCGTGTAGGGACGATTTAGGCCAATGTGTGTATTTTGTCATTGAAAGGATTATGTCCATAAATTGGATCTAAACTGACCAGGACCAATTAGGGGATTAAGTTAATTGAAGCAGCTCATTGTAAACTTTGACCCTTATCAAATTATTGTGGGTCAGGGTTCATGAGAGAGAGAGAGAGAGATATCTTTAGGAGGACTGGTTCTACAAACAGTTAATGCAAAAATATTGCAGACCTATAGTTAACGGAGAATTTATGTTTTATGGATTTTTTTTAACATTTTAAATCTAAAGTACCGGTACTGTTTTTTTTTTATATTTAATTTTGTTTTTTATGCTTACTTCTTGTTAAACATTAAGCTGTCTTTGGCTCTTTTCTGCTGTAACAAATGTAAATTTCCCCTCTGTGGGACGAATAAAGGTGATCTGATTTGTTTGCATTAACTCCATATGGATGATATGACCACAATTACTTTCAAGCTCAATCTTTCTCCTTTACGGGTAAACTCAGCGTAGTATGAATACAGCCATATAAAACAAATCTTGTATAATAATCCAGACGACCAACAAAGAAATGACTTTCTCTTTACCCATGTGCATTGATTATACAGAAGTACTGAGTCTGTTTGAGGTATGTTCCGCCAAGAGCACAACGCTGGCCCTTTTCCTGCCTCGTGGGGACTTGGGCAGCTGAAATAAAAGGCAGAGAAGCTTTCATCATCAAAAACCACTAGGTCCTTGGCAATAGAAGGAACTGTGCCTGACATTTGATGAAGATGGATTAAAAGGGTTGCTATGGTGAAGGATAGAACTCTCCAGGTCCTGAAGCGTTTGGCAAGCTAGAAGCAACAGGGCATGTTGGCATGGAGTAGTTCATATGGTAGTGGGATTGGCTGGGATCTGTTTTTTGTTTTATGTAATCATTAAGGTGTGTCCTGGGATTCCAAGCAGTCAGGTTTACCAGGTTGGTTTGTGGGGATTTCACAAGTGCTTGATGTTCAACTGGAATTGCCTAGTGACTTTACTTGCAGTGTTGTTTCCCGGAATTGCCCCTTAGTCAATCACTCAAGCTCTCAGGGTTTATGTTAAGTGGTTCATTGTTGATTTGCAGGGTGTGCTGATTGGCTGCATTGAAGTTGTCAGTAAAGTAAGGCCATTTGGCACATAATGAATGTTGTGTCTCATTCATTAAGAAAAACAGAGTCAGCCAGACTCCAATGGAGACTTGGCACATTCTTTACAGTTACTGAGTGAATTTTCTTCAGTTCTTCATACCGTGTTGTTTGATTATTGTTGTGACCTGTTGGGCAACGTCAACATGTCACTCTGTGGTCAGTTGGCTGGATTTCCGGGTCAGGACTCAGAAAAGCATTGTCACACAGTCCCACCATTATTAGCCCCACTGGCGGCACTATTTGTTCCACTCCAAAAAGAGGCCTAATGAATAAAAGGAAAAATGGGAGACAGCTAAAGTCTTTCTGATCCCCCTTCCATGAAGGGGTAATCCAGGGGTGATCGTCAGCACAAAATGTGGCTTTCACTGCCTGTTCCATTCTTTGTGTGAGTGTGTATGTGTGTGTATATATATATATATGTGTGTGTGTGTGTGTGTGTGTTTGTGTGTATCTTTGTTATTCAACCATTATTTACTCAGAAGTTAAAAGGTGATGTAGCCTACTTTTTAAATGTGAATATAATAATCACAAATAAAACATCAAAACAACCTGCCATGCAGCCTACTATGTAATTAGTGTGCTTACAGTTTAGGACAGGAACATATTTTAGTCAAATTGCCAATATTGTGTGTCTGTTTGTGTATTTTTTGAGTATGTCCCCTTTTCCTCTTGTATTAGTCATCTTTGTTAAGCGAGTCATGCTTGCTTTGTCAGAACCATTTCACAATATCTTGTAGCATTAAAAATGTTTCCATAAGTAGTAAAGAAAATACCTTCACCTTATCTCAGGTAATCATTTATATTTCCCTTTTCATTACCTCATTCCTCAACAATGACAAGATGTTACCTGATAGCAAAGTGCATTTTGTCCCTTTTGAAATGGCCGTGACTCAATGTTAGTAAAGTCACCTCTTGTACACAAGACCACATACCTGACATGCCATGTTTTCTCTGGTTAACTGACTAACTTACTGCTAATTGCAGAAAAAGCCATGGTAAGTTATGTTTATTTTTTGCACTGGGCTTTCAGGTCAGCACTCTTTTATGTGTAGGTTTGCTGAGTTGTGTGCAATCCCTTCAGCGTCTCTGCTTTATGGTGCAGTTGCCTAGACAGACAGTAGTCTGACATGGCTGCCATGGTCACTCTTTCAACCAACAAGGCTGGAATGTATAGAGTAATCATTTTTTTCCAGTGAGGTTGCATGATTCATGTAAAGCATGAAGATTTTAAAAAAATGGTTGGTTTTAAATCCATTTTGCTCAGGTTGCTGTGCTTCAGTGTTGAAACACTGTACAAGTCCCATAATATATGTTTGATCAGACTGAAGACACAATTCATAGCATCAAGTATTGGGAAAACCCTTTTTAAATAGCATGCTGTATAGCTTATTAAACAATGACCTGTTGCATAGAAATACTGTACAATTGATCGTTTCTAATCTTATTGTTCAAAGGTTAACAACGGATCATTTAGGAGCTGTCAATGAGATTTCACTGTTTGATACTGTGCAGTTGTTGTGTCTGACTATCTTAAACAATAAGTGACCAGAGAGTCATTTTGTTTTAAAGTTAAAACTACATCTAGCATTTATTTCCCCAATGGTTTGCATGTAGGGGCTTGACCTGAGTTGATGTTGTTAATGGTCCTCAGAGATTATTTGCCTCCACAATACATCCACACTGTGCTTATTAAAACATGGAATAAATGCAACATAAATCATTAGCATTATTACTCAGAAGTTGATTATACATCAACTGGTGTATTGTATGTTTGTAATGTAATGTTTATAACTTTTCAGAGGACCAGGACTGCCTCCATCATGCGGCGCACGAGCGTCTCGGGGAGCTGCTGCGAGTCCTGAAGGCTATTATCAGCAAACACCAGAGCCTCAACTCGGTGGACATCCTCAGTACAGCTGGAACCGTCATCGCCACGGTCAAAGGTGAGCGATGATGAGCAGATCTCACACACACACACACACACACACACACACACACACACACACACACACACACACACACACACACACACACACACACACACACACACACACACACACACACACACACACACACACACACACACACACACACACACACACACACACACACACACACACACACAGCTTTCCTGTAAAACATGCCAGCCACTCCTCCACTCTTCCTTCGGTCTGTTTTCTGTCTCTTCTTATCTAATCCCCCCTTTTTCCGTGGACGTTTTTTCTCTCCTGGACATGCAGTATTACCATGTCCTCTCTCTCACACTGTCTTTTCCAAGTCTTAAAAAGAACTTCCCAGGGAATGTTAGTGAATCTTTTTTCTTAAAGCTTCAAAGCAATGCAGTTCTTCAGAAGTCACTCAAACGCTTAGAAAGCAGCAGCATGTGTTTCGAACCCCATACAGAGAGTAAGAAAATAACATTTGGGAGTCAGATACGTGATTGACGAAGCAGAGAGAAGCGGGTGTCCTTTGTGCTTTGTCTGCCAGTCCAGAGGGAACTACGGAGAGGAATCCTATTCAATCTCATTTTCTGAGATTATGATCTGGCATGCAGGTCAATTCTTAACTTGGCCGCCACACAAGAATCCCCTGAGTATACCTCGTCTCAATTTGCATTGCAAAGAGGGGCACAGAGGGGCTCCCTAGCTCTTTGGAAAGCTTTCCCTTAAGAAGGAACAGTGACATGTTGAACAAAGAATGCCTGAAGATGCTGTGTGTATGAATGTACACCTTCAAGGTAAAAATGGAAATAAGTCCTTAAACACATGGTTGTGTGCAGACATGTATGGCATAAACAACTATTAGGTGAATGCAAATCCCGCCTTTGTCAAAGTCAACTTTAATGTCAGTTTGTGTTTACAGACAGATAAATCAATATGACGTTTCCAACAAACCCGAATGTAAAATTATACAGCAATACAGATATGTATACAAATATGTATATCCTATATACACAGTCAACAGAAACATTTACACATATGCATATTAAGATAAAAAAAAACACAACAATCAATAATAACAGTCACTTCAATATCATTATATGTTGTTGTAAAATAGAGAAACAAAGGAAAATGTTTTTTTATAAGGATGTCTTAGATGTAATAGTGTTTCTATCGATGCCTTTGATTTGGTGAAAAGATTCTCAGAAATTAAGATTCATGGTTTTCAGCCTTTTTTTAAATAGTCTTATTAATTGACTGGTTTAAGGACACCCGTGAAAGTGCTGTGTCTAAAGAAGTGTCTTCTTATAATAATGTGCAGTGAAGCAATGTTACTGTCCACTAGATGGCCAGAATTGCTCACTTCTATTATTGACCCTCACACAGTGACAATGTGATATCAGCTGTGCACACCATCATTAGTCACCACCATAACAAAGCTACTGATTTTACACAACATGTTGTTATGCTGTCATCAATGAAGGACAGTCATTTGATCAGGAGGTTTTGTTTTGTTCTGACGGTGATTTTAATGCTAAAACATTTAGAATCATCTGAATCATAAACACTTGATTAAATAGTTGTTCATACAGAGTTTTGTCACTTCCTCCACCCTGGGACACTTCATATCAATTCGTAAGTGTAGTCCTCCATCCTAGAATGATTCTTTATCTGAGGAAAAGTTCCTCCTATACCTGAGTTCTTCATGGACCTGACGAGTGTTTCAAGACTGTTGTGCTTTTCCATTGAAACAATACCATTTTTCCACGATGATGTAACTTCCACGATTGGACCACTGGTTGGGGCCTGAGCGAGTCGTGGCATTGTATTCCAGCAAGCCTCAGGATGTCCTGTTGGGGGTAGGGGTTGGACAGAAGAGGAGATGCACCAGCACAAGAGAGCTCTGTGATTTGAATAGTGGTTGCTACAGTAGCTGTCCTGGGATTGAAAGAGGCTCCCAGGGCCCCATGGACATTGGACTCCTTTTTTGGATCCCTTTTTTGACATCTTTCTGGCAGAATCCTAACACTTCCTGTGACTGTGACTGAGAGAAGAATACGTTTACGTTGGACTTCTTTTTGTCGAGTTACCTTTTTACTGGTGGCATCTTTTGGGTGTTTGGACAGAAAAGTCACCTCACAGTAGGGTCTACTGTTGAGTTAACAAGACAGCTAAGCGTTAACAGAAGACATTAGGAAGTTGGGAGGTGGGTAATTGGTAGTTTGTCAATTTTTGCCAGAGTATACTTTTTAAGACAACTCGTTCCTCGAGATCTGAAAGCCACTGAGGAAGAATCTTATTATATGTTAGGCGTTGGTAGTTGGGTGCATTTCAACTTTCAAGGACTTGGCTAAAGATGTATGGTTGTAAGCGCAGATACTGTTTAAAGTGTACATCAAAGATTTAAGAAAGTATTCAAGACAAGTTGAAGGTTTACTCTTCCCAGCTTGAGGTTTTTAAGATTCACAAAAAGAAACATTTAAAAAATAGTCTATGCTTAGCTTAATGAAAAATAGCTTAAGACAGCAGATTGTCTATTTAAAATGTCTGCCCTGTGAGTCTTTGAACTTGAGAAATCCCCATTGTTCTAATGGAAAGGAAAGACTGAGGAAATCATGGAGGCAGCGGAATGGTCCGTGACATCACTGATTTATTGCTTGGAGTTTAGGCTCTTTTTCTGAGCATCTCTCTCCGAGTTTATTTTCTATTTGCTCAGTCAGGACAGGAAGTTTATTGTGAAGACTGATTACAGCCGTATTTACACTGGTGTTTTCCCCCTTTCTGTCCTCACTCATTACTGTGTTTAGACTTAAAGCAGGAAACTACTGCCTTTGCAGATTACAGCCAAATATATACACTTGCAGTCTTTGCTTATCTGTTCTGATTTTAAGTTACAAAGTTGTTTTTGGATGTCTGCAAGGGGCTTTTTACATTTTAAATGTCTGCACATTTGAGAATTGACTTATCTCCCAGTGTTTTGAAGAGCACAGCATGACTCGAGTCGAGAGACATTTTCACTGACTCAATAGTTGACTCATACACACAGGACGATGAGTCATACCATGCAGATCATTCCTTAATCACAGCTACATCAATGGTGCTAGTGCAGGATGTCTCCACAATAATGGGTTTAGGTTTGCTCCTACTCAATCCTACTTATTCACTTCTTGACAGGGGTGAACTTTAAGGAGGTGAACGACGAGAACAAACAGAAGCTTTTCGGAGAGATCTACACTGCTATCGACACATTGGCGTTCACATTTGGCAATGTGTAAGTATAATGCTATAACTGACATGTCCACTATCTTACGCACACGGCTTACCACAAAGCTTGACCCATGCTGGAGAATAGAACTTTGTACATCTTGGCCTTTGCTGCATTTAATTAGACCATTATTTAAGTTATCTGTCTTGTGCTAGTTAGTAACATTAACATATTCCTTGATGTTTTCTCTGATCAATTTCCACTTTTTCCAATCCATTTTATTCATTTGTGTTTCTGTTTTCCTGCAGAGTGTCTGACTTCCTTATGGGAGATGTAGAGAATGGATCATTGTTGGGGCTCCCCCTAACTAAAAGAAGCAGGGTAAGAAAAGTACAATATCTATGTTGTGTTTTGTCCATCAGCCCCAAACAAATGGCATCAAATTGGCACTAACCACCTTTGAGAACTCCACTAGGCATCACAAATCAAAGGACTGGTATTGGTATTATTTATGTAGCCACCATACTTTAAAAATAAATGTATTTAGTCTGTACCATACTTAAGCGCCAGGATGTTGCCTTCATCCCCTGAAAACGATATGTTCAAAATGACCCAGCAGAGTTCAGGGGTTAAGTGAGCGCTTGCTGGTTGACGCATGTTCTCAAAATGGTTCCTGCAGATGATTAATTGATGCTATGATTTGCTGTTTTCCGGTTGAAGATTTCAAAACAGCTCTAAAGAGGAAGTCAAGGATCCGATAAGGCATGCTTGAAGTAGCAATGCCTACTGTGCTTTATGTAGGAAATTCCTCCTTCCCATTGTGGATTATTTTTTGAATCTGTCTGTTTTTCAGTCTTTTGAGAACCTCTCCGTGGAATCTGGAGGATCCGGTCCTGAGAAAGATGATCCGCCAGGTAAGACGGTTCTCTCTAACACACAGCTACTGTGCTCTGGTGCTGCTCGGTGAAAGTGTGAGGGGAAAGTTATCCTGCCAGGATTTTAGGAATAAAACTAATTTACAAATCAATCTCAGCTGATCTACTGTGTTGCTGTGCTACTGCCATTGTAGGGTTATCTTAGGTAAGAGCATAACTTGCTTTAAAGCTTTGATTACCAGTCATCCCACCTCAACAACTTATTAATACATCCAGCAATTAGTCTACTGTCAGCATTACCTATCCTCAAAGTGTATTAGCTAATACCCAAGGGTCAGCGTGGGCTTTTCTCCTGACTCACAGCCACAGATGTTAGCTTACGTTTGTAGCACGTCCAGCAGGGGTGATTAGCCTGATGCTTGGGGGTTGTTTGATCGCTGACAGTCATATTTAATTAACATTTTTTACAGGGCTGTCTCCGCCAGTCCGGGCAGAAGAAGTGGACAGGACACTGCAACGACAGGACAGCGGGGTGGAGTCAGCGCTGCTCTACGCCAAGGCCTGGTCCAAGTACACCAAAGAGCTGCTGGCGTGGGTGGAGAAGCGCCTCACTATGGGTGAGTTGTGGTACAGCAGCACTTCTGACATGTAGGGGAGGAAGCAAATGATTAGCACCTATCACACTGACAAAAGTCAGCTGTCAGGTCTTAAGTGCCATGGACCACTTAACTTGAGTACTTCATTACATACTTGTGGTTAGTCATGTTGAGGAATCCGAATGAGATGTTTTTGTTATACTGGTCATGCACATTGTTTGTCTTAAAAAGCAACTAAGGTTGTACATTCTTATGACTAATTGAAACAATGATTGTTAGATTGTTTTAATGATGTCCTCCAGATATTTTGAAACGCTTAAATCAAAATCAGTCAAAAATCATTTGTGAACAAGACAATCAAATGTTTTTACTGTCAGTTTCCATGTAGTACTTATGTACACTTATTGAACAAAAACGTTCAAATTGATGTAAAGTACAATTTAATTTATTATTAAATAATATTTTATAATTCGTTTAAATTTAGTTTCCTTATGTATTTTCTTTTGGCTTCGTTGACCAGTTCTAGTTTTAGTATTTTTTTGAAGCTTTGTTCAGGTTGAAATAGGATTTATTTGATTCTTTTAATGGTTCATTTATGTAAACATAGCTGACCTGGGATAGAGGGTGGCTAAACATTTCCTAAATAAGTCTAAAATGCTGTGCTTAGGATTAATTAGAGAGCCTGTTTCCTGAACATTTAGTTCTCAAACACCTGATCTGGACTTAAAACAATGAAGTCTTATACAGGCTCAAGGTTGAGTGTGCGGTGTGAAAGCTTTTGTTTGGCGATCTGGTTAATGAATGGTTCCAGTCAACACAGTGACACAAAGCACTTAGTCAAGCTGTACAGTACATTTGTTATCAGGCAAACATACATGCTGACTGTTTAACACATTTACTTTGGTTAATGCTTTATCTACTGATTCATTTGATAGATTTCTCCCATGACTCAAGGACATTGTGTGATTTAATCAGAAAATGCTTAAATTGTTTTTAGTTACTGTTGTTTTTATTTAAGATTGAACAGCTGATACACTGAGAGCACTGTATGTAGTATATTTAACCAAGGTTTTGTCTATTTTTAGATATTGAGTGTGCAAAGAGTTGTGCCAAAATGGCCGAATCTGCCAAGACGCTTGCGAGTCAACAGGTGAGTACGGTAGATGTTGCAGCTCACAGAAAATCTGCAGCCACTTTTTGGCTGTAAGGGATTGACAATAAAACGTTCTCCTTCTCATTTAAGGAATTCATGCCCTTCCGTGAGATCTACACGACCGCTTTCAAAAATGACATTGAATACAGCCAGCTGGTACTTCACACCGCAGCAGTACTCCAAAGCAACAAATTCATACAGGTAATGCATCTGAGCAAAAGATGCACTTCTTTACTGAGACTTCCCTTGAATAATGGAGACAAGAGGACTGACTGTGTGTGGTGTGGGGATTATTCATTTCTTTCCAGCCTCTCCAAGCCAGAAAGAATGAGCTGGACAAACTACGAAAAGAGGTCAAGGAGCAGTGGCAAAGAGAGCAAAAGAAAATGGTGAGTCTATTGCCAGAAAGGCTGCATTCTGTAGAGGGCCACACAAACATGCACACAGAATCTAAAGATGTTTGACTGACCTGGGGCCTCGGTTCAAGGGTGCTCTTGAAATGCCTAAGCTTAATATATGCATGCAAAGTAAAACAAACGCTTTTTTTGGCAAAAAAAGTTATATTGCGCTGACTATCCAGGACAATAATTATTTTTGACAGAAAAATAATGTGTAAGCTAATAACACGAAACACCCCAAAAGTAAATGATACGTAATTTATAAATCAATTCATAATTAACAATTATTCAATATTAAAGGTGGGGTAGGTAAGTTTGAGAAACCGGCTCGAGATGCACTTTTTGTTATATTCCATGGAATGCTCTTAACATCCAGATAGCAATGAATATCTGAAGTGCTTGGATAAGAAATCCATAAAAACCTGTCCTCTGTGGAAGCTGTAGTACTGTAAAAAGCACGGCCAATCATTTAAAATAACTGGATGGCCTACCTGCCTGTCAGCCTTCCATCTGTGCACAAACTTATCTCGTGCCCTCATTGGTCATGCGTTGGTGGTCATGCGTTCGTGTGTGTTGGAGGAGGGGCTCTGTAAGGAAGTGGCACATTTTTTCCGGCTGTGTATTTTCAAATTCTAGCTCACTCGAGCTGGTTTCTCAAAATTACCTACCCCACCTTTAAGTTCCAATAGTTAAGCTTCTACTACAATGGTTATAAAGTAATTATTTCATATTAGGATTGAATAATTTGTGTTGGCATTGTTGGACTGATAGTAGTGTTCAGATGTATTATGAGAAATAAAATAAAATAAAGATCACAAGGTCACAGTAATCATTGTTTGTCTTGTACACACTGTATGTTTGTCTGTGTACTAAGAACTAAATGTGTGCTTGTCTACAGAATGAGGCAGACAGTGCTCTGAGGAAGGCTCGGCTGCTGCAGGCCCAGCGGCACGAAGAGTACGAGAAGGCCAAGGTGTCCACCAGCCGCCTGGAGGAGGAGCACATCTTAGGAGGAGGAGGAGCAGCAACAGCCAAACCGCTGGAGAAGAGGCGCAGGCTGGAGGAGGAGGCCCTGCAGAAGGTACGGCCCCTCTGCTGTTGGGCCTGTAGTGCTTTTTTAGTAGTGCATCATATATTTCTGTTGGCCTTCATATTAGGTGTTTCTTTTTTCAAGTACTAAACACTCCTGGGTTCCTGTACTTTGTGGACATTTATTGGACTTTGAAAGTAATGAAAGACAGAGAAAGCGGAGAGGCATACATAGTTTTCTGGGCCAGAATCAAAAATGTATACCATGGCCACAAAGCAGGCTCTCTACTTGCCCTATTCAACGTGCACACTGTCAATGAAACTATAACTTGCTTTTTGTAAATGCCAAAAAACAACACAGGAATCCAGTGAACACAAATGGCAATCATTATGTTCAGCAAATAATTATGGTTCATCAACATCAGCCCAAGTGGCTTAAAGCAGTTGTAACTAAAGTTAATCCAGGTTTAAATCATGTTATTGTGATCAATCAGATAGAGAAATTAATTTTTTCCCTTTTTTTTTCTTCAGGCGGAGGAAGCAAGGGAGCACTGCAAAGCGTGTCAGATTGATGTCGGGGACAAGAGAGTCGATCTGGCCAACAACAAGAGTGAGATCATCACTCAGATACGAGAGGTGGTCTCCCAGTGCGACCTCACCCTCAAGGCTGTGAGTTCCATTCTACTCGTTCATTTAAAATGTGGACCCACTTAAATAACAGAAATAAAGTATTGTGTCTTAAACTGATCAGGATTCCCAGCTTCATGTCGCTCGTTCCTTGTTTCAGATGACGGTCAATTGGTTCCAGCTTCAGCAAGCCCAGGTGGTATCGCTGCCTGTGAACCACCAGAGTCTGTGTGAAAACGCCAAACTTTACGAGCCTGGCCAACGCTATATCGACTTTGTCAGGAGTCTACCCACTGATGGGCCTCGCCTGGAGTCCCACTCGTTTGATTCAGCAGGCACACAAAACACAGGGTGAGACACTTTGCCATTACATTTATATTTCTCATCAATTTGAACAGATTTCAGTCCCTCCACATGTACTGTTTTTTTATTTGAATATATCAACAGTCTAAAGCTTGCTTCATAGGGGTCTGTTGGAACATTTTTATTTATGGTAAACAAAGAGTTGTTGATGCAGGGAAATTGAGTAACTGTAATAGTCTTTGCTACTGTTGGACTTCAGTGGTGAGCGGTGGAGTGATTGAGTGAGAAAGCTTGTTTTGGAAAGCTTAAAACAATTGGGTTGGCGGTGGCTTCCTGCGGAAATGACTGTGGTCACGGGAGAGAGGAGCTGGCGCAGTGGGCTTACAACCACTTACACTTCACCTCTGCGAAGGATTTAATAGAAATCTATAGTGTTTCTGACTAAGAAACTTTCCAATTTGAGTACCGGTAATCTTGAGTAAGTTATTGGGAATGCTTTGGTCAGAAAACGCTGGTTTTATTGATGAGAATGTTTTGTTGACACAGATTTGCACTCACACACACCCACGCAGACAGATGGAAATAAAAGAGTGCTTTGTTCTTCTTCAGACCCCCCCCCCCCCCCCCCCCAAACCTCAACCCTCAACCCTGATTCCTCTGATCAAAAGAATTCAGCTTGGTAGAGAGGAAATGAAACTCAGGGACACACACATGCTCACATACATCCTCAGCATTGGCTTTCAAAAGGTTAAATATAGCCTGCTGAGCCCCATACTTTATGTTGTGAGATACTAAGGATACTTTTGTTAACAATGGTTGGCACGGGTTGCAATTAGGCCATTTACAAGTCTTTCAGTTAATCATCGTGAAACTCAAATGATTTTCTCTCTTTGATGGTGACGTTGGTTGGGCTGATCTCATGATTATTCAAGTATCTGTTAAGTCCTGATGGAATTGGGAGATATTCTTATCATGATGAAGAAGTACAGATACAGATATAATTGAAAAACAAATGTTATTGTTAGATATACATCTCACTGTTTAACACAGTGGTTCTCAAAGTGGGGGGCGGCCCCCCCCTGGGGGGCGCAGAGGCATGACAGGGGGGGCGCGAGAGACCAGGAGGAAAAATGGTTATAAAATTATTATTTTTTAAAATCATAATTTGAAAAATTATTTATTCGAAAATAATATGATACAGTACAGTACTATTACGTCTGGGTCTCTGTGTTTCATTAAAGCTCAGCTCTGTGTGTGTGTGGAACGAGCCATTTTGTGTGCGTGCACGAGCGAGAGAGAGAGAGCGCACCGGTACCGGAGATCGTTGTTGTTAGCTTCTGGTGCTAGCGAGCTACGCTAACGGATATAAGGAGTTTTTTCAACAACAAGGTGGAGGAGAGTCCTCTCCTGTCAGACTGAGAGACTCAGTGAGCTAAAGGACTCTCTCAGTGTTATCTCAGTGGGTCTCAAACGTTTTGGTCACCATTAATGTAAACAATTATTTCCGAGGCACACCTTTATCATTATAGTTATAAAAAAATAAGAGATTAAATTAAAAACAGGTATGAAATACTATATGACAGTAAAAAAATAACAAAGTTTAAAAGGGTGATTTGTAAAATATCCATAAAGAAAAAGTAAATCTGTTTACAGTTCTGTTTCAAATGGGTGTTGAGCATGCCCCCGGACCCCCCGGTCTAGGTGGTGTGAGGTCCACACACCACCTATAAAAATAGCACTTTACCCCTTCTTACACCTATGCCGTGAGCTGATTATCAAGCCTTAATTGTAACAGCCGTGGGTACACTGTGTATATGTGTGGGGATTGTTGTAGTTTCAAATTCAACTGTGGCGACCGGTACATTAATGGGAAACCCTAAATGTTTGAGCACCCTCTATGAAACGTCAAGCTACCCCACAGCACCCCGACTATTTGTGTTGGCCACTGAGCCTGACTATTTGTGTTGGGGGGGCCCGACATTTTTTTTTCTCCAAATGGGGGGCCTGACAGAAAAAGTTTGAGAACCACTGGTTTAACAGAAAACAGGAAGAAATCCAATCTTATTGAGGGTTCTCCTTATTCTTGCTAATTTATGTTATTTGTTTGAGTGTACCTTTATCCAAATTTAGTATTTAAAGATAAAAAGGCTTTTGGAGACATTTTGTTTTTGGCTTTGTAGATAGTGGACTTTGCTTGAATCCAATAGATTTGTATTATGAGTAATAATCCAACTGAACATGAAGAACATCTCAACTAAAAGCTGAGGGGTTTAGGATTATATGAAACTGCTTAATAATCTATTCAGATATCTATATCAGTTAACATCCTGATCAATGATGTTACTCTGTTGATCAATGATGTTACTCTGGAAAACCTTCAGTTACAATCATTATTTTTATTCTGTTATTTTTCTCCCTAGGATGCTTTTCACCAAGCGCTCGCTGAGTGGCAGCCATTCGTCCCACAGTAACCTGTCTCAGGTATCTGTGACCTCTGACATCATTGGCGCAGATGAAGTAGAAAGTCCCATCTCTTCCCAACATGCCAAGATTGCAGAAAGGCGCTCCAACAGCAGCACTGATATCCAAGGTACGCAGGTTAACATTAAGCCTACAGGTTTTTAATACTTTTTTAGTTTGGGCAAGAGATTTCATTGTGCAGCAGACCAAGATAATAACTCCTACATTATCACTACCCTCAGCACTACAACATGTTGGGGAGCAAATATAAAAGACAGCTAGCTTTGTGGTATCCCCCTTTGTTTTTGTTTTCCTTTGTAAGTTGGATCTTTTTTGGCAGCACTAGGCTAATAATTGCATTTAGGCCCATTAAGGGGAAAAGAGCAGTAGTAAGCCCAATAAAAAAAAATCAAGTAAAGGTTGATGAGGGTCAATTGGCTTTTACACTCTACAGTTTTGTTGTATTTGGATATGTATGTAAATGTGTTGCAGGGTTTCCCACACATAGACTACTTGGGCGGGCCGCCCAGTTATAGTAACGTCCGCCAAAGTATATAGCGCGACCCATTTAGGTTTAATCTTTTGTTATCCGTCCGCGAGCACGACGCCATCTGCGATCGATTAACTACCCCTCCTGTTCGTTCCGCTATCGTGTGAGAGGGTCTGCTTTATACGCTCCGCAGTAACTCCGGCCCCGGCGAACAGTTCATGAGCAACTTCAAATTGTAATATGTTTTTATCCAGCTCTGCGGATTCAGGCCTCATTTCGTCCTTGGGCCTCAGCCAGTCAGGGTGGAGGGATGTGCAGTGACTCAGAGAGTGCTGGAGGGAGCAGCGAGTCCCGGTCCATGGACTCCCCCACTGCAAGCCCAGGTACGGCCCGTCAGGAAACCATCCCCAGTACAAGAGTTCATTACCCACACCCAGTTATTTAATGAATTAACTGATTTGGTTTCGTGTTATCATGAAATAACAAGACATTTCCTGTCAGGCTGTTATGATCGCTACCCAGCCAAGAAAGCCAAGATGTTTCGCAACACCTGGTTCAGGTGTACCAGTCTTCTGTCAATGACAAAGAAACCACACATTGCAGAAGGTATAAGGAGAGGCATTCCTCAGCGCTGACTATCTTAACTGCCTGCGGGGCTTGCAGACGTTTCTTTTTTATGGACTTGATGTTCAACCAACTTCATTGTTGTGTTATCGTAGAATCAAGTGGCCTAGCAACCTCTGACACTGGTGCCTCTTGTTGAACATTATGCAGCTCTATGGGTCCACAGGAAAAACAAACACATTAGTGTTGGTGCAGGTTTATTTTTCTTCTGTTACTCTGCAACAATACATGTGTCGTAGTGTAATTTCCCAAAACGTCCTTCCTAAACATAAGGATGTGGCAGATCTCCTCCGGCATTTAAACAAACCCTGTTTATCCCTTCTCCTATCGATGTGTGCCACTGATGGACAGTTTACCAGGAAGATCCGTGCTATCCTTGGTTAGGGGTGGATGGTATGTTGTCAATACCATAATAGCAATACAATTAGTCATGTTACCCCTACTCAACAACCATACATACAACCCCCAGAGTGTAAACGGCGTCACAGTTAATCCCTGATGAGCCTTTTTACTTGGACCATCAAAAAATCTACAACATTATTTTAACGATGGGGCCATTTAAAAACAACTCAAGAGTCGATGGAGGTGCTAATCACCCACAATCCCCTATCTGATTATCACTGACATGAAGTTGGCCACACCTTTTTATGTGGCGTTTTAAATTCAGGAAGTTGTCCGGTCCAGGGTTCAGTTCTGCTCAGTCCCACCACTGTAACACACACCTCACAGGAGACACAACAAGGAGAATTAAATAGAATTGGCTTGATTAGAAGATGTGGACTTACCGGTGTGTGATGCCTTACTGCTCAGGAGACTTCAAGAGGAGATTACCCAGAACCCCCTCCACCGGCACCATGTCGTCTGCTGATGACCTGGATGAGAGGGAGCCTCATTCACCCTCTGATAATGGTGATTCAACTACTTGAACATTAGATACAATCATCCACTGATTTTTTTATATTTTTGTCTCTTTGTTAATTATTTGATTAGATTACATTTTGGGAAATTACCTAATCTAATTCTTGAGAAAATCTTCCAAATTATACTACATAATGTTTACCTTTTTCCAACAGTATTAACGTAAAAGTTTTTTTTTTTGCATTTTCCATTAATTCCTTCTTTCTGTCCCTCCACTCTGCAGGTTTAAGTGAGATGATAATCGAAACAGCCAGCTCCCCAGGTCCCTTCAGAAACACCCAGATGTCCAAAGCTGCCCAAAGTCACAAACTGAGGAAGCTTAGAGCGCCATCCAAGTGTCGTGAGTGTGACAGCCTGGTGGTGTTTCAAGGAGCAGAGTGTGAGGAGGTAACCCTGGTTTCTTTTCTTCACATTTAGTTTAAGAACTAATAGAACAAAATGCCTCTATTTGGACCTTCACTAATTGAATTGATTCCACAACATTCAGAGTATTACAAGTTCTATATTAACATTGCCAACGTTTCACAACGGCATCTTTGTCACTCATGGTGAGCAAAAAATCTAACAAAAAAAGAAAGACCTCAGCTTCCCTCTCGTCACAGACCAAATCCACCAACTGGTCTCAGTGGGGAACGGGCTGTGGAAACTGAAGACCTTTTGTTCGTCTTCACACAGTCTCCTGCGCCCTGTGTTTATTTTAGATCCAGTTTCTTTCCATATTTATTAAATCCAACAGTCATACAAAAAAAATAACACAACGTTTTAAGTTTTTAAGGTTATGTAATGATGGCAGTAAACACATTGACATTGGTATCTTTCCATGGCATTGGTTCCAAGGGTTACAAAACATGAAGCATTCCTTTTAGTTTTTTTAAAGAAGTAGCCAAAACTACCCTATGTTGATCCCTGTCTTTACATTTGTTTGTGTGTAAAAAAAACTGACATACTTCTCAACATTGTTTCAGTGTTCGCTAGCCTGCCATAAGAAATGCCTGGAAACCCTGGCCATCCAGTGTGGCCATAAGAAGCTCCAGGGGAAGCTCCACCTCTTTGGCATCGACTTCACGCAGGCAGCCATGAACAGTCAAGATGGAGTCCCCTTTATATTACGGAAGTGTACGTCCGAAATCGAGAACAGAGCACTCAACATTAAGGTACTTTCAGTCAAATATGAGAGAGAGCAGTTCATGCTACTATTGCTCACATTTAAATCCTGTTTTAGGCTCTAATGCGTTTATATTTCCACTCAAAATATTCAGATTTAAGAGAAAATCCGCCGTAAATATCCTTTAAATATCCCCATTACATTTGTTGTCCTAAAGTTTGCATGTATTTACTGCATGATGTTTAGATTACTGGTGTAACCTGTTGATATTCTGCGGCAGTGATTCCCCTGTTTTTCATCAGGTTGATCATGCATCTAATTTTCCTGTGTTAAATGTGTTTTGGTTTTGTGCTCTGAAGGGTATCTACAGAGTGAATGGTGCCAAATCCCGGGTAGAGAAGCTTTGCCAGGCATTTGAGAATGGCAAGGACCTGGTGGAGCTCTCTGAGCTTTATCCCCACGACATTAGCAACGTACTCAAACTCTACCTGAGACAGGTTGGCTGCTTTTAAAACACTTTTTCCTGGGTATGGGTATTGTTCATTATATTGCTAAAAGTGTGCTCCGCATAACAAAGCCACTGCTGTGCTATTTATTTATCTAAGTTTATTTGTGGTACAACTCCCACCTCTCTTCCCTGTGGTGCTTATTTCATTTCTAATTCTGTCCCACTTTTCTATCTACCTCCATTTTTCAGTTGCCTATGTTTATTATGAACTTCCTGCTTTCATTTGTTTTTATGGTTCTTTCCCCCTTCCCTATGCAGCTCCCAGAGCCTCTCATCCTGTTCCGCTATTATAATGACTTTATCAGTTTGGCCAAGGAGAGCCAGGGTATTATTGTGGAGGAACTGGAGGCTTTTCGGCTCAGTCCGACCCCGGTGACCCAGCCCCAGGTCAGCGTGGACCTGAACCGGATCCTCTTCAAGATCAAAGACCTGCTGAGGCATCTGCCACCAGCTCATTACAAGACACTGCAGTTCCTCATAGAACATCTGCACCGGTATGGAGTTGAAATAACCAATAATATACATTTCTGCATTATTAAATTGGTGATTTTACAAGTAGAGATGTGACTCTAAGCAATACTCTTTCCTCTCTCCAGGGTCACAGAGCAGTCGGATGAGAATAAGATGACGGCAAGTAACCTGGGGATCATCTTTGGCCCAACACTCATCAAACCAAGGCAGGCCGCCGATGCCGAAGTTTCCCTTTCCTCTCTGGTGGATTATCCGTATCAGGCGCTCATTGTGGAGCTCCTGATCAGACACTACCAGATGATCTTTGACACCCCCCTCAGTCCACTGAGTCGGAACTCGCCTATAGAGATTGATGGCCCAAACCGCCTCACGCACCAGGAGAAGGAGCAGCAGCTGAGCAGGCACTCAAAGTCGCTGGGAGACATTAAGGAGGTAATTAGGAAACAGTCGTACAGCATGTATTAAGATTTAACATCAATACCACACACAGCTAACTCTTTTGTTTCCTTCTCTATTTTGCTATTATAGCAGAGCTTGAAGGTGTATAAGAGGCATTCTTCCATCATTCCTTCTTCCCACCTACTGGCTGAGGTTGAGGAGAACACGCCAAGCATCAATGGAAGCGACTTTGAACCTGGTAAGTGTTGATACAAACCAATAGAAAGCATTACAGTTCAGCCAATATTAATGCACAGTTCAAATCTTTCTCTGGGCGCTGGCTGCCTTTTCTTCAGTCCACTACATATTAGTTGATCAATGTTTAACTTCTTGTCATTCTCTCTGTTTAAAGTTGATGAAGTGGATTTTGAGGGCTTCAGTGAGGGTTTGTCTCCGAGCTCCCCAGGGACCCCGAAACTCGGCGAGAGAGGCCTCTGTCGTTCTCAGCACGTCGCCCAGGCCAGGGTCCAGCTCCGACAGCCTCGCAACAAACTCTCCTCGCGGCCAGTGAGCCTGCCAGCTGAACGGATACTCAACCGAGGCCAAGTAGATGAGAAAAACACCCGGAACAGCACTGACCACGAGGACAGGAAAGGAGGACGTTTTGACCAGTCCATCGAAGAGGTTGACGAAACCGAGAACACAAAATCGCGGGTTGGAACACACTACCGGGGTACATTTATTGACACCCAGACGTTACGCAGGACATGGGACAAGCAGTACAAACATGATCTCGCCTCCAAAACTGTCAGAATTGTGGCCAGTTTGCCCACAGAGGGTACAGCACTGGATGCCAGCAACATATCAGCTTCTGTGCCCAACTCATCTTTATCCCTCGGGAGCACTGTTTTCACTGATAGACCTTTCACTGTTGCAGTGCGACCCAATAGGATTTTAAGAAGGGAGGACAATGTAATAAAGTTTAACCCTGTCGCAACAACTTTCAGGGCTCCAAGAACTCTGCAGCCTCCCCCAGGGACTTTCTACAAGCCCCCATCAGGGAGCAAATCTAAAGAGGTAAAGAACTGTACACTACCTAACAGCGCAGAGGAAGAAGATGAGGAGGAGGAGGAGGAGGATGATGATGATGAGGATGAGGAGGAGGAGTTGGGGATTGAGATAGAGGTTTCTGTGGATGAGCCTCTTGAGGAAGACGATGAGGCAGAGCAGGCAGCCATGTCTCCCAGCTCTAGCCCTGAGGAACTGGACTCAAACCAGGCCAAACCAGTATACCAGAGACTAAGGCCAAGACGCCTCCAAGAGGTAGAACATCGAGAGGCTCATTTCGTGTGATCATCTTAGAGTCAGGGGCTAGCAGAGATCAAAACAAAAGTGCTCAAATGACAATTTCCACATGATTGTGAGCACGGTTTGAACAATTCAAAGTTCTGTTGGTTCTTAAAAGACAAACGAGATGCACTTAAAATGCTGTATATTTGATTCACCAATATTTCATTCACCAATCACTTGCTCAGTACACTCTGGCACCTGGTCAGAATATTTATAATTATTTTTTTAAACTGTGCAATTCCATGTTTATTTGAATATTTTGTACCACATTCTTACAGGATCACTATGTATGTTATATACCAAAAAAATATGTTTGAATCGTTACAATAGTGCATTTAGCCAGAACACTGAAAAAAAAGTTTGATGCACTTATCAATACTCGTTGTGTTTCGACCTACTGTGAGTCAGAATGTTTTAAACTGTTACATTTAGGTTAAAATTAATCATTTTGCTAAAAATGTATGTATATAATGAGCTTTTGTTACATGCTGTACTGGGTATCTGCATTTTCATTTGCTAATGTTATGAAGCACCAGTTGCAAGGGCATACATCCACTTGTTTTTATACCGTTGAACTTGTAAGGTGTCAACTTACACTGACCTGAAAAGCTTTTGGAAATGCCAATGGATTGTATGGTGGCATTGTCTTTCTTATTTTTGATATAACATGACATTTCCTAATAGCCAAAGCTGTTACTCTTTTTACAACTGCATTAGTTTTATCAATAACCCAGATCTTACAAGTTTTTTGTAAGTAATAGGAAGTGCATCATTTATTTAAATGGTATCTGTTTTGCATGGTAATGTACAAGGTTGAAAGAATGTTCAAAAGTTCAGTGTAAAAGAACAGGTACATGAAAACAAACCCTTTTGTAACTTATTAAAATATATTTGACAACTTCCAATTGACATGGTGGTCTGTTTATGTTTTTCTTAACAACTTGCTGCATCTTTATTTATTTAAAGAAGTATTTTTTTTTTTTTTACACGTTTTTTGTAATATTACACAGTAAAAATCTTTATTACTAAAAGTAGCATGACGCGTGTTTACATCATGGTTTAGAGCTGCTTATATCTTTTAAAAGTGCATTTATACATTTGTTTTAAACAGAAGTAGGATTATAACATAAATAGGATTACACTGTATAATATGGGCAGGTGGTTAGGTCATATGCCTCTACAAATCGGTGAGAGCGCTAGCAGTCTCCCAGCCTTCAGAAAGGAGATTAAATCAATCTCCTTAAGTATTCACAAGGTCTGGATTCTAGCTGTGCTAGCAAACCTAAGGAGCGCTCGCCGCTCGGTAGAAAATGTGCTGTTATGCTTCATGTATTGGGTCTCACTCTACAGTACGAGTGTTCTCCTGAGGTAAGTGATTTGTCCTTCTGGACTGTAACCATGCTTTGGAATTTAGCTGATATATCTGTAATTTGTGATCTGGTAGCAATACAATTGCACAATAGCAATGACTCACATAAGTTAAAGTTACTTTTATTGCAGGCCCTTTGAATATGCAATTCACTGTTTTGAGATATTGACAGTGCTGAAGGAGTTACGAGCTGTAGAACGTAATGCTAACCATGTGAAGCGTATTGAGCTCATTAACCTCTGTTTCCAGCCATGTATGGGTTACTCAGGATAGACACCTCCGTGATGGAAACAAAAAATATGTAGCTTTTCTAAATTCTAATTAATTTGTTGAATCAGAAATGTTTTTAAGTAAACATGAAATGGCTTAGTTAAAAAGAGCCCTGTGGACTGGTTGATTGCAGGTTTGTGGGCTGGTGCCAGGCCCTGCAGGGCTGAAAAGGAGAAACCATGGGGGCAGGAAGACAGGTCAGACTCCTGCTGTGGAAAAACTGGACTATCCGCAGGAGGCAGAGGGTAAAATCCCCCCATCCATCATTTACACACTGCATTTATCCCTGCGAGAGTTGTAGTTAGCTAAAATTCCTTCAGGTCTAGATTTTAGCAAATATTTGACTGAAGGTTTTTTTTTAATCATTATTTATTCTTCTAGCTATACTGCAATATGTTTGTTACAGAAAATGGGCCAAGTTGTCGCCCAGACACGCACACTATGAAACTGCACTAGTTTAGAATTGTTACAGATTTACAAAGTTTATATTATAATTCATACCAGATGCGTTTCTTCATGGAGATCATGTGGCCTGTTATGCTGTGCATGGGACTGGTGTGGCTTAGACGAGTGAATCCGCTTTATCGTCAACATGAATGTAAGCAAACAACTGTTTACTGAAAAATATCAAACATTTAAATCCACATTTCACAGAGACAAATATATAATGTCGTGTGACATCCTTTAAGATACCTCATTGGTGACTTGTGTAAAGAACTGAAGCCAACAGTATCTCCTCTTCCTCAGGCCACTTCCCCAACAAGGCCATGCCGTCTTCAGGGGTCCTGCCATGGATTCAAGGAATCTTCTGTAATGCCAACAACCCTTGTTTTCAAGACCCTACCCGTGGTGAATCTCCTGGAGTGGTCTCCAACTACAACAACTCCATGTCGGTATCACCCTGGGATTTAGGGGGAGGTCATTAAGGGGAATCAAATTCTATCCACGTTTGATCTAAGATAAAAGAACAGAATGTATTGGACTCAAAAACAAATCTAAATATCTCCTGGTTATGAAAAACATACACACTCATTCTGTGTATGTTTGAAGTTGTATCGTATGTAAAAATAATAACTGTGTGATTTAACATTGACTTCCTTAGATTTGCTCGGTTCTACACGGATGCCCAGGAGCTTCTTTTTAGCGACCCAGAGTTCCTGCAGCTAGGTCGCCTCTGGGGGGAACTGAATGCTATGAGTAACTTCATGGACACCCTGCGCACACATCCAGAACGCATTTCAGGTCAGTGCTTCATCCGGAGATCAAAATACTCTGAAATTGTCTGTCGGAGCAGTTCAAACGTCAGTTCGGGCATTCTGCTTGCTTGTTTCACGGGAGCAATTATAGCTGGCAGAAAAATAAATAAAAATAATAAAGAGTTTTCAGTTAGAAGTGATATAAATGTTGACATACAGCCTGACTACATTTAGCATTGCAATCTATTCTTAGTGTCCTTCTTAGCTCAATGTCCTCTGACTCAAAAATACCTTGGTGTAAATCATATCTCACACATTCATTTCCCATCCCTCTGTGTACCTGTGCAGGCTAAAAGGCTTACTTCACGAGGGTTTATGGAAGGCTCTTCACATAAGCTGCTTACTTTCACCAGTGTGTTGTTTATTTGGTGGGAAAGCATTTCACACAACTTTCATCCATGTTCCTCTCCATGAGAGAACATAGAAACACTGATCCCATCTAAAGGGACAAAATGCAAACAATTCTCTCTTCATGTCAACATATGCATGTACAGCTATACTGTCTACATACAAACAGTAGGTTTCCCAGCTAAATCTACAGAAAACCTTTCTGAGGGGAGCTGACTGAAGCTAAGTGCATTCCAGCCTGTGAATGATTACATCCTGGTTCTTTTTGTGCTCCCACTCTCAGGGAGAAACATGTATATGGACTAACAGCTAACACAGATATGGATCCACATTCCACACAATTTCCCATGAGGCCTAGAAAAGAAAATGTAATCATTTTGAGAACCAAGTTATGTAATTGTTAAAAAAAACACTCATATAGCATAACACGTTTGGGTGGACACGTATGTTTCATGTGCAAGACCCTTGCAAAGGTGTTTGATACTAATAATTAGACACATAAGAAATAGTTGGACTTTGTCAATACATTTATTTGCTTTATGGAGGAGAATGAGATGAAGAGATCTATGTCCACTCCTATTAGTCCAGTTTACATAAAGCTTTAACGAGCAGCTGGTTAGCTTAACTTAGCACAAAGACCAAAGCAATGGGATATAGCTAGCCTACCGCCACTTGTAAAATTCAGCAATTAACGTTTTATCTCATTTGTAAAATCTATAGAATGAAAGTGTACATTTAGATTTTTCGAATGAATATCTTGGTCCAGTTCTTCTCCCTTTCTTGCTTTCAGCTTTCTTTGTGGTTTCCAGTGGCGCATGAGGACACAAGGCGAGTCACTTTAGGCGGAATCTGGATGCAGGCCACAGTGACAATTCATTTGGCAGAGCACACTTTATTCATGCACAGACAAGCCACTAAAAGAATGAGACAGTGCAGAGTTGAAGTGTCTACATCCTGTGTTCCTATTGTTTTAATGAAACCATTGTCACAACTTGCCAAATACGTTTTATTTTTACTTATCTGGTATCCACTGGGTTAATGGATTGTCACAGATGACAATAGCTTGGGTTTATTCTCTTTCTACTGATCTCTCTTTGTAGGCCGAGGAATAAAGGTGGAGGCTATTCTAAAGGACGATGAGCTGCTGACATCATTCCTGCTGAGAGACATTCCTCTGACACAGGCTGTGGTGTATCAACTAGTAAATGCCCAAATCAGGCCTGAACAGGTACACAGGCACACATGCACATACATGATAGGGTTGAACAGTTAAGGATATAATGTTTAGCATTTCAACCTTAATTCCTCATTACTTTTGAAATATTCCTGTGATACCAGAAACACAACCATTGACGTAAAGACTCTTATCATATGAAAGCCTTGCGCAACATATGATGTAAGATGATGTTAACAAGTCTTTTGTTGAGAACATATTCTACAAGTAAAGACTTGCTTCAGTGTTTCTGGGAACATTCACAATGTGATTCATTGGTATCAGTAGTTTTGGCTGAACAACAGCTGGAAGAAAGCTCCCTTTGGCAACCTACAAACAGGAAAACACACAAATATATCCATATATGCCACTTTGTCCAGACACATGAGGCCAGCTGGATTCCTCCTACTTTGGTTTCGTTCACTGATTCATTGCCTGCTTGACGGCAATGTACAATACAAATGAATCACTAACTTTAAAAAAGCGTTTGAACATTGTTTACTTCTGTAGTGATGCAGGCTTTACAATTACGGCGACTTAGTTGTTACATTTCATCCATTAATCAATCCCCTATTTTAATTATTGGGGGCTCCTTTACCGACATGCATTTCACAAGAGGGAAGAAGCTGAACAGCTGAACATATATTCACATCCATAGATACACAAATGGGCTGTTTGGAGTTTACACTTGACATATCTTGTTAATTTGAAAGTAAGTCAATATATAGTACATAGACAATATGCATTACATATAAATCAACACATATACTACATTTTTAGCTTAGTATTCCCCGTTTCAGAGGGTGCGTTACATTATAATTCAATGTTTAAAGCTTTGGTTTGAAAGCTATTTTGATTAAGGTAAGGAAGACAACATATTGACCTGTGAAGTTCAATAATAGACATTAATAATATCAGAATGTGAATGTTTGAAACCAACCTAACCTATCTTTGGATTTCTTCAGTTTGCCTCTGGGGTTCCAGCCTTGCATTTAAAGGATATTGCATGCAGTCTGAACCTGCTGGAGAGATTCCTCATCTTCCCCAGCAAAAGAGGACTCCACTCTGTTCGCAACGCCATGTGCATCCTTACTCCTCAACGGCTACAGATCATTGAGGACAAATTATACGCAAATGTCGACTTTTTCAAGCTCTTTCGGACGGTCAGTGCTTTTGTAATGTTACAGTAGTAGCACATATCAAGGAACTGTTGAAAACTATTATTGATAAATAATACATTTAATTATACCCTCAGTAGGTTGTGGATATGTGCCATGGCTCATTAAGAGCTACAACTTTTAATCGTTTAACACATTTTACTTACTTTAAAAAGAAAGCTGTTTAATCAAAAACACCAATCTTCACTAATTAATCCCAGTGCTTTCTATACATTAACACACTGTTTATCAACAGTGACCAGCAATCCATTGTGGTCAGACTGTATAAAGCTCCTATAAAAATCCTTTTAACGCAGGATAAGCATACATTTAACAGGATTTGGCTCCATTTTAGGCATAGTAAAAGGCCTGTATAGAGCTGTAGTTGGATGACTCCCATCTGGGATGATGCCATGTTTATTAGCTTATATGCAAACATTTTCAATGGCTATTCACAGAAGACTGAGCCAACTGCTAGCTGAAAGACGTGAAGCTAATCTGTCATAGGCCAATAAAGTTTTTGGCAAGATGAGACATTTGAAAAATATCAATCAAGCAGTGTGATGTAAATGCTTAATTTTAACCACAGTATGTGTCTGATTAATGAATTAGTCTTGTTGACAAGTTAATTAATCAAGAGCTTTTGTTTTTCCCTTTTTTGAAATAAAAAAAGAAACATACTGTATATAATAGAAAACCTTTTTAGGTTCTTAAATGATATCATACTTTTTTATGATCTGCAGTTTATAGCCATTTTTATTTTACTCAACTATTTCAGAGTAATCAAAACGTAATGATATCCCTAATTGCATCGTCACACAGCTTCGGCTCTGTTTCAGTAAGATGTACTGTGTATTTTGCAAATTGTATTATCTCATGGTTGAGGCAGAGCAAAACTTAACAAGCCAACACAGGCATAGCATTCAGTATTTCAGGTCAGGAGCAGCAATGGATAAACAGTTGGTAGTATTTTTATAGGGCTGACTCACAGGGTGGAACAAGTGTTCCTTAAAGAAATGCAGGTTGGCTTTGTGTTTGGTAAATAAAGTCTACTACAGTACACAACTACCCAGGAACGTTAAAGAACTGCCACAATATACAATGTACAACAGGTATGCATATAAGATACATTTCAAGTAACATTTTATTAATATTGTTGAAAGGCTGGAATACTTACACAATTAATATCATGTATAGAAATAATTATAAATATATAATTATAAAAACAATATATAATATAATAGATCATATTATTGCATTTAGATAAAGAACGCAGGTCAAACTCAAGTTGTTAACACAGGATTTACTGTAGTATAAGTAGTTTTAATCTAATTTTATAAATAGAGCAAACAATAGAGACAAAATGTCACTCAAACAAACATAACAGAATTACCTCTAAGAATTATTGAAATAATAGGCTGAAGAAACTACCTCGGTATTACTCATAAGCAGGGCCCTTTTTGCCAGACTTAATTTAGAGCGTGTTGCAGCACTCTGAACATGTTTTAAATTGGTACGGCTGATGTGAAACAGCCATGAGCATTAGCTAAGCATGCAGACGTGGCCTTGGTCTGTAATTAGCTTAGTGAACAGACACTCCTCTCTTTAGTAACCACAGTGCACTTGGAGTCAACACAGGCTACAATAAGACAGACAGCAACAATGGCTGACCCCTGCCTCATCCCAACAATCCCATAAGACCGGGCCAAGTGTGTTTAGCTGTCTGTCTGAGTCTGCCTTGTGCTATAGCAGCGATAAACTAAAATGCTTTTTGGGGCTATTTGGGACCAAGATTAATTATTTAATTTCTTTGGGTTTAAATAAATTCCATGTAAAAATCCAATCTCACTGTGTGGAAAATAGTTATTTACAATACCCACTTCCCTGGGGGATATACATAATGACAATGCTACCACAGATTATAAATTACTGGAATTACATATTAATGAATACATTTTTAAGAATTGACAAAATGCCCTTTTACCCATCTGAATTAAGTAAACGGGTGTTCTGAAGAGATATCCTTCAAAAATGTTGTATTATGTGCCAATTATATATTTATTGTTTGTGTTGTTGCAGGATTGTAAACAGTTGAAAAGCTAACTGAGGAAGTGGGGATTGTCTTTCTGTGCGGACATATCTCTGACAGGATGAATCTAAATATGTGACAGGGAAGGATGTCTGCTCTGGCAATTTTGTGTTTTAGCCTTGTGTTGCTGCCTGGAATCTGTAGTCTATTGTGTTGTAAGCTGCCTGGAGCATCTTTAGGCTCAGCAGCAGATCCTCAAGAGAAGGCAATGCTCACAATATATTATATAGGCCTATTAAGTATTCATCTCTGGTCCACTAAGACATGTGTATGTCACTGCATAAGCTTAGGTTTCTTTAAGGCACAAAAACACATTTCTTCATGGCACAAAATAAAGTTTTATTGTGTCCGCCACAGACACTTTGAGTATATCATGTATCCAAATACTTTTAACTTGATATTATGCTAACTCGTCAGACTGGCTGTTATCAAGGACAGGTATCATCTTATTCCTCTTCCTGATCAAAACAAACAAAGAAGATCCAGGGATTAGTAACTTCCTCTGGGCCAGGAAGAAATTGGGTTTATGTGTTTGATTAAAGAATACATTTATTTCCCCCTCCAGCTTCCTATGGTGCTGGACTATCACTCAAAGGGCATTGAAATTCAGCTCTGGGTACGGGTCGTCTCCGCTGTCTCGGAAAAACTGCGAGAGGTAAGTCTAGCTCCATCCAAAAGTTCACCGCTTTCTTTTTTTAGCTGCCAGGAAACAGTTGCTTCCTCTTGCCTGAGTTTTTACACAAACACAGACAGTAGGGGGATATCATTTAGTGCGTATGAGGAAGGCTAAATCCAGCCTCAAAAACAGATATATCATCATTATGGGATCATCCCAATGGAAACACTGAGGCTGCAAGAAAACCTGAAGCCCCTTAGAAATGGAAAATGTTAAACACCAGGGATGATTGAATGATCTGTTTTTGTTTGATTATGTCTTTCTTTCCCTAAAGTAGAGTCTGTGCATGCACTTATTTTGCTTGGATTACTTTAAGCAGTGTTTTTACCTCTGTGAAGTGTCTCATTGCGTGGTTGTATTTTGGTCACTATTAGATGTTGTATGGACGTGGTTCAGTGTCCATAGCAATGTTGACTTTGATGATATGATAAATACTGAATTTGTGCAACTGTTTCAATTTGTGGTGTACCTGTCATGGGTGTGTGGAAATGTTTTGTTGTTTGTTGTGGAAGTTTCCATGGGATATTCAGAGTAGCTGACAATTTGTCATCTTGTTGGCAAGACACTTGTCTTTGTCTCAAACCACAGAGACTAGAGTCCAGACAGACGACGTGAAAGCACAACCTTGAATTTTTTTTCAAACAAGCAAGGCTAAAAAAAATGAATCAATGCACAGGATTTTGTCCATGCAGTTGCTCATTGTCTGCACTGATTGACCAATGGTATTGTTGCTCAACATATCTTTAATATTTAAGAGCTATTATGATTTGTATTAAGTAACATGTACAAACTGTTCTAATTTAAGCTCTTTCTTTCTTATATTTCAACAGTTGTCCCAGAGGAGTAGCTCCAGGGAGCTTCTTCAGGTCATGACTCCTCTCTTCCAGAACAATCTGTCTTTCAGGCAGGCGGTGGCTGCTGCCTCCAGCCTGGTATGTGGCTACAGTGAAGGTGCTTTCTCCCGTGTTACCTCCTTTAATTGGTATGAGGACAATAACTACAAAGCCTTCCTAGGCATCGGCAGCGGCAAATCACGGAGCCACTACACATACGACAACAGCACCAGTGAGTAGACCATATATCATTATGGCAGATATTAGAGTAGGCATTGGTACAGTCACAAGCTATTGGTTTTTACTAAAGAACATGGACCTTGTTCTTGGAGTAACCCTACTCTAATTTTTGTCGAATATCATCAGATCTCTTTTTTTTTGTCAGAGTAACTAGGTTCTTTCTATATCAATTTTTTTCTATATCCATAAAAAAACGTTAATTTCATTATCTACGTTTCATAGAATGTTACAATTATACAACACATTCCCTGCAGCTCCTTTCTGCAATGAACTGATGGAAGAACTGGAGTCCAACCCTGTCACCAGGATTGTGTGGAACTCTGTGAAGCCCATGCTGATGGGACAGATCCTCTATGCACCCGATTCGCCGGCTGTCAGGCAGATCATAAAAAATGTAAGCACCATTGGCCACTTGGTGGATAGATGTATCAATGTGGAGAGTGGAAGTGTAACTATGAACACTGTTAATACAATATTGTAGGAAATCAGTGGAAACACCTGATGCATTATGCTCAATTTGAATAGATAACAGGAGAACTGGGTTGCTGGCAGGATCATTAAACTGAAAAGAAAGTATGGCATTGACCGAGACAAACTAAGACAAGAGATATTGAAAAATGTCTGGAAATAAAGTAAAGACTATTTCCAGATTACAACCTTCTAGTGACATCCATATCGTTGTCTTTTGAGCAAGCAAGCCTTCTGCAGGGGACAATGCATTTTCCCTCCAAAGGGGATCAGCTTTCCTCATGTCATGTCCAGCCCTTTGTATCTAGATGTAGATACGTGTTGGTCAAAGCCCTTCAGAGGCGACAGTCATGGATGGCTTGGTTGCAATGATCGGCTGTGGTGACTACCACCACAGAGTCTACTGGCGCCACAGCTTTTTCAATGTTATGTAAGCAGTAAGAGTTCGTCCTTAAAGTCTTGTGATCATTCGCACAAAGAGACACCCACAATCCTGTTTCCTCTTTCCTGACCTTTAATGCCCTCTTTGTTTTCCTCTTCCTTCAGATTGGTATCTTAATTGCACTTAGAAAGTAATGACTAAGGGGTTAATCCATTACTTTACGAGACCATAACATGGCCTCTACAGGGTCTTTGATTCCATCCTCTTAACTCTGTCATGCATCAGTTTGTTTCAGAAGAAACCCCAAGTGAGGCACCATGCATTTAAACATGTGTTTCTACGCTTTATGTGACTGCTCTTGTGTAATGGTAAACTATGCAAGTCTTATCTGTATCTGACTTAAAATACGATTGAACTTGTTTATTCTTACTACCTCATTTACTTTTTGTAATTTTTCTATATGGAAATGGAAATGACTTAATTTCACTTAAGGTCAACTCAAACAACATCAGTAAGTCAAGCATAACTGGTAGGCGCCATGTTTGCGATGGTGTTGGACCCTGTTCTTTTTAACTAAGCTTGCTGACTGAAAGTTTATGCTGAGTTAGGCACAACATACCATCTAGGAACACTACAGCATTCCTCCACTGCCATCTTGAAGAAATCAACTCAAGACATCCCCCAGTCCCCTTTCTGTTTTAAACAGCCCCGGGGAATTGAGGAAGCACTCACTTGTGGGAACCTGACTGGGATTCACTGGGCAGGCTGAATGCATTCGGCCAGTTGTCACCAACAGCCTCCATTGTCACCCCAGCTCCATTGTCCCCATTGTCACCCAAAATCAGACACACACAAGAGGAAGGCGTTTAATTGGGTGTACTCTTGAGCGCTTTCATCCCCCACTGCACATGACTGCATACTGAAATAGCCAGTCTTTGGTATTTGCCACACAAAGCACTGTACCCACACACATCCATGGTTTTCACGATAAGCGTGCAGTAAATATTTGACAATTTGGCAGAGAGTGCATTTGTTTCACAGTTGCTGGTTATCTGAACTGGCCCGCGGGAATTCTTTTTGTGAGAATGTGTGTGTTGTCTTTGGAAAGCCTGTTTTCACAGAGAGTTTGATGTGGGAATGGTATGTAGCAGGAGATTAGGAGAACAGTGACAATGTTTGCATTTGAGTTTCTGAATGTCTTACACATGTGCACACGTATCCTGTACATGAGTTATTTGAAGTTTTCCCCAAATGTCTGTATTTGCACGTTTTCCCATATTTCTGTATGGTGTGCACTTAGATATTGGCATTTGTGAAAATAGATGTTTATTTTTTAAAACAATTTCCTGACATAGCAATGTTGAAACACAAACCACTTTGTCACGTTCACATGCACACACACTTTAACATCCCTCCCGTAGGCAAACACTACATTTGAGGAGCTGAAGCGGCTGAGGACGATGGGGAAGGCATGGGAGGAAGTGGCTCCTCAGATCTGGGCTTTTTTCCAAGATGGCGTCCAAGTCAAGATGATCCGGGTAGGACAGCAATATAGTCTGACTGAAAAATTACGTTTACACCATCAAACTACAAGTTATGAAAAAACCTTTAAAGTTATTTCGTCAAATCATGTGTTTGTAGTGGAAACTCCTTTTTTATGCAACCAAATATACCAAACATCTTTAATACTAAATTGAATACCCTAATTGTGGTTATAAATGACAACATACTAGCTGCCTTTCGTTTCAGGACACCATCAACAATCCATCAGTGATGGATTTCATTGACAGGAGTCTAGAGGAGTCTCCGCTCTCCTCCAAACACATCCTCAACTTCCTGTACAACGGTCCACCTGAGGACCGTCCAGCTGACGTCCCTGGATTTGACTGGCGAGACATCTTCAACGTCACTGACCGGGTCATTCAGATGCTAAACCAACATGGTGATGTGAGTGGACATCACTTTGATCTATCTTTCTAGCATTTCCTTTGTTTTGTCATAGGCCCTTACTTGAATCTAAAATACCACAGCCTGGAGGTATATGTGTAAGCGTGGAGAATTATACTGACCAGTCAAAGGGGGATCCACATTTCAAGATGAAACTTAGGTGCCAGGATTGTTTTTGCTAACTTCTCCCATTGGGTTCTGACGGCAAGAATGTGGACTGTTTTCTTTCACTCCACCTGAGATGTCAAGTTCTAGGACAGGCCTATTCATGGTATAATCCAATCAAGCGCAGGTGTTGTCACTCGTTGATTTCAATACTCTGGTTGGATAACCATTATGTGCTAAATACCACTGTTGATGTGATGTGGGCATTTAGATAAGCTGTTTTTGGTCTCTGCAATTTGTCCGCCAATCCAAAAACATTGAAATCTACCCAGGTGGGCGAGGGCCAAAGCAACAAACTAGTTGTCGAGTCCCTTTTGTTTACTGTCGATGGAGTGGAGGGTAAAATAAAAAAAAACTGAAAAACATCTCAAACCTTCTCTTGTGTGAGCTCTCCACATTTAACTGAGGAATGCATTTTAGAACAAAGTTAAAAACACCCCTTTCCGTACGGAGGCTAATCGGGATGAGAGGCCTATCACACTGGGGGGTGACATGGGGGGCACCTTGAGGCCTGGCTGGATGCATGGTTGGTGCTCTTTGTTTTTGTCCAAGTTGAAGCTTACAGCACTTGAGTGTGACAGAGAGAGAAGGAACGATTGAGGCCGATTAGATACAGCTGTCACTCCATCCACCATCCTTTATAAAGGGCCAACAATGACTGTGGGCTTGAAGGCTGGTTGGCTGCACGTTGGTGGTATGCAGGCATATCACATCACACAGTAGGGCTGCAGTGTTAGTAGCTGAATGCTTTGGCAATTAAGGGACGGCCTTTGAGATTTAAATAATTAGTCGGGTGTGTTTGGTGTACATTGTGTCTCTAAGTGTATAAATGCGTACATTTGGATGCATGGCAAATTGTGTGTAGCCAATGTGTGTTTTGGGTTTGGGTTGTATCTGTGCATAGGATCTCAGGGGTAGATTGTTGTTTTCGAGGGTTTCTTTTGGAACATCGCTGTCCCTATTTGCTTTAGCTTACAGTGAATGGCTATGTTAGACACGCTTTGAATGGAAGAGGCAACCACTGCCGGAGTTTCTCTGCAAATGGGGGCAGATATTTTGGATTAAAGTGACTAAAGCCAACATTCGCAATTCCAGACTTTACATTTTTTGGCCAGGCTAGCAACCAGGTTCTACAAATTGTGATGTGATTGTGATCTGTTAGGTGCTGTAGATTCACAATTTTTGTCCAGACTGTACATTTTCAACAATAATAGAATTACAAATTCTACAAACATTCATTGTCTCCAGAGGATGAATCCATGATTACTCTGATTGAAGCCATTTCCATCCACGTTCCACGTGTCCAGTAAAATTATTTGACTTCACTCTCGGAACAGCACAAGACATTCATGGTTTCCAGAAAATACCCTGTTGACTTTTACCTGAAAAACAAGTGTCATTCCCATCAGCCTAAGCTATACTGTTTTAGAGCTATTTAGAAAACGGTGCCATGACTAAGATCTAAGATTGTGGATATGGCATAAGATGGTGTATGATAAGGCAAACATTATACCTTTTTAAATGGATTCTTCTCCCTCCTTCAGTGTGTACTGCTGGATAAGTTTGTGGCTGTGCCTGATGAGAACACCATCACTCATCGAGCCTTGGACCTGTTAAAGGACAACAAGTTCTGGGCAGGCCTCGTCTTCGTTAATATGCACTCTTGGACCACCGATGTCCCACCTCATGTTAAGTTCAAGATTCGGATGGATATTGATGCAGTGGAGCGTACCAATAAGGTCAAAGACAGGTATAAATAAACAGTTAAGTGGAAATGATGAGTTTAGTATAATGATAATAAACTTGCCAAATAAATATATTTGTAATGCTTAGGTATTGGGACCCGGGCCCCCGAGCTGATCCTATGGATGACTTCCGCTATGTTTGGGGAGGCTTTGCTTATCTTCAGGACATCATAGAGCACGGGATCATCAAGACTCAGACAGGAAAGGAGTGGCCAATGGGTATTTACCTACAGCAGATGCCCTACCCTTGTTATGTGGATGACCTGTGAGTAAAAAAACATCAAAACATATCTACTTTTTTAAAACAGTGTAACTTATATATTCCCAGAATCACAAAATGGTGGTGTACTGGTTCAGTAACTGTGTCATTCCCCTCTATCTTGTTCTCCTCCCTCCCCTTTATTTAGCTTCATGCTCGCATTGAACCGCTGTTTCCCAATCTTCATGGTACTGGCCTGGGTCTACTCTGTGTCCATGATTGTCAAGAGTATTGTCCTGGAGAAGGAACTGCGCCTGAAGGAGACCATGAAGGCCATGGGGGTCACTAATGGAGTCATCTGGTCCACTTGGTTTATTGACAGCTTCCTCATGATGGGCACTAGCACGGCGCTCCTAACCGCCATCATCATGGTGAGGATGGATTTTTGAAAAAACTGTCCAAAGTTTTCTTACCTGCAACATCATAAATGTTTCAAACAAGCACTGTTTGTTTAGACAGAATACCTGGTTCCAAAGCTGGCGGAACACTGATGATGCAAAGTATAAAATCTGTAATCATGTTATCATCATTTTATTGTCATTAGCCGCTTTCACACCAAGTACTTTGTCGTACTTAGTGCCCAGGCACTTAGTACCTCAGGCCCAGGGCACTAAGTACCAATCGCGTTCACACCGGAGTACTTTTCCCTGAGGGAAGATTACGCAAATGAGCCGCTGACGTCACCTCGTCTTCTTCTGCTTTGGGTTTACTGGCAGGCCGCAAACAACTTCACGGCGTATACTATCACCCGAAGTCCCCGGCCGGAAGTCCCCGGAACTAAGGACTGTAAAACGCCAGAACGCCGACACCTCCACATCACTCCACCGATCCCATGTTTTTTTTTGTGATGCCATTCATAAGTTATTCTCTCCGTTAGTGCGCGGGACTAATGCTAATAATGCTAATGCCAGCAAATACAATGGTGACTTCAACTTTTCAGAGTTTTAAGGGGCGTGGTTTGCAATTCGCCCAGCCAATAGAAATTGGTACTTTTTTGGTACCACCTCTCTAGCAGGCACTAAAAATGGGGGGAACAAATACTCTTTTTGGTGTGAACGCGACATAGGGGTAGCCTACTAACGAAACTAAACGGGAAAAGTACGAGGAAAAGTACTCCTGTGTGAACGCGCCTAATAGTTAACAGTTCTTTTTCCTTGACATAATGAATTACCAATAGGGCCTCGCTGATTGCATACCTATAAATCATTGATGAGAGAACTGTGAATACCATGACATCATGAGAATTTCTGTCAACAACTTTAAAGGAATGGGCTGGTCAATGATTAACTTATCTATGTTGTAAAAATCACAAGTCATCCCATGTAGTCAGCTAACATCTTCTTTTAAGATGTGCTGTTGTGACCTCTAGTGGACGATATATGTAATTAGTTTTTTAATACTAAACTAACCCAAAACATATCCATGTCATTAATATGGTCTTTATAAGCCCATGACATGGAAAATTGGCTAAATATACCTTTTGATTATGTTTAACATCTTAAGGTTTCTAAATATTTCAAACTGGCTATAAACAAACAAGTTTGATTCAAATGACAACGCAAAAAACATACAGATTATTCCAATTTGATTATAAAAACACTGCATCCTTTAATATTTTTGCTCAATTAAAGCATTATATTTATAGCGATGCCGATACAAAATATATTTAAATTAAATCAGATATGATAAAAATGATTTCCCCTTAACTTACCATGCCCTGTTATTGAGAATATGAATCACTATGTCTCTTGGATCCACAGTGTGTTTGATGGTCCTATGCTGATTCAGTGCATTGCATGTAATACAAATCCCTCTTTGTGTTTCCATAGGGAGGAAGGGTCCTGAACTACAGCAACGGCATCATCCTTTTCCTTTTTTTGCTCAGCTTCACTATGGCTACCATCATGCAATGCTTCCTCCTCAGCGTCTTCTTCAACCAGGCCAACCTTGCAGCAGCCTGCTGTGGGATCGTTTACTTTACCCTTTACCTCCCGCACATCTTCTGCTTCGCATGGCAAGACCGCATCACAAAGGACATGAAGCTGTTGCTGGTTGGTGTCACATTCAGATGCCCATCAGACATTCACAAAGTCTATGTTAAATTAACTACATGGTTAAATGTTACGTTTAATAAAGTAGAACAAATACCATTTTATTATTGTCTCTTCCCTTAGAGTCTGCTGTCCCAAGTGGCGTTTGGCTTTGGAACAGAGTACCTGTCGCGATATGAAGAGCAGGGCCTGGGTCTGCAGTGGGACAACATCCGAACCAGCCCTTTGGAGGGGGATGAGTTCTCCTTTCTTACTTCCATCAGTATGATGGGCCTGGACACTGTGCTTTATGCTGTGTTAGCCTGGTACCTGGACAATGTCTTCCCTGGTCAGTGTAACAGGAACACATGAATGCTTAGGTTACAACTTTTTCTGTCAATCAAAAAAACACTTTAATTTCTTTACAGGTTAGCTGTAGCTGAAGTAATATGTATTTTGTTTTCATTATAGGCCAGTATGGAATTAGTCGTCCGTTTTACTTCCCCTTCCTGCGCTGTTATTGGTTTAACAGTGTGTCGCCGGATTTAGGTAAGCTTACTTTCTTACATTTACCCTGTTCATTATTGTACATAAGAAAAGTGTTATACTTACGGGAGAGACATTCATTCAGCGACATAATGTGTAAATTATAGCCATTTTAAAAATCCTTTCTTTTGTCTTCAAAGGTGACGAAAAACTACATTTGGATAAAAAATGCTCTGATAGCATGGCCAACAAAGAGCAAGGAGAGCTGCAGAAGCAAGAGGAAAATGAAAACCAAAATCAAGAGGAGGAGAAGACTCAGGAGGAGACGGCTTCATGTGAACACCAGGAGAACCAGGCTGAGGCAGAGGAGAACCAGGAGAAAGAAGGTATACTAGTTACATACACGCTATGTGTGCAAAGCTGCTTTTCTTACACAGAGAGATATTCCTTCCTGAAATAACTGCTCCTCATATTCTACCACAGGGTATTAAGGATACAGTTCTATCATTCTATTATTACACATTTCAGCTGCATTTGTCTTTCAAGACTGATCACATGAGCAAATTACAGCATAATTCCACATAATACAGAGCTTAATAATTATGTTATCATGCAATATTTATCCAACTACAGTAGATGATCTCTTTATAGGATTAGAGCCATTTCTCTATTTGCACACATCACATTCATTGTGTGGGAACTCAGTGCCCTTCTGTTTGTTTGCATTTGCTGGCATATGTGAACATACTGTTAGCTTCTCAGTTTCCTGCTTAGTTAATAAGTGAGGGACACTGTTTTCTTCACACAGTTTGGAATACCAGACCACTGATCTCATATTTGGAAATAAAATAACCTTTTTTTGTTTACTAAAAGTCAAAGGGAAATGATATGTGGTTGTGATTGTCACTTTGTACGATTTGGTTAACTTCCAGACACATTTGTAATATACATGTGTTTCTCTTTGTTGTATGAAGGTCAGTCATTCTTTGAAGCAGAGCCAGCTGACCTGGTGAAGGGTGTGTGTATTCAGGACCTGGTCAAGGTGTTCAGTGGTAACCCTACGCCAGCAGTGGATGGACTTAGCATCAGCTTTTATGAGAGCCAGATTACTGCCTTTCTGGGACAGAATGGGGCTGGGAAGACCACCACCATGTATGTCACACAGATGCATTCTCACACACACAAAAACATAAACCAAAAGGCTTATGTAGCCAGGGGACAAAATGTTCCTCCCTACTGATGGTTCTCTCTCTTTCTCTTCTTCCCAGGTCTATCTTGACTGGTATGTTCCCTCCCACCTCAGGGACAGCCACCATCTACAACAAGGACATCCGCACAGACATGGACACCATCCGCCTGTCTCTGGGAATGTGCCCTCAACACAACATTCTTTTTCAGCAGTATGTAACTCTTAATGATAGTAGTTTTGATAGATTGCATGGTTTATAGTACCACATTAAAATGTAATACAAATAAAAACATGGATTCAGTGTGTTACATGTAAGTTGTAACTGGATTATTGCTTTCCCCTCTTTCAGTATGACTGTCGCGGAACATATCCTCTTCTACTCACAATTGAAAGGCCGTTCAATAGCAGAGGCCGAGCAGGAGGTGGAGAACATGCTGCAGGATCTGGGTCTTCCACACAAGAGAAATGAACTGACCCAGAACCTCTCAGGTCTGTCTGGATGCTTAAAAAAAAAAGAAAGATGGTCCCCATCTAGTATTCTGGTACAAACGGACCATACAAGCCAAACACACATCTGAGTCGTGCACTTTATGTGTTCATCCAGGTGGAATGCAGAGGAAGTTATCAGTAGCTTTGGCGTTTGTTGGTGGGGCCAAGGTGGTGATCCTGGATGAGCCCACTTCAGGGGTAGACCCCTACTCCAGACGCTCCATTTGGGACCTGCTGCTCAAATATCGTGCAGGTAAGTCTGACCCCTGGTGGCTAGAAAAGGGGATAGAGTCTTAATGTGATGGTGCTGTGGAGGTTGTCTGCACCGGCACCACTGGAGGACATTTTCTAAAAGGCTTTCCCCACAGAATCATCAAACATTCTTTCATTTCTCTTTATTTACCCCTTCTATGTTGCCCCTCTTTGTCACATGTCGCAGGGCGCACAGTGATCATGTCCACACACCACATGGACGAGGCGGACCTGCTGAGTGACAGGGTGGCAATCATCTCTCAGGGCCGCCTCTGCTGCTCCGGTTCCCCTATCTTCCTCAAGAACTGTTTTGGTGCAGGTTTCTACCTCACTCTTGTAAGAAAAATGAAACATGATACCAAAAAGGTGAGAACAAATGAGAATGAAGCCTTGTTTGTGTTCTGTTTGCATGGCACAAAGGGGTAGATTTAAAAGTGACATGATGAATAAGAAGGTGGATTTAAATATACTGCCACATTTCTTGTCTGGCTAGAACAACATATGAAAGAGCATTTGTGATTTGAACGAGTTTCTCTGAGACTGAGGGTGAGCAATATATGTAGGAGAGATTTAAAACATGCTTTAAAGTAAAATGTTGTCCTGCAGGCCGGCTGTCACTTAACAGAGGATTGCTCCTGTTACTGTTCAATGTGTTCAAAGTTTAAAGTGGACCAGGAGGAGATTCAGACTTCAGACAGACAGCTGGATGGTAAGTTCCAAATAATGTGTGTTGTGTTGTTATTTCTGAGGCCTGTGTCTACTGCCAAGTTCATTGTCAATATCCTTAAACATGTTTTAGGTCTATTCAACTTCTAAGTTATTAATACCTTTGTCATAATCTCTTAATCATGTTAGTCCATAGCTCGTTTGCACTGGATTGTAGTCAGTGTACGTACTGTAGATGCTGCCAACACACCTAGAAACACCCTCTATTACCGTACACACAATTATCTTTATACCCTTTAAAGGTCAATTTGATGTTCAGTTGTTCTCCACCACATGCTGTGGCTTAATGTGTTGTTCTTCTTTTTTTAATTCCTAACTGTGATTATCATCTTCTTACAGCACATTTCTGTCACCTGTCACTTTTCAGATATTTTAATAATACTGTTGATGCTGCTTACCTTACATTCTCAAGGTCCTTATTTAAAAAAGATATTCACTTACGATAATATGTGTGTAAATAATGCACAGCCACTTAATCTACAATTTTTTTACAGTTATGGTTAAGGACTCTCCCTACACAAATATTTTGAGTGGCAAGAGACAATTGAACCTCAAAGTTAAAAATGAATTTGACTTATGGCATAATTATAATAAATGAGTTTTGAAAATGTTAATAGATATTAAACATCATTAACGTGATTCATTTTGACAACAATAATTGTGTAATAAAAATCAGATAATGACAACCCTAAGAGAGGCAACAACAAACAAACAAATAACTTGTGCAGGATGTTGAAATAAGGCAATAATAATCTTGTCCCCAGGTAACATGGAAAGCATCACAGCCCTGATCAAGCATCACGTGCCCCAGGCTCGGCTCATCGAGGCCATTGGCCAGGAGCTGACCTACCTGCTGCCAAACCAAAACTTCCAGCACAGAGCGTACGCCAGCTTGTTCAGAGAGCTGGAGGAAACCCTGGTGGACAGCGGCCTGAGCAGCTTTGGGGTCTCCGAAACATCGCTCGAGGAGGTGTGTGAAAATAATAGGAAACAAAATGAAGCAGTTGTCATCTTGAGAATGCAGTTGTGATTTATTGGTCAAATAAAAAAAGTTATTTACATTAACACATTTACATTGCAGTCTCGGGACTTAAGAAATTAGACAATGTCTGCCCGCTGAATCAAACCTAATTTTAGTCATTGAAATGCAAATGGTGTTTTCATTTCCAGTGCTACATTTAATGTAATACCAATATTTTAAAAAACGAGCGTTTTATTGAAACAATCAGTCATACAGACGCTGCCTGACATTCACCTTTACAGTGATTACGCTCTCTAATAAAGAGCATATGTTCATCTTGGATTCTAACAATAACAAGCTATGTGTTTGTAGATCTTCCTAAAGGTCACTGCTAGTGGGACCAACAGGAAATGTATTCCAGGTAAATACATACAATAATATTTGTAGCCTATTCCCCAACCTCTGTTTCCTGTCATGTTGAGTTGTTGTGAGTCTGAATGTGTAGCTGTATTTCTCGTAGCCCACTCATTGTGTGTACTTCATCCTTTGTATTCAATTCTCTAACTCCCTCAGACAAGAAATCATTGCAACAGATCTGTGGTAGACTCTGTGGATTCAACAGAGTGGCAGTTGATATGGAACCACCGAAAGGTGACAATGGCTTTTAGTTGACAGCTCTGGACAAATGCTGCTGTTGCCGAAAAATAAATATAATTTATGAATGGTTAGATTTTATTTTGGATCCTAATGACAAACCAGTATCATGTTAAGAAGATGAACTATATCCCTTAGGCTAGTTCAGTGTGCAGTTAAATATTTGTTTCTACAAATGATTTGCTTGCTGGCTAGCCTTTGTAATTTAGAATTTGCAACGCACGTGCATGTCAGACTGTGCAACTTGACTTGAGCTCTATATTCTAGATTCAGATGGGCCTTTGAAAACAAATGGCCGGGGCTCGTGTGATGTCTCGGACGGCACTGCAGGCCGGGGGTCCTACCAGGTCAGAGGGGTGCGCCTCACCATCAAACAGTTCTTCGCACTGCTGATCAAGAGATTGCATCATGCAACGCGGTCTTACAAAGACTTCTTCGCCCAGGTAACCTTACCATCATCTAGCAAACCACATTTCAATCCAGTAATCTAAATATAATTGTATGTTTTAGGTGTTACCCCAATATGTTCTAGGGCCTTGATCTTAATTAGAGCATTGTTGCATCTGTTTTTTTACATGGCACATGTGTTTATGTCTTTGGTAGATTGTGCTGCCAGCCAGTTTTGTTTTTGTGGCCCTGACGTTCACTCTGATCGTTCCACCTTTCGGAGAGTATCCAAGTCTGACCCTCAGTCCCTGGATGTATGGGAGACAGTACACCTTCTTCCGGTGGGAAAAATTGACACAATGTCACCAAAGAGAAGATTCACTAAATCAATCAGATCAGAACAATACTTATTGACTTAAAATGCTCATTGTCATTTTCTGATTTTACCATTGCAGCAATGAGCGTCCTATGGATGCTCAGATGAGATACTTTGGTGAGGTGCTGTTGAACAAGCCTGGCTTTGGGACACGTTGCATGGTGGATGAGCCACTGGAGTAAGTCACCTACACATATATTGATCATTTTTCCCTCTATACTGTTTGTTTTTCTCACTAATTAAATGTATTCCACTGGTAGAGATTTCCCATGTCACAACATCACTACAGAGTGGGAGATGCCCCTGATTAACCCCGTCCTGATAGAAATGCTGGCCGGCCCAGAATGGACCTCCCTCAGACCGTCTCCCGACTGTCAGTGCAGCACTCCCAGTAAACTCACCATGCTCCCTGTGTGTCCTGCTGGGGCTGGAGGCCTGCCACCTCCACAGGTATGGACTTGGGTCATTGATGTTAAAAATGACTTCTATTGCTGATCATATTAAATATAAAGTCTTTGTTTATCTTTTGCACCAGAGGATCCAGTCAACAGGTGATGTTCTCATGGACCTAACAGGCAGGAGCATCTCTGACTACCTGGTGAAGACCTACCCCAGCCTCATCAGAACCAGGTATAAGACCCTGTACACCCTTTCCAAAGGAAGAGCTTTCTTATTTAATGCATTCATTATTTATACTTATAAAATATTTGTACTATATTTTCTCTCCTCTAGATTGACCTAAACTTAGAAAGCAAAACACTGTTACTGTATTAAGTCAAAGATTTAAGATGTGTGCGTGACCCTCAATTAAAAAGTACATTATATTACAATCCGGTAATACGCCGCAGCCGACTAAGGCCGCTATGCAACAGTGGAGGATTAGAGAAACAGATGTTTGCCTGGCACTCTGTGGCGAAGTGGGGAGGTGGAACTTCCACCCCGCTGCGGAACCCGTGGTGGGACCCCTGAGTCAGACGGTTCGTCTTGTAATGTTATGTAATGTTAATATTAAAGTGCAAAATGTTTCTTCTCTTTCAGCTTGAAGAGCAAATATTGGGTGAATGAACAAAGGTAATTTCATGACTTGACTAAATGCTTGGTAATGCAGTTCTCCATCTAGTGGTGCAATAATGTTGTACAGTTTTTGGGCTGCAGTAGTTCCAGGTAGAGTAAGGCTTTGTAGATGTCAGCAGGGTTTGCTCTTTGTCCAGGTATGGAGGTATATCAGTGGGAGGGCAGCTTCCTCTTTTAGAGCTGCAGCCAAAGACCATCCAGGATGTAGCAGCACAGATGGGTCGACTGCTCAATGTCACTGGGGTAGGCTTTAAAACTCAACATTATGGGCTTGTTTATTTCTTTCGCACTTTTATGATTGTTTCTTTGTCAACCTTAATTTGCTCCACTGTAATTTTTGTTTGCAGGGAAAATACTCCAAGCAAACGCTAAAGGACATAGGAACCTTCCTCAAATGTATGGAAACTCAAAACAATGTCAAGGTCAGTTCCAATAATGCCTCTTCAGCAGCATACAACCTTCTTTAATGTGATCATCTTGTCTCATTGTGGAAAAACATTTAATAGAGTTTACATCATTTTCTCACAGACCAAGTAAATGATGTGGTTTGGGACATGTCAAACATTAGAAATCGTCACTGCTCAAGTACATTGTCTTCCGACAGGTGTGGTACAACAATAAAGGCTGGCATGCCATGGTTTCCTTTATGAATGTGGCTAACAACGCCATCCTTCGTGCAAACCTGCCGAAAGGAGCTAACCTGGATACATATGGAATCACTGCCATCAACCACCCTCTGAACCTCACCAAAGAACAGCTGTCTGAGATCACTGTGTGAGTCACCAATGGCTGGACAGATCAGATTACATTTCAAAATGTAAAACCTTTCTGGGTATTTGCTAGGAAAACTAAAAACTATTCTAAGAAATAGCGTCACCAGGTTGTAATACTTGTGAAGTAGGTCAAGTATTCTGTTTTTTTAAGTGTCTCTAATAACTTTCCTCTCTTCTTTCCCTAGCCTGACCACCTCAGTGGATGCAGTGGTGGCCATTTGTGTCATCTTTGCCATGTCCTTCGTTCCTGCCAGCTTCGTGCTCTATTTAATCCAGGAGAGGGTTACCCAGGCCAAACACCTGCAGTTTGTCAGTGGTGTCAGTCCATTGGTGTACTGGATGGCCAACTTCCTCTGGGACATGGTACAGTGACCCTTTTAACTTGTAAGGTGTGCAATAATGTTTTTTAAGAACAACACATTTAAAGACACCCAAATGTAAATTGGCTTTTTGCAGTTTGCTGATAAGAGAACTTTGTTGACCCATCTTCTGGAGCATGCATATCCTTATTGTTTTTTTTTTTTTTTACAGTTGAATTACTCCATTAGTGCAGCGTTGGTGGTTGAAATATTCATATTTTTTGATAAGAAGTGCTACACCTCACCAACCAACATCCAGCCACTTATTTCCTTGCTTATGCTTTATGGGTGAGTGTTTGCATTTTTTTTACAACAAAGAATGTAAAATAATGGCTCATTTTTCTCAATCTTAGTAGCTTTGCTTTTTGCGACATTCTTTGGGCTTACCTAATGCTTTTTTCCTCTCTCTCTTTCTCTCTCAGCTGGTCTGTGACGCCCATGATGTACCCCATGTCCTTTGCATTCAGCGTCCCCAGCACAGCCTACGTCTCTTTGTCATGTATCAACCTCTTCATTGGCATCAACAGCAGTGCCATCACCTTCATCCTGGACCTCTTTGAGAGCACCACAGTAAGAACACAGGGCTTGTTACTGTAAATGCCATTTTGCATGCATCTTCCATAGCACCCTAATTTGGATTTCTTTTACAGGCCTTGTACAGGTTCAACCAGATGTTAAAGACTGTGCTGCTCATCTTCCCACATTACTGCCTGGGCCGAGGTCTCATAGACATGGCCATGAACCAGGCTGTGACTGATATCTACGCTCGCTTTGGTAAGGACACACACATGCGTACATGTTACATCCATCAAATACTTATAGCAACAAAAACCTCCCAATGCTCGACAGTCTGAATGTATTCTGGCTAAATGGCTGCATAACAAATCTGATAGTTTACATGTGCCATCAAGGACCAGCAAACTGCAGGGTCGTAAACCCTCCGTTTTCACCAAATAGGACGAAATATAAAATCTACCAATACAAATACAATCCCTCTTTTTACTTTGCATTGTAACTTTTGTTAACAGAATGGCAGATAATCTGACTGATAAGTGTGCATGTGGTTTGTATTTCCTCAGGTGAGGACTACAGTCCGGACCCCTATAACTGGGACTTCTTGGGGAAGAACCTTTTCTGCATGGCTGTTGAAGGATTTCTATATTTCATCTTGAACCTTCTGTTTCAGTATCGCTTCTGCCTGGATCACTGGTAAGCGTAGTGGAGCTTAAATTGGGGAACTGATAGAGCAAAGATAACTGTTCTTTGATATTACATTGAGTGTGATAACAAAACACTTCTTCCATTGGCAGGATGTCAGATTGCACCAGGCCTCCTATTGTGGATGAAGATTTAGACGTGGCAGAGGAACGAGATCGACTCTATAAGTGTGAAAAAACAAATGACATCTTATGCGTACGAGACCTGTCCAAGGTAAGACATGTTTGTTTGCTAAAATGTGTGTTAAATGAAGGATTTCTGTCTAAAAAGTATACTGTCATATTTTGTTTTCATTTTTGCCTTGCCAGACATACACAGGAGCAATCATCCCTGCAGTGGATCGAATCTGTGTCGCAGTGTCACCTGGACAGGTTTGTGTGATAAAACACACTGAGGCAATTGACTTCACAGAGGGAGCGTTCTGTATATTCATTATATCTTTCATGTTTTTTCCTCCAGTGCTTTGGTCTACTTGGGGTAAATGGAGCAGGGAAGACAACAACCTTTAAAATGTTGACTGGAGACATTGATGTCACCTCAGGAAAGGCCTCAGTTGCTGGTCACAGGTCTGTAATAATTGTTTTTACAAATAGAAAGAACACATTTTAATTTAACAAACGTTTTACCCAAAGTGTTTCTTCCTAAATCTGTAGCATTCTGACCAACATCCTGGATGTCCACCAGAACATGGGGTACTGCCCACAGTTTGATGCCATAGATGAGCTGCTAACAGGCAGAGAACATCTCCACCTCTACGCCCGCCTGCGTGGAGTTCCAGAGTCTGAGATCAGCAGGGTGAGGCGCAGCTATTGCCACGAAATAAATTATTCAAAGCTGCACCTGACAGTTGTAGGCTGCACTGCAAATTAGAAATATGATGAGTTAAAAAAAGAGTGATATCTTATAATAGAGACTATTAAAATAATGAAGATAAACCAAAAAAGGTATATCTATTTTGAGAAAGAATTAGACCAGTAGTGGGGCATTAAAGAAGCTACAGTATATATTTTGAGTAATGCCAAAATAGATCCACAGATAAGAAAATATGTTTTGTCAAGCTTGTACTACCCTTATATAAAGCATTTAAATATCATTGTCATAATATTATAGTGTTTTAAAGAATGAAAGATAGGTTAGAAACCCTGTGTTATTAGAAACTACAATGTATGAATAGTGTCTTTTCAATATTTAAACCTGACAAGTAGTCCTTGACCTAATTGTAAAATAAGGCACTAATAGTATCCTTCACATGCGCAGGTTGCAGAGTGGGCCATTCAGAAACTGGATCTGTCAGAGTATGCCAGCCAAAGTGCTGGGACCTACAGCGGGGGCAACAAGAGAAAACTCTCCACAGCGATCGCCATGATAGGCTGCCCTGCGCTGGTGCTACTGGTAAGACCAACGCTCCCCATTGATTTGTTTGGATTAGAAGAGATGTGGTATTTAATATGCAAGATGACTGTGTGTATGTTAATGTATTTTTTGTAATCACTGTACATAAGGATGAGCCCACTACAGGCATGGACCCTCTCTCCAGACGCTTCCTGTGGAACTCCATCATGAGTGTTATTCAAGACGGACGTGCTGTGGTCCTCACCTCACATAGGTAATTTATCTAGTGTGGCTAACTGACTGTGTGTGTGAATGCATTTCATTGAATTCTAATTCCACCATCTTTCTTTACAGTATGGAGGAATGTGAGGCGCTGTGTACCCGCTTAGCAATTATGGTTAATGGATCCTTTAAGTGTTTGGGAACTATTCAGCATCTGAAATACAAGTTAGTCATTATACTTCCATATCATGTATCAACATTTCTAATTATATTCCTGAAACATTAATGAACCAATTCGAATTTTCGGAAAGTGTTTTGATTTTTCGTTTCTTTATATCAATGTTACTGTAGGTTTGGCGACGGCTACGTGGTGACCATGAAGATAAGGGCAGCTAAACCTGGTTGTTCCCCAGACCTGACCCCTGCTGAAGCCTTCATGGAGAGCACCTTCCCCGGCTGCATACAGAGAGAGAAACACCACAACACTCTGCAGTACAAGATTTCCTTCTCCTCCCTGGCTAAGATCTTTCAAATGGTCCTAGCTAACAAAGACAAGCTCAACATAGAAGACTACTCAGTGTCCCAAACTACTCTTGACCAGGTAAATGAGCCTATTGAAACATGATCAATTATGAAATGGAAATTTGCCAAAATCCACAGCAGCTGTTTATTTGTCTTAGGGAAATAGGTTCATCTTCATTTTTTCTATGTATTTCCCTGTAGGTTTTTGTGAATTTCGCCAAGCAACAGTCTAGAGAGGACGAAGCTATCGTGTTGCATCCAAAAGCTGCTGGGGCACAGCGATATATTGAAGCAATACCCTTCAAGCCTTTGAAGAAGTGAACTTAATTTCATAAGTTCAACTAGAGGACAATGCTTTGGAGGAATGAAAGTTGAACCTCCTTTTCAAATAAAACAGTCAAAAGAAGAATCTCTACATTCCTGCCCCTGCAGGGTCTGTTGGAGACAAGTGACTTATGGCTTCATATTTGAGCAACAAAAGGTTGTATATCACATCATTGGAGGGGCCTTTTGAGTGGGGCAGTCCTTGTTGATCCATTATGTGGGGTTGGATCTTGGAAAGCAGTTCGTGATTGAAGCAGCCCTATGTAGGACATGATCATATATGTCAGATTTGACTGTTGATTTGACATGTTGCAATACTTTTATTTTCCAGTAATGCAGTAAATGGGCTTTGGAATTTGGAAAGTGTGGCACATGTGCGTGCTTGATGTTCCAAGTCTTGCTCACCTTGTAGGCCTTGCAAACTAAAAAACAGAACTTGATCTGTATAACAGGGTCCGTGACTTTGATTGCTTACGTGTAAAAAAAAGTTCAATATCATGTTGTGATGGGAATGTGGAGAAAGCATGAAGGTTCCGTGTTTTTTTTTAAAATCTGCTTTCAGACGCCATATTTTTTTTGCCTTCTACAGATTTGCAGAATAAGCACTCAGAAAAATATTCTTAGCACTTTATTGATGCAGCTTTAATTGAAGCATCATAATTATTTTCAAGATGTTCTGCTAGTGCAATACAGCTAATGCTTTCTTTTTTTTTTTTTTTACAAAATCCTCTTCATTTTAATATCATGTGATGATTTTCTGCCACACATATCTTGTTCACACTTTGCGCTTTATCATTATGAAAATGTTATCAGGGCTTCATATCAAATAAATAAACACTTAAGATGTGGACTTTTCCTCAGAGAAATCGTGTGTGATGTATTTTTAACTCAAGTCACTCACATACACATACAATACAAAACAGTTTTAAAACCTGAGATTAGACAGTAGGGCTGGAGAACAACAGTTATTATTGACTGATGAGTCCTCTACACATTCATTCCAGAAGTCACATTTCTACAGTATAGTTTCCATTTCTCTTAAGTACAAATCTGAGATAAATGGTGGAGAAGCTTATTATTAGCGTTATTTAACATCTGCTTTTAGTGCTTCAAGCATGTGTCATTGAACATAAGTGTCTCAACCTGTGGGGTAATAAGTCAGCCTGTAATGATAAATACTCACTGGGAACAAACTAACAAAAAATGAACGTATTATATTTTTTAGATGTTTCAGTATATTGCCATAATATTTACATTCCTACCCCTTTCAGTACATAGATATATAAAATATATTGCATAGTATTGGCCTTAGCAGCAGCAAACATCGTTTTAGTGCAAAACCCTTGAGGACTGTGAAAATACATAACTTGTACGCAACAATAGTTCATTTTGTTTTGATCAATATCAGAGAACCAGGGGGATAATGGCCATCCGGACGCTGGGATAGTCCTTGAACTCCCTGCTGTAGGCTCTGTGCTTCCCTTTGGCCCAGATGGCCATCTGAAGGAACCCCAGTAATGTGTACAATGCCACTGGAAAACAAAACATACAAGCAGAGAATACACAAGTGGATTTCCGCCAATAAAACATAATGTACTGCTGCCATACTACTGAACATACCTGGCAGACACTGGGTCATGATGGAAAAGCTCATCCAAGCTCCAACCTAGAGTATGTGTCAAAAATACAGGCAGAGAGGTAAACACACAAGCCAGGGCAATACTATGTGTAATGATGAATTACTTGAAAGGCTCTTGATTACCTCATATGTGTAATTTGGACAGGAAACAAAGAAAAATAGCCATGTGAAGGGGTTCTTTGTTGGTGCTGGAAATCTTCTGCACCTGGATCCTGAGAAATAGTTTGTGACAAAAACATAATATTTTTTACCATATTAAAAATACTCTAGACACCAGTATCATGCATGTTTTAATGGTGAATCAACCAAAAAATATGTTCAGCCTGAAGTAAGCAACTATTAAAACAGGGACAATTAACGGTTTTAATATATTTATCACAAAAACAATCTAAATGGATGGATTAGACACCGTCAACAGAATAATGCAACAACTCACCCTCTGCTCTGAGATTATTTAGAGTCAAGTGAATGGAGAAGTTTCCCAGTTCACACATCTAACAGAAAAAAGCATTTTGCACCCTTACTGTCAAACCGTGAAACAAATGTTATTGAGTTGATGTGGAATTTCAGTGTACTGTACTTACCATAAATATGAATAATGCATAGTTGACTTGTAGTTCTCCATATGCTGTGAAGAAATATAAGCTGGTGTTGATTGGTGCTGCTTGCAAAGTGTGTGTGTGTGTGTGTGTGTGTGTGTGTGTGTGTGTGTGTGTGTGTGTGTGTGTGTGTGTGTGTGTGTGTGTGTGTGTGTGTGTGTGTGTGTGTGTGTGTGTGTGTGTGTGTGTGTGTGTGTGTGTGTGTGTGTGTGTGTGTGTGTGTGTGTGTGTGTGTGTGTGTACACATAGGCTGACTTACATGGAGGTGTATAAAGTGGATGGTTGATATAGTAGGCCAACCAAGCAGAGCAACCCCAGTAATAGGAACAGTTCTAAGAGAGGAAACAATTCTGAACTGGTCGATGTAAATTAAAATGTAATTACAATTCAAATGTTTAACTACTAAACACACCTAAAAAAAGACCGATAATAACGACATTCTGTATCAGAGGTTGTCATTATGCGGTCAGAGGCTCATCTTTTCATGGGTGGTCATGTCCTCACCCTGACTATCGTCCTGAGAGGCATGGTCCCATGGGAGAAACGATGCACAAAGATTGTCTCTATCAACTTCTTCATATAGTGGCAGGTGTGACAGGCACAGGCTAGTCTGGGGGAGAGAGAGAGGTGGGAGGATGTCAGAAGTACCAGTATCGTTTGAGATTATAATTGCCCTAAGTGCCAAACACACATCATTGGATGACACACCACAGCATGACAAGGAATTGTGTGAATTGTGGGGGAAACTTCTGAAGTAATTGGAAACAGGACTCAGAGAGACACGATGAGAGCTGGAGCTTTGATGGCAAACACTGACGGTTTATTTGGAGCTTCGGCCGGAGAACTGACAAGACATGTCACGGGCCACGATCTGACCACACGGTTGAGATGCCAAATAAATTCTGAAGAACCCTTCTGTAGTTCGATGTTTTAACTAGTTCAGACTGTAATAATCAACATTCTTCAATAGATAGACTACACAGCTGAGGGACACAGAATCACATTTGTTGTCTCTTATGGCTCGGGGTCATCTACACCCCAAGAAGGATGTGTTCCAGGTGTCCCATAACAATAACTATTTCTGACAGAGAGTTGCCCGGTCATAAACTGGTAACAACAACAACATGCTAGGGCAGCCCCTCCTTAAGGGATATAACGGCTGCCCAAGGCTGGGTATCAGCGTCAGAGGGCGAAAGATGACATGCAGGGGAAATTATTCGCTGACATGAATGAAAAATGCATTGTTTCCAAACTTGAATTCCTTATTTTAAACCCACAACCTACCTGACAACCTGATGAGGACTAGAGGTTAAGGCATATCTGTGAGAGTAAATGTACGGCACACGAAAATAGAAGAGGAGGTAGGTGAGAAGGGACCCGATGCACTCTGCCAGAAACACCTGGAAACAAAACAAGTATTAATAAAGGTAATAAGCAAAAATAAATTGAACTTGCGTGAGTAAGTGTGAGTTATATGATTTGGAACTTGTATATCCTGCATGTTTTATTGTTATTCTGTCATTTTCATTTGAATAAATGTTTGTTGCATGTTATCCTGTGTGAAATGTGCTGTATACATGAAGTTGAATGAAATGAATTATATATTTGTCGGCCTTAATTATCGATTTGAACTTGAAAGGCCAGACACTGACATATTTCAACTTTCAGTAATATATGAGTGTGCTCTTCTTACCATAGTCCAACCTATCTGTGGACCAAGATCTCTGAAGTACATGGTAGCATTAGTCCCGACTGGTAGATTCTGTAAAATGTCTTCGTCTCTGAGTGATTTGTCCTCTATAAGAACAAAAGGAAGAAGAACAAAACATTTTTTGTATTTTATGCACACAACTTCAACTTTATCTGAAAACATCTTTATCTGGAATGACCATATTGACAGAATTACCAATAATAATCACATTTAAATACATTATTACGAAGTACATTTAAGAAGTTGTGTGGCTTAAACTGAGGTTTCAGAGTGTCGGTTCAGATTTCCAGCACACATTCCCTCTACCTGGAAGCTCACAGGGGGCATGGCCACAGATAATATGTTGCTCTAATTGGATGACATTTTTAGAATACCATTAGGGGGAACTGGCCCAGATTGCTTTCAAACCAACGTCTCCACCCTGTTATTTTTAGTAACAAGATAGCCCTCATTTAATTAAAGCTCTACAATATCACAACTCACGGTAGGTCCTTTTTAAAATGTATATGCAAAGCAAAGTTAATTTCTAAATGTTATAATAAAACAAAAATCTAAATAAGGCATGGTCGAAATAAGGCGTAGTATAGTATGTCAAAATAAGGCGTCGTATAGTATGTCAATAAAAATTGTCAAAAATGTAAAAAACAAAGCATAGTATTTTATGTCGTAATAAGGCGTAGTATATAGTATGTTGATACAAATGACAAACACCATTATATACTATGTCGAAAAAATGCAAAAAAGAAACATGACAACATTTATGTCGAAGTAAGGCACGGTATAGTGTGTAGAAACCAGGCGTGGTGTAGTATGTCGTTAAATTATTGCATTAAAATAATTTGCATTAAAATAGAATGCTTTTTCTATTTTAAAAAAATGTTTGACATACTACACTTTGTCGCTTTTGTTTTTTGTTTGGACAAACCATAACTTTTTTCACATTTTAATTAATCCATTTGACAAACTTTACTTTTTAAATATTTTTTTTCCGACACAGTACTACGACTTTTACGCATTAGCTGACACATTATACTATGACTTTTTTCATTATTATTAATTCAGGATATTTAAAATCATCAACATTCTACATTGTGATTTTTTCAAGAGAATGTAGTATATATTTTCTCAATGTTTTGAATATAATATAACAAGTATTCATTTCACATTTTATGCTTTCATCATATTTCAGACATACTATACGATGACTGTTTTCCATATCGTTCGACATAATATATAATATAGTTCATGTTAAAGATAACATACTTTTAATTATTGCGGTTGATGAAGTTCAGATTGTGAACAGCATTAAAACAGTAAATAGCTATCACCCATTGTAATATTAAGAATGAAAAATGAAAATGACACAATATGGCTACTTACTGGGGTCAAGGCTCAGGGCTTGTCTTGCTGGATACCAGTGAGGATCTGAGAGGATCAAACACACTCACTCACATACACAGATACACAGGATTGAACATAACTGGCATTGCACTCACAGACTTTTGGCCTCAAGCCCAACAATAATGGATCACAATGGAGTCACATTGAGCACTGCTGCTCTGATAGATTTTGTTTGCATCAGGTTTGGCAAATATTTGGTAACGTTTTTGACCAGAGGGTCAAAGATGTTACCAATGTGGGCTTTAGAGGAGTAAAGAAGGAATAGCTTTTTAACAAAACATCTGTTTGGCGAAGTGGTTGGAGATTATGCACTGTAAATATGTCAATCAATAGCTCGGCAAGCTAATCGATTGAATTCAACTAGTAGTTAACAGTTTTGTGCAATAAAATACACAAATAATGCAATAATACAAAATCAATTGAAATTAAACTCTTGGATAACAAGCATCTTTACAAATCTTACTGGGTTAATGAAATTGCACTATACTCTACACAAAAAAAATGAGAATTTCCCTGTCCAGGACTCAGCTAAAACATAAAAGCCAGTAAATAACACAAACAAATGATGGTTTAAAACCAAAAACGGCATATGAACACTTACATGATTTGTGGAAGAGGCTTTTAATGTCTCCTATTGTTGAACAAGGCTCAACCTGAATGGAATAAAAACACAAAGTGCTTGATGTGCGGCCGGATTTTTTATTACGCCAATGAGCTTATTTAAAGTTTCATCCCAAGAGAAGATAACACAGACATTATCACAGGCTGAATTGTGCGCAAAGTGTTAAATGTATGCCCAATTAAAAAGAAAATAGAATATAAATGGAATATTTAACATAGTGTAAGTAATTTTAATAAAGAGTTGTTTATCCTACTTTACATCTACATGAGGGGGGAAAAAAAGAGAAAAAGCGAAATACATGCCAATATGTTGTCATACCTTATCTAAAAAACAAAGATGCTCCTTGGTCTTGCCATTCAGGACCCTCACCTAAGAGAAACACAAGATGTACCACCTTTAAAATGCACAACAACAAGGTAGTAAGTTTCACACAAATTGTTGACAGATTTCCATTTTTTTCTTAGATTTATTTACTGCAACGAGATGTAACCCTAAAAGTCAACTCAATCGTTAATAACAATAAGTATCTCATCAAACACCTTCTGCTGATTTATGTAATTCCGTTTTTTTTCTCATAAGCCACGTAGAACTTTTCTTCTTATACAAAGGATCTATATGTCAGCCTCTTTAAAACATTCATGTTATTGACACATATACTGCAATGAATATCAGCTTTGTACTTTGCAGCATAGGCAAGGCAAGGCAAGGCAATTTATATAGCACTTTCAAGGCAATTCAAAGTGCTTTACAAAAAATGAAAGAAATTAAGAAAGTCCATGATTTGATATACCTTTGTATGAGTGAGTCAACCATAGAAATATCTATGAAAATACTACAATATTGCTTCTCATCAGGGGACCTATACTGCCAAGTGTCCAGTTTTCCTGATCAAGTACAAAATCTCAATCTGAATAATAAGGCCGGTGGAATCTGATAGGGGGAAAACGGCTGAGTGTTGTCCTGCTGCTCTCTTGCTCACATCTTTTCCCTCTTGATTAAACCATGTCAGTGGTGATGTACAGCATTTGCTAGGAGGATGGTGGGTGGCATCCCACAATTTGCTCTGAAAGCACTCCATACTGTGCTGCTCAGCAGAGCTGTCCTAGCTAAATTGGTTCCCTTATTGGACAGTGTAACAACCCACTAATGGATACCTCAAGATCTGCTGAGTGCACAGATGAGGTAAAGGGAGAGCTTTATACAATCTGCTGTGTGCATTGCAAAAAAAACTCATGTTCGCAAGTCTTTTACTCTTGTTGCCATGCTAATTTACAGTAACCTAGTCATTGATTCTTTCTTGATTTGTATCAGTTGCAACCTCCCCTTCATCTTGCACTCTTTAAATAGAAATGACACTCACCTAGAGTATTGAACATTGTATCTAACCCTTTGCAGTGTGTTCATGCTTTGCAGGGTGTGAGCAGAGCACAAGCCATGCTGATGTTTCAGTAAAGGGTACCCTGGGAGACGGGTTTGTTTTGCTTTCCATCTGTTATACCTTTCCCAAATGCATTCTAGGAGCACATGTTGATGCATCTGCGTTTTCACAGAGAGACTAAGGATGTCATTAGGGTGGTGTGTTGTAGAACCGTGTGCACTCAGTTGTGCTGTGTCCTTGTAAATCAGATTATCAGACGCCCCTGTCCTCTCGTGGGAACCGAAAGCTCTGCTGACAGCACAGGTCATACAGAACATGTGCATGTGTGATTGAGAGGGATTTGTGTAGGTGAGGGGTAAAGTGGTTTTCAAATGAACATTTACTCTTTATATTCAAAGTGGTATTTTTTCAGACATTCAACATCAAAGGTTATCCAGTTTGTCCCTTCACGGTGTCTATATCCGTCTCTTAGCATTCATTTCTCTACTTAGTAAAAGCTGATGAACTTGAGACAGGACACTGAAAACAAAAGGAAAATCCACCTCAGTTTACAATGACACAAAAACTCTGACTTTATACACTCTGTTGACTCTTTAAACTTCTTTGCAACATTATTAATGATTTCTCCAGTTCTGCTTGACCACTGCAACATATTTCTTAAAGTGAGTCTCTTGAGGCCTTGTCAAATAAACCAATTTAAAATGATTTGTCAAAGTGGACATGACAAGTTTCAGTTAATCAACATTTCTGGCACGTACCTTAATTACATACATTTATGCTTACCTCAAAAAAGGTGGTCCGACTCATGGCGGTGGAATATTAATATGTCCTCTGTGTACAGGTGGAAGCAAATGACCTCAAACATCAGAGAAGGCAAACACAACATGCACACTCATCACCCTCACACACATACAGAAGTAGTTCCTCTCCTTTCGAGGACAATCCCTGGACTGACCCCTTATTCTTCACAGCCTATACTTTCCTCCCTCTTTCTCTCTCTCTCTCTCTCTCGCTCTCTCTCTCTCCCACTCTCTCGCCCTTCTCAGAGATCGTGCTGGGACACAGAATCACATGAGACACTCCTGAAGCCCTGCACCCCCCCATGTCTCTTTCCTTCCTCCTGTTGTTCCCTTTGTTACGTTTCCTAATAGTCTGGGGTAAAAGGGAATTGACAACATATAAAATAACCAGGAGAAAAAAAGAGAGAGGGAACTGATCTACCTAACCAAAAGACAATGTGATAAACGTAAACAATGCAAAAAGATACACTGGAGCACATCTCAACTATTAAATACGTCCCACAGGCTGCACTGGTCCCACATGCAGTTCAGAGGAGAACGAAGCGAGAGTGCTCCAGCCTTCCTCAGGCCTTTAGGCAGGCCCTGACTGGGGATTGAGAACACCTGAGGGAGAGGCAGCACCTGGAGGGAGAGAATCATGGGTAGAGGGAGAGAATCATGGGTGGAGAGGGAGAGAAATACACACAAACACACCACGGCACTTTAAACCCTGTGAGTTTTACTTAACGGTAGCTTTGTGATGCTTTAATAAATCTAAAATGGCTTTTAAACTTCCAAACACGGTAGCTATCTGAATTATTATGCACATGTTGTACTTCCTTTATCTTTTCGTTATGTTTCATTGAAATTAGTGGATAATGAAACATTTTATTAACCTGTTAAGCCCTGAGCCTGTTTTTCAGGTCTCAGGTTCGATAATGACATTCCCAGAACAAATGACCATATCTTCCCTTCTAAAAGGGTTAAATTAATAATCTTTGTTCTCAAAGTAATGATAAACCTGTGAGTTGGATTTAGAAAAGTCTAAATCAATATAGATGTTTTTCAGCCAGTATTTATTACAGCTGTGTACAGCTCAGAATTGGCAGTTGCTTTCTATCAAAATAATCAAATCTAATCAAAAGTTAGAGTCTACATCACAGCCAGAGCATTTCAAAGGAGCCAGAGGGTCATTATTGATTTTTCTATCAGTTTGCGTCATCTTCTAACCTCTGAGGATGCCAGTTCAATGTAATATATTTCTGACTTCCTCTGATTCAGGGGTTCCAAACCTTTTCTTTAGGGGACGCCTTTCCTGTCTTTCATTAAACTGACGACGACTGACTAAGTGACATAATTAAAGATATTTCATTTAGTATTCAATAAAGAGAACAACTGATAAACCGTGTTATTAACCCGAATAGTGCAAAACAGCAGGATGTCTTCATTGTTTTTTATTTTTTAACAATCACACATAATAATGAATTCTTCCTTTTTGACAAATGAATGTTTTTGTCTTAGTGACATTGCTTTATTTTCTTTATTGGTTGTTTTAACTTCATACTTTTCTTATTCAGGCACGGTCTGTGCAGAGGGAAGACTGTGAAAACAGTTCAGATACTGCAGATTCCCTCTGCATACAACAATGTGCACCTTTATGAATCAAAGTTATCTTCAAAGAAAGTCATAATAAAATATTAATTTAGTATGAGAATAAAAAAGAAAGACCCTACATTTCCACAAAATAAATCGGCTACCCTACCTTCAGTCAAAAGAACATTTTCTGAACCCATCTTTTATCTTACTAATCATAATCTTACACACATTTAATGTATATTCTAAATGAATGATCTAAAATCGGTAGCTGAACTCAGTCCCTCCACTTTGTGAAAGTGGGGCCACTGCAGCAGTTCTGCCACCTGGTTCCCATGTGAGTGTCTTGTGCCAGTGCTTGAAGGGCTACAAGAGACATGGACTAGAATACAATTAAGCCTGGAAGTTGGGATACCTGATGCATAAAGTCTGCATTGCGTTAAAATGTGTCATTTAAAATAATTAATGAAATAGTCAACATTTAGACTGTTCAACCTCTTTCTTTACACAGCAGTGTGCCTACTGCAAATTGCAATTAATACACTAATCTACAGTATAGCGACTATATATTAACCTCTTACGTCATGTAGATTGGGATGTCTTCATCAGTGACAACGTTATCAGCCTTGACGTCATCAGCCATGATGTCATGCGGAATGCGATGACATCATCGGTGACATCATAGAGCCTCTCCAGAAAGTCTGCAAATAGACCCCTGTTCCTCCACAGAGTTTACGTTTTTTGACGATGCCAAGCAAACGCAGACAAGCCGCTCGCCCTGTGCGCAGACGCAGGAGACCTCAGAGTATTGCAAACCTTTTAAAATAAATATATTTTTATTTTTATTTTTATTTTTTTCAAATAAATGTGTGGAAAAGGGGGCAAAATGGCTCCTTTGGTCAAAAAGGTTGCAGACCCCTGCCATAGAGCCTCTCCTGAAAGTTTGAAATAGTCATAAAGACCATTAAAAATGTAGCACTGCACAAGCGTTTAAAAGGGCACAACCTTTTTAAAAGCTTGTACTACATTTCTGGAGAGGCTCTGTGATGTCACCGATGATGTCATCGCATTCTGCATGTCAGTTTTGTCTACGTTACGTTACAGGATTGGAGCACTTGTGTTCCATTCATGTGGTGTCTCGTACTTCCTTCCTGAAAAAGAAAGACAAAAAAGAAACATTATAAATTATAAAATATGTATGGTCTATTTGCAAACGTTGCCGATAATGTTATTGCCGAGGATGTCATCACATTCTGCATCGGTGATGTCATAGAGCCTTTCCTCACTGAGCATCAAATGACGTCATGCAGAATGGGATTTCTTCATCAGTGACAACGTTATCAGCCATGATGTCATGCGGAATGCGATGACATCATCGTTGACATCATAGAGCCTCTCCAGAAAGTTTGCAAATAGACCCCCTGGGTTCCTCCACAGAGTTTACGTTTTTTGACGATGCCAAGCAAACGCAGACAAGCCGCTCGCCCTGTGCGCAGACGCAGGAGACCTCAGAGTACTGCAAACTTTTTTAAATACATTTTTTTTAAAAATTGATTTTTTTTTTTTTTTTAAATAAATGTGTTGGAAAGGGGGCAAAATGGCTCCTTTGGTCAAAAAGGTTGCAGACCCCTGCCATAGAGCCTCTCCTGAAAGTTTGCAATAGTCATAAAGACCATTAAAAATGTAGCACTGCATAAGCGTTTAAAAAGGCACAACCTTTTTAAAAGCTTGTACTACATTTCTGGAGAGGCTCTGTGATGTCACCGATGATGTCATCACATTCTGCATGTCAGTTTTGTCTACGTTACGTTACAAGATTGGAGCACTTGTGCTCCATTCATGTGGTGCCTCCTACTTCCTTCCTGAAAAAGAAAGACAAAAAAGAAACATTATAAATTATAAAATGTGTATGGTCTATTTGCAAACTTTCTGGAGAGGCTCTGTGATGTCACAGATGATGTCATCGCATTCTGCATGACGTTGCCGATGAGCCTTTCCTCACTGAGGATCAAATGACGTCATGCAGAATGGGATTTCTTCATCAGTGACAACGTTATCAGCCATGATGTCATGCGGAATGTGATGACATCATTGGTGACATCATAGAGCCTCTCCAGAAAGTTTGCAAATAGACCCCCTGTTCCTCCACAGAGTTTACGTCTTTTGACGATGCCAAGCAAACGCAGACAAGCCGCTCGCCCTGTCCGCAGACACAGGAGACCTCAGAGTACTGCAAACTTTTTAAAATAAATATATATTTTTTTGGGATTTTTTTTTTTTCAAATAAATGTGTGGAAAAGGGGGCAAAATGGCTCATTTGGTCCAAAAGGTTGCAGACCCCTGCCATAGAGCCTCTCCTGAAAGTTTGCAATAGTCATAAAGACCATTACAAATGTAGCACAAGCATTTAAAAAGGCACAACCTTTTTAAAAGCTTGTACTACATTTCTGGAGAGGCTCTGTGATGTCACCGATGATGTCATCGCATTCTGCATGTCAGTTTTGTCTACGTTACGTTACAAGATTGGAGCACTTGTGCTGCATTCATGTGGTGTCCCGTACTTCCTTCCTGAAAAAGAAAGACAAACAAGAAACATTCTAAATTATAAAATATGTATGGTCTATTTGCAAACTTTCTGGAGAGGCTCTGTGATGTCACAGATGATGTCATCGCATTCTGCATGACGTTGCCGATGATGTCATTACCGAGGATGTCATCACAGTATGCATCGGTGATGTCATAGAGCCTTTCCTCACTGAGCACATTACTTTATTACAGTAGCTGCACATTATTTGATTGGGCTCTCCAGTGTAAACAGTGTTTTTCCAGTAGGGGGAGATATTTACCTAGCACTGAGTATTACAGGTATGCAGCAGAATCAGCTATAAGATCTATAAGTCTCTCTTTGAATCTGAAACTGATTTTGTTTGTGTGTTTCTGTTTGATCATATTTCACATGCTGAGATGTCTAATCTAATGAGAACGACTATTCTGACTCCCTATTGTTCTCCTCAATGTTAAGACGGAGGGAAATGGAATAAAAGAGAATATCTGGAGCAGGTGAAAGTGAGTTTGATTAGATTTAAACATCTCAAGGAAAAATGATTGATTGGAAAAGAACTTGCATTTTGGCTATTAACCAAATATGAGTTATTCATTGATTGTATCAATCAAGTGAATAATATCCCAAGAGTTAATAAAAGAAGATATTAATGCACAATGAACTAAATGTTACGATTATTTAACGCCTGTAGTAGCTACTAATGTCTGTGAATGAATGTGACATGTGAATATTTTTACATTAATAAGTGTATTCATGAATTGTAAACATTGTTGTTTGTACTCTCTTGATACATACAGTAATGTGGGAAACCATAGATGTAGATAAATAGCAAAGATCTTCTGCTTATAGTTGTTGAACCAAGTGCAATACTGCCAAGTCTCACAAATCTACATTTCAAGGCAAAAACAACCTTCCATTGACCTTTCTGAGGTAAAAAACATGTTGTTCTAAACTTAAAGAAAGGACCTTAATCGAAATCCATTTGCAGGGAAATGTACGGTCTGCCAGGTAGTCATTCAACACAACTCAATGTCAGAGTGATTGATTTTTGTTCAGGCTGCAAAACATATTTCAGGCGAATATAATTGAAGTACCCAAATCCAACATCATCTAATTCAAACCAAATCAATTCCTTATTGACAAAAAAAGTGCGTCCTAGAACAGAGAAATGAAGATCTGAACCAATCTAACTGGTAATAACAATAATAATAATACTAATAAGCACTTTCTATGCATTTATTTGATAGAATAGGACTCCAATACATTTCAAAATAAAAAGCTACTCTCTGATATTGCACATCATTTTGGGTTGGCCTCATCAGGATGAGTGTGCCGTGAGTAAACAATAGAGGCTGCAACTATAATGAGTGTTGCTAACAACAGTGAAGTCTGCATCACAACAAAGATGAAACAAATGCTTCGCCACATTAACTGCAGATATGAAGCTCTAAGGAGGGATGTCATTGTTGCTTTCTGTTGCCTTGTCAGTGCTTCAGGGAAAACATATTACCACTGCTGCAGAAGAGATCCCGAGTAATCAGTCAACGTATTATGATGTGACAGTACAGCATCACACATCGTTGTTTTTTCATTAGTTTTGCTCACGTAATCTCATCTTTATTGTCCACACAGATGGTGAAGCAGTCAGTTGCTGCCATTACACAAGTTTAACTGCAGCCCCGAGACATTAGAAAGCGGCCCCCAAATCACTGACATTTTAAAATCTTACACGAAAGCCCATCCTAATGCTTTGATTTCTTAAGATCATGTTGTTCTGTCTGTGATTTATGTGTGGTGTTGTGTTTTTGCCCTGCTTGTGATACACACACCCTGATTGTTGCCTTACATTGAAGCATATTCTGCTTGTAGGGTTTTGTTGGCGTTAGTCTATTTTCTTCAGTTTGAGAAATGTCTCAGCTTCAATCTCCCCTATATTTATTTTTGAGGTCTTCACTTATTGATGTGAAAGTGGTACACATCATGAGCTTGTAGATTTGGCGGATACTGAAAGATCTAGGACAAAGTAACTGTCAGAGGTTTGGCTCTAGCTAACTCCGAATCATCACTTTTGAATTTTGATGGAAATGTCACATTAAAAGTTTCAACTTGTATTTCCTTGTTGAAGAACTCAGTACACAACTTGATAAAACAGTTAGCATGATCTTCTCCAGAATAGACAATAAATACTCCCAAACACGTCATCATTCTTTATCAGATTATTCATCATTTATTTGGATACCAGTTTACGTTTCTTTAAGTTTATACATTTGTATCTATCATTTTTCTTATTCTTACAACTTAGCGTACATTTTTAATTTACAGCAAATACATAAAGGAAATGATGAACTTGTGAAATAAAGTGAGTTTGATTTCCCAAATCAAAACCATTAATGCCTTTCTGATGCTCTTGCCATGGTGCCAAGTGCAGCAATACTGATTTTTTTTTTACCAATTTGACTTTGATTTATCTGGAACAATTTCTGCTCGAGATACAAAATAATCACATGGTCTTAAAGAGGTTTAGACGGATAGGGAGCAAAAGAAAGAAATAAAGCGCTTAGGCATCAATCTTTTATTTTCCCCACAGTTCTGTATGTGAGCCTGAAGCCAGCTAAGTGAACGCATCAGTGCAAGTATAGCACCCTATGTCAAACATCAGCTTCGGCAACTTCTCCACGACTATCCTGGAACATTTCTCCAAAGTCCAATTTCAGCAAAAGTGCAGTAAATAAGATTTTAACTGTACCAAAGTACTAAGTGACCACACAATACTGTATCTGTGTAGTTTCAATCGATAGCAATGACTCAACAATCACCTGGCTGAGTGCAGTGGTTTCTGACTTGTTTCACAACAGTGCTACACTGAAGTGTTGACTTTATAAAGCTTTTCACGAGCAAAGTTAAAAAACTCAATTTCCAAGCCAAACCAAAAGTAAATGGAAAAGAAACTCTTAGCTTGCCAAAGAGTACTTGCACTTGTATTTTAATGGAACTGTGGGGTGATTTGGTTGGCTTGCCTGAGTCTGGTTTGTGGTCTGTTATTTTACAAGCCAAGACAACTACCAGGATTATTGTATCAAGTGCTTTGTTTATCCTTTTCTTTTCAATCGTTACTTGCAGCAGTTAGTTTAAGTGACACAAGGTATAAATGTCTAGGAATAATTAGAAATTTCTCTTGATTCTGAAAAGAAAGTCTTGCTTGAAAATAACAATTATTGTTAAGAATGTTGGCTGAATCAAACAATACCATTAAAAAAAAGCGATGTGATTGCTTGTTTGTTTAATTATAATTATAGTAGACTGGATTACAAAAAAGAGTTTATATATTTGACATATTATTCCTAATATGGCAGGTTGACTTGTTTAAAACACAATGCATGTCAAAACTGGAAAACAGATGTTCATTAAAAGCAAAACAATGGTAATATACAGTATATATCAGAACAAAACAGCTGCTGGTCAACCTGTACAAAGTTAGAATGGAGATCAAAAAGTTCTCAACATTCTGTATACACACATACTCAAATTCTCTAGCCCACCACAAATATAACCAATCTGCCCAAAAAGCGGGTAGGACAACAGCTGTGCAAGAAAGCAGCAAGTGAGTGCAGAGTCTAAGAAGGCCAAAACTCACATGGATTAATTTAAGCTGCCTGTACCAAGACAAAGCACAGCCAAAGGAGGTGCCTGACATAACATGCCTTAAAAAGGGAGTGGTGGGGGGGTTGAATTCAACAACACTGCACTCTAGTGGAGCATTACCCACCACACTAACATTAATATAAGTATTACTTTAACTTGCAAACAATGTATCCAATTATCTTTTACAACCTTAACAACCAGATATGAATCCAACTGGGGCCTTTCAGTGAGAAGGTTTCATATGTGTTTCATTCATGGGCTCCAATCAAGAAATGCAAGTTATGTCAGTTAAATATAAATGCAATCGTCTATTTGTCTCAGATGTTGGATAGATTGCTACTTGTTGCAGACTGAACATTGCCTCTCAAAATGTGGGCAGGGACAAGCAATCATACGGAGTATCATGTTGAGGATACGGGGGCTGGACTACAAAACAAAGAGGAATTAATCAATGTTTTAAATGATAAACACTAAAGCTCACTGTTGATACTAAATTCAATTTCTCAAACCGGCAATAATAGATTTTTTTTAAACCTTCGAGGCAAGGGAAAAAACTGTAAACAAAATCTACATTATCAACTCACGAAGTGATTGTGATGAATTCATTTGGAGTAATGATTCAATGAGCTGAAATATAATGAAACGCTCGAAGAAGAGGGGAACTGCACACCAGTGATTTGATCCATAACTAACGTCTACATGTTGACTGTTGAAGCTTTAAAAGGTCATGAATATTTAAATCTAAGCAATGCAATACAGAATCAACTTATTGAAAAGTCTAGTGGACTTTTTAAGTAAACTATAGCAGTTTTTTGCACTTTTGCATTAGTCCACCTGTTTCCCTTCTTTCCCTACAGGCTCTGCCGCAGTGGCTCTCTGTGGAGAAAATGTTCTCCCTTTCCCCCCCCCGCTCCTTCACAGCTCGAGCTCCATCAGCTTTCTCTCTGTTCCTTTTCTTTTTAGGGCTCATGTGGCTTGGTGTCTTCTGCAAAGCACACAGTAGGATTGAGATGGTTTATTATCTCCGTGTCTACGGGACTGCAGGCCGCGATCTTAACTTCCTGCTTCAGACCATCTCTAGTGAGCCTGGTGTTAGGCAAAGCCTTCCTCAGCATGACTTCCAGCGGCATTCACAGTTCCTGGATAACCTTCATTTCTTTTGTTGGGTGGATCAGGTTGTTGAGATTTTTCTAGACTTTAACAAAAAATATAACATGGTTAAATAGAGATGAAAGAAAAGTTAGCTGAAGGGATTGCTGCCGAGTTTTGCCTTGTAGCAGGTGCGTATTGATGATGAACTGTTCAAACAGCAGGACATTTATCATTGTTTCAGAACAAAGCACAGATGTGTGGCTGCTTTTGCCAATGGCAAGTTAACAAAATCATAAAATACCAAAGAATCAACGTATACAGAAGCACTGTACAGCAATTTATCTTTGCTGTATAGGTGGGAAAACAACAGCTAGGGCCTCTAATGGTCTTGGGATCACAGTTTTAAAAGAGGTAAGACAAAATACATAAATAAAAAGTCACGACATCATTACTCACCAAACATATTTCTTTCTCAGTCAGAATGCTCCGCGGGCTTCAGGATCAACACAATATCCAAGACCTTGACCCCAGGGCTTACTGTGCATGTTAGCAGGCAATGAGATGGTGTTTTCCTCTGACTACTTTGTTAAATACCAGCCACCTATGAGAACATCTAAGTGTTAACCTGTGAGAAAAGGGTAAAAATAACATGGCAACAATTGTGTGTGGTAAAGGTCAGAATCAGCAGCGGGAAAATGGAGCGGCAAAGACAGACATGGGAAAGTAAAAGCAACCGGTACAAGATGTTCAGACATAGAAAGCAAAGATTGAAAACCATGCATTAAGCAAGCAATAAGAAAGGTTATATATAGCTAAGAGAAATTGAAAGGCTAACCATAAGTGCATTTGAAAAGAGTGCAGCACCTGGGAAGGCAGAGGAGATCCACAATGAAGGGATACTACGATGGATAAAAAGCAGCACCAGGATGGATAAAAAGATGGAAGTTAAAAACAGAAAACCAAGAGTTATTCCCAACAGTAAGAAAAATACTGCTACCACCAATAAAATGCAAATTATTATTACTCCAGTGTGTTTTGTGTTATCCTAAAATGAACCGTGAGTGCCACATGCTGATACTTTGTCAAGAACCTGCCACCTGTGTTTGTCCCAGCTCCAACACTGGGGAGAAATTACAAATGCTATCTGAGCAGATGGCTCCCTCTGTGACCTGACAATGGTGGTCTTTATTCAGCTGTGAGATGCCTGCAGCTGTGATAAACATGTGTCTTCGCTGTTGCAATTGTTTTCCATACTGAAATAAATCTGTTTCCAGTGCAAAGTTTTCTCCATTCTATTCTTTTCTCTACGAAGGACAAGATATGCAAGTATTCCATCCAACATGGGTGAGCAGATTGCACCAAAAATCAGTTGTGCTCCAAAACAAATATTGCAGTTCCACAGTACCTGTAGTAGGATACATATATGGAGGAATTCATTGTTGTGTCTCAGGTACAACAATGTTTGAGAGCCTTCCAGCCTAACTTTTATTATTTTATTTATTTTTATTCAGAATGGGCATCATTATCCTGAGGCAAAACATCCAAACTGCTGACCGGAGGTTTCATAGAATTGGTAGTATTGTATCGACTAACAATGGGTCAGTTAGGTGGATTTAAAACTCTGCACCACATGTGAGCATTTTTTGGACAATTAACTATAGATTGCATATACTCTACATTGCTTTCAAAAGTTTTCCAAAGGATACCCACATTTTTTAGACTGATTTTCTACCTGTCAGACAGCCACGAGTTTCAGTTTATTTTAATAACAAAACAAAAAAAGAAATGTAACTTTAAATAAGATATCCATCACAATGACCTACTTATCTCTTTAATTTGGTGTAAAAGTTAAGTTGTAGAAATGTAGTGATACAGGCGTTAAGTGAGACTACTGCTGCACTGCACACTTTTCGCATGTGGTGTAGTGGGTTGTGTGTTGGTGTTCGGATCAGGGTTCAAACCCCATTGCAGGCAGCATGTCGTTGTGTCCCTGAGACACTTCACCCCAAATTACTTCTGTGGGGATTGCCCACAATATTGAGTATGTAAGTCGCTTTGGATAAAAGCGTCTAACAAGTAACATGTAATGTAATGTAACAATGGGGAAAACTCCACCCATGATGGTAAATGTTAAGGAACTCAGGCATCACTAAAATAGTATGATAGTCCAATGTCATGTGATGTGAGATGGAGATGCATTGTGACTTTCTTTGGAAGGCTTGATTTAGTTAATATCCTAATACGAGTTTGTTTCCCTTTCTGTGACTGAGCAACATAACCTGTGTCCTGCAATGCATTTTTTAATGGCAAAAAAGTTTGGGGATGCTGGACTCGTTAATGCAACTCTTTTAGTTGTGTAACTGGGCATTCGAATGATGCTCATATATTCTCTGCTGTTTTCTTCTGTTTCTCATTTCATCTCTATTACTGCAAAAGTATCCTTTCCCTGGCGTCCTCATTATAAACTTCAAAAATACTTTTGATTGAATAAAAGCCTGCAGATGATCTCTCCACCATACTTACTGAACATGCGTGAGACTCTTAAGATTGCGCTGGATTTCATCACTCTTTGCCCAAAAAGTCAACATGCAATTTAGTCACAATTATGTCTTTGGAAAAATCCATAAAAATTAACTTGCAGTGTCCTTACTGCACTGTGGTACAAAGAGGTTTGGGGGTGCTGACACGCAAGAGTGCTTTTTGAGTTCTACTAATCTCTTCCACCGTGAGTATTTTAAAAGTGATGCTCTATCTGACAGAACTGATAAGCATGCCATTTGTAAGCGATCCTTCTTCTTGTCAACATTTAAACTGGAGCTAGTCATACACACTAGCAAAGGCGAATGTGGGCTTTTGATTCATGATGCTTGAGTGCTGTTGTCAGCAATGTTACTCCTCTGGGATCGACAATAAGGGATCTCCATAGAATAGCCTGGGGGGGATTGATTCATGACTGCAGTCCCAAGCCACGGCAGAAAGAAAATTCCACACATCTAGACTTACCCATGGTTTATTCAGCAAGCTGCTAGCAAAGGCACACTGTTGGTATGTTTAACTAGCGGATAAAATAACAATGATATCTCTGTGGGATGTGGGAGTTCATCACACTACGTTCTACTGTAAAAGGGTGTGTCACTCCTCTTGTGGACAGGATGTGGTTCTGAATAATAAAATGTAAAAGCAGCTTTCAGAGAAGGCTGAAAGGAATCATTGCTACATTAATACAGGTGGTTTTACTTAATAGGACATATTAAGACTACATTTCTTTAATAATAAAATATGATTTCATTAAGTTTTGCAATATTCAACAATATTTAACCTGTGACCCACCGGAGCATTTAGCAGCTACAGAGACAGATATTTCCTGCAGGTGTTGATAATGTCAGTGTTATGTTCACAGCTTGTTTCTGCTGCTCCCAAGTGGCCAACAAAGCTCTTATTGTAGCTTTAAGATATTGGAGAACGCATCACATCTTCACCGTTTAGTTCTACTTAAAACAACAGCATGTCAGGTCCCATGCTAACCAAATACAATATAATTAGTCATTTGAAATAATTAATAATATGAAACTATTCAAACAAGTAAAGCATTCTGAAAATGTGTTAACTTTTGTCAAATTGAATCTGTATCTGAGATTTTCAACTTGGATTAAGTCACTCATGGATTTTTCGGTCTGTTTTACATGTGAATATGCAACACTTCAATTATTACATTTTTGTGCGCTTTGAAGTGTCATCAAACTTAACTCCTCTCAATATTTTTCTAGCAATAAAGAGAGGCTGGCGGTAAAGGTGACCTGAAGGCTCCTGTTCTCCCAGTGAAGTAAGATTAAAGCCTTATGTATATGGGATGGCGGTGACCTAGCCTGGGGCAAAATGATCTGTATGTGTCCCAAAAGTGCTAACAATCCAGCGGGAGAGGAACCTGTGGCTGAACTATAATTTCACATACATTTTTAAACAGAGCCACTAAGCAGAGTAGCAGCTGACATAGTGCCTCAACACTCTTCCATTGTTTTGTATATTTCTGTACTGCTATGGGCAGCTAATGAGAAAGGTGAAGTGAGCTCACATACGCAGCCACCACCAATATGCCATTCTGCTTGGAGTTGCTTTCTATAGGGCATGGAGTGAATCCTTAATGATACCGCACTCTGTTGTGCCTTTATAACTGTATCTTTCTTGTGTTTTATCAAACTAGCCTGCTGTTTTTGAATAGCTGTTGTATGTGAGTGGCTTTTAGAGAGTCTGTAAGCATAGCCGTATACTATAAGTTCAATCAATGCCTTACTTTTTCACGCGCACCAACCTCAGAGGATTGTCAGAAGTAAGAAAGCAGAAGGCAAAGACAAAGCGTAGCCTTAAGGCAAAGCCAAGCCTTGCTTTGAAAAAAAACAAAAGAAAGACTTATTTTTCACAAGTATTTTTTCTCATGGGCCTAGCTTGGTAGCACATAGGGAAATTCCTTGGCATGGTGTTGGTGATTTATTCGTTTCGAAGACAAAAATCGGTCTCTTTGAGGACATGCCCTGATCAATTAGTTCCTGAGTCTGCTGATGAATACATGCTTGTTGATGTGTTTTAATTTAAATGCTGTCCGTTTAATGACCATAATTGAAACGCGGTGTTCACTTATTTTATTTAAATTGACTGATAGTCGAAATGCACACTCTTTCTGTGGTTAGATCTCGCTTCTTCCAGCCAGATGTATCGGTGCTCAGATTTATTTTTCTTGTGCTGGCAGCATCCAAGTTTATGGTTTGAGTGTGTAATTTATGTTAGGGGGGGAGCGATGAGATTACATTTGAGTTGCAGCCTCAACACCTGAATATTCATTTTTTTTTCAGCATATGTTTCTTTCTCTTTCCAGGCCTAGGCTGTTGGAGCACGATAAAGAGACATAAAACCGGAGAGTTATGATTTTCCTCCCCCTCAGATGTTCCTTGTCTTTTTATGCTTGACCCTTAAAAATGTCATTTCAATCCACAGCGTATAGATTATTTTATGGAGAGAACTTCTGCTTTCTCCTCATGCTCCATAATGATTAGGGAGAAGTAGATTCTGGACTCTGACCACACCTTCATTACCCATTGTTCCAAGTCAATAGCATTGTATCCAAGTGTTCTATGTAAAATACAATTAACAACACATTTTAGTTTTACTCCCCATGGTTACAAAATTGATTAAGAAAGAAGCAGGCTGAACAGCTTGGGGGAAAGACAGTGAAAAATGCACAAATACAGAGATAAAGGACTGTTTACTTAAATTATTTCTAGATAAATGGCCTGGAATAGAGTTTGTGGGAGTACTTGTTTATTGTCACTGCCCTTTACTTGTGTTAATTAAGGCCTCTGCTTGTTTTGCCAGCAAGTACAACGACTTGACTGCACTCTTGAATGTCAATTTGATATGCTGTTAAATGCAAGAAGCAAACAAAGAAAGTTTAGTGTAGGGTGGATGCAATCTTTTTTCCGTCAAAGGCAAAACATCCCTGAATTTAGTTATTCAAACTAAATTAGTTTTTCGATTATATATGCATGCTATCTTAAATTGTACTTGATTGTTGCAGAGAGGACTTCTGTTGACTCTTTTACCCGGGGGGACTTACAATGAAAAATCAGGTAAGGGGTCAGTTGCTTACTCAGGGATACTTGCTTAGTACATCTCTGTCGATGGACATTGATTGTTGGCAGGTTAAACCTGGAACCTTCAGATAAACTTAAGGGTGCTGAAGAAACAATGTGGGAATAGCGACAGAAATAAGAGAAAAAAACATGCGTATATACTGTATATACACAACTTCTCACTACTTATATGTGTGCTTGAAAAACGAATTTCTTTGAATTGAATGTGATAACTTCACCTAAAGTTGATAAGGCAGGGTATTTTATAGTTCTGAGATTTAACAAGACCTCATCATCTTTTGGTTCTTGGTCGAGGATGACCAGGAAAGTAATGGTGCATTTCAACAGAAACGTGCTCTCCCTGCTGATCAGAAGGCACCTACAGTATAACGGGTTTGAAATCCTTAACTTTTACTCTGTAATACTTCACTACTAAGCCATAAAAAAAATCTGTAAAAACAAGGGCAGTAAGTCATACGAATCTTTGGAGTTTTACAAGCCTGTGATTATCATAGAGGTCATATAGCAGTCATTTCATCCAGCAACTTTTTACGATCAAAGTAGGGTTGCATTGTTCTAAGGGGTGATAAACCCACTCATATTCTCACATCAGAGTCAGAAACCCCCATATCACCGAGCACAGTGGGCACACAGGCACATTTAAACCTGGGTAATTGGTGCTGAATGTTGACACATTGCATGACACGTATACAACACTGGGTGCAGAAAATAAAAAGCCCCTACTGTAAGCATTGTGGTGCAGACATGATTTAAGAGTATGTGTAAAGAATTTGTAGGATATCCATTTGCGTTGTGGTACTGTCAGGAATGATTCAAAAGCAAATATAAAGAGAGAGCACGTGAAGATCAAAGAAAAACACATAAAGAAAAGATTCCTCATTTACTGTAGCTCTCAGCACCACTGTGAGCCTCGTGAAGACTAACATGTCTTTAGACACTATGTTATTATTGATAACTGCAACATCATGGTCTTTACTGCAGCAACAGAACATTAGTGGAAAGCATTTATATAACATAAACAGTAACTGTCAGCTTTTGGTGTCAGGTATTAGGAATACAAAATGTTTCGTTAAGAGTCACTTTATGCAGACACTACAACAAATATATATCTGTAAACTCAAGTACAGGCTAGTACAGAGTCTTCCATAGGGGCTGATGGAAATGAATGGAAAAAAAGAAAATGAAAAGTGAGTTTTTTCCATGTCTTATGCTTGTTGTGCATCAGAAAGTCTGATTACACATTATCTTTTTTTCCACTTGGATGAAAATGTGATGCTTTAATATCTTCGAATACACTGTTCAGGCATGAACTGCATCTCTGTCGATCTGTTATCAGCACCATGTGAAAAACAAAATACTCTTTCATCATCAGCTTTTTTGTAGTTTGAACAAATGGGTACAACACTGTCCCATTCTCCTCTTTCTACGTTTTCTCAGCACACAAAAACTTGCCATCACTCTCTATCAAAGAGAACCGCAAAGTGATTTGAGAGAGTAAAGAACATCAGCAGATGAAATAGAAATGGACCATATACAGTAGGTTGCGTTAAAATGTGGCTTCACTGAGAAAGTAAATTACGAGACTTCATCACAAAGAAAAGTCCTGGAATGCATTGAAGAGCCCAGATTGGTTTTATATGGCAGTGCAAGAGACTCACAGGAGGGATCCATCTTTAAGCAAAGGTCTGTCTTAGTGGTGCCCGGCCCACCGCTCTGTACAACAGAAATACACTATTTTACACTTTCCTCTTAAGTCTGTCATGATGTCTGTTATCCTCTGATGCTGATCAGACGTACTTGAAGTAAGTGAAGAATGTTGTTTCTTGCTTTAGGATACAATGCCGGCACAGTGCTGAAGGACTCTTTATTCAGCAGCAATGGCATCTTTTTCCTCACCGAGCATCATTACAGCCAGGTTTTTTAGACACAATGCAGGGAAAAGAAGGAAATGAGACAGGGACATGAGCTATGAGTATACACAGTCAGAAAGGAAGGCACATATTGGCGTCAGCTTCAAGTATGACATATGCAACCAATATAGAATGCGTCCACACTAACACACAACAGTTCCTTCAATGTTATCTAATTGTAATTCAAACCACTTGTATGACACATCTGTTCTTTTGATTCGACTATGATTCTGACATCTGCCTCCCCAATCCTGCCTGTGTGACTCTGCTATGTTGATCTACAGAGTTTTCCAAATAGCAGTTCAAGTTTTGCATTGTTTCACCTAGAACTATATATCATTTCAACCTGTCTACATTTTCTAAATGTCCACAAAAAGACAACAGTTTCCTCTTATTGCAGATCCAGCAGAGGAGGCAGAATGTTGCGTGATCACAGATATTCATAGGTAGTTACTTGTTCTGTTCTTGCCCTATAATCACGAATGACCATGATTATGGGACAACAACACGTGTATTTATGTTAAATGCAATTTGCTTTCAAATATATTTGGTCTAAGCTAGAGCAGTAACATTGATGTGTAGAACAACATTATGCTTGTAAAGCATTTTCACTGTTTCAATTCATTACATTGCATTTAGCTGATGCTTTTATCCAAAGCAACTTACAATTCAAAGGGTAAATTATTTATGCTAAATAATGCTGGTGGCCATACTGTATATTGTATGGGATTCACATCAGGGATACAAAGCTGGACTAATTGCCTTCTTAAATAGAGGCCTGCAGGTAAGCCCTTGGACAAAAATCAGGTAGAGAACTGTTTTCACTTTTTCACTTGTTGAGCTGGTTCCTCACTGCTCTGTATTCCTCCCTATTTTCTGACTTGTGAGCTCCTACAATGTGCCTGAGCCTCTGAGTAAACCATGGCTTGTTGCCGTAGCACACATTAATTCAAATTAGCTCTCTGTAACCACAGTTTTTCAAACCTTAATTTTGATACTTCCTTATAATTTACAGCAATTTTAATCATCATTATTATGTGCACTTAAGCTGCAAAATCAATGTAGATGTGGTATTCACTCTTAACGTATATAACCTAGGGCTGGTCCAATGCAAGATGTATATTTAAAGATATGGGAAATGAACAGATTTGTTTGCCTTATTCTCAGCACAAAAGGTCAGCACTGTATCTTGATATCGTAGTACAGACATCTCCTCTGATATCTGACAGACAGTTTGCTTTAAACAAATCCCAAACATGACAAGTGAATTTAAGAAGTTAGTTTATCTCTGTGTGTGGGAGGACAGGCTGAAGACTGCCGGCTGGAGAGCGAATGCAGCACCTAAGGGCCCATTATATAAGGGGTTTAGGTTTTGAAACCCAGAATGTAAATGAGAGGAATGCCGGAAGACCAACAAATTCATATACAATGAGGGATTTAATTAGTGTCTGTACACTGGCTTCATTGATTGTACCAATCAAAACCTGCATGTTAAGTTCAAACTTTAAAGTTAGAAAAGCTGCGGCAGCTTCACATTTAAAGTATTCAATAAACAACACAAGAGGTGGCATTTATTGTGATGGAGCCACATGAAATAATTATTCTTATATAAAGAGGTAATACTTATAAAGCATGATCTTGCTAATAATAGTGTTTGCACATTTTTTTTAGGAACATTAAAATGTTTCCCGATCTAAAAAAATAGATTTTCTTTGACACACTTAATTGTCTGCCTTAGACCCTATCAATATTTGACTTCTTCCACTGGCATCATCATCACTTTTTGATAGAGGCCAATGCTTTGGTGCAACTGACACTCTCTCAAATGCAGTACGGCCTGTACATGTACGTATGTGAGGTTGTTGTGTTTCATTTGAATAGGTGTGCCGGTTTTAGCACCCACATTGTCATCACGTGCTTTGGCTGACGGTCAGTGTTGGCAGAGTGAATTGATAGAGTTCTGGATCAAGAGGAATCACTGTGATTCAGTCGTGTCCTGAATGCTAAACACTTGGATATATTACAAATAGTGGTTGAGATGGACAAAAACAATTCACATAGACTTTATGTGCACTTTGTTCCACACATTAATGGAATTCAAAACTGTGGATAAGTGCTTTCTGTTGGAGACAGAGGACACTAAGAAGACGAAGTGTTTCCTTTCGAACTGCCGACAGCGAGGTGGTGTAGACAAGTGGCGTCAACAGGCTGCACAGGTGACTGACACATTTTGGCTGTGAGTCATAGCATTTACTGATCCTTGGGATATAGGTACTTAAGAGAATAAGCACAGGATCACATCAGTCCATGTCCAGAACAGAGAGAGAAGCTACACTTGAAAGAGTTGAAATACTTCAAAAGTAATAGATGTGATCTCTGGCCCGATGCTCAATAGCAGCGTTGAATCCTTCCTGGCAGGAAGTGTGGAATTAAGCAATTTCTTAAGTTAAGAGTTAAGACAAATTCTCTAAATAGCCCTTGGCTTTTTATATATCCCAGACATATTTATTTTCTTGGTTTAAATGACTGGAATATTATTGAGTGACATCTGGCCTAACACTATTTTGTACAAATGTTTTTTATATTCCATAACAATACCTGAAAAACTAAAGATCAACCTTAATACAGCTATAGTGTTGATTAGCAAAGGTTAGCGTGCTTACCAATAAGCTAATGGCAAACATGATCATTTTACCAGCTAAATGTCAGGGCTTTTTATTGTGCATCTTCTCCTGTCTGACTCATCTTGTCTTGTCTTGTTCATCAAATGCTACAAAAACTTGAATTAATTAATGTTTTTTTCTTCATTTCTATCTGTGCACCTTTGTATGTGATTCTGGTATTTGTGTCTTTGGTTATAGTTGCTCTGTAGCTCATTCACTCGACTGACTGACTCAGGTACCCTTTGTAAAAGTCCTTGAATCCCTTTACTTCATTAATCTGAATCTTTATGCAGCATCACTATTATTCTGCACATAACGAACTCTCCTTTACTCTCAAAATGTGGCTAAAGGGCAGTCGCTGTTGCCGGCTTTATATCAATCTGGTGCTGAATATCTTTCAGAGGCGTGTTAAAATAACAAGATCTATTCCGAAGCAGACAAGCTGGATGGAATCTGGTATAACAAACTCTGGTCTGATGCGCAAAAAGTGTCTGGAGAGAAATGAGAGAAGTAGAAGTGTATGAGATGCTTTTTAATGCTCTCCTTTGACCTTTTAGCTTCTGTCAACTAGAGGAGAAACAATGTGAGACCTCTATTCCAATTAAGAAAGAAATGAGTCAGGATACAGCTTTTCCCATGCAAATGAAACAGAATTTGCATTTCAGCCACCCGCATTTGCATTTATAGTGTTTCAGCACGCTTGTTTAGTTGTGTGTTTAATCATAAGGGATATTAAGAATGAAGAAGAGGCTCATTAAACTCTTGTAAAGTCGTGTATCAGTATAGCTGGCCTTTATCGATGAAGCTAGAGGAAGAGAGGAACATATATATTGACTCAAAGTTTTGCAGAGGATAAGTTAACACAGGTCTATCACACACATCCAAACAGGAGAGATTCCAGATTAGTGAGATTTATGACAATAATCTGGCAGACACAACTGTGGACACACTGGATGTAAATAACAGCTGGAATGATTAATTTACTCCAAAAAGTGACACACTGAGCGGAGAGTGTGCAGAATGACAAGCAGGCTGGTGAATATTTTGAGTCAGATTTCATTATCAACGGAATTACTCTCTGCTCTATTATTACCCGGTGATAAAGGCCGGCCACAAGGTAGCTGAACTCATACACCTCTCTGCAATGCCATTCTTTGTAATCCCATGGCTGCATTATTACTGTGGGAAATCAACATATTTAAAAATATTGGAATCATGATTTCTTTTGAGAGATCCACCACCAAAATGACAGTTTTACTGACATGATTGCTTTTAGGCTTTCATTGACAACACAGTTAATAATTACACATCAACTTTGCATTTAAACACAGTGGCTCCAAAAAACATGTTGATATTTGCACGTTTTCTTTCACCCCAATGAATATTCTGTGTATTCACAATTTGACACATACAACTCTAGACACTCATTGCACTGCAAAGACGTGGGCATTAGGTTCATTTTTGATTAGGTTTTTTGCCTCCGTGCCAATGTTAGAGTTAATGATTATCTGTCTCTGTCAGCCCTGTGATTGACTGGGGACCTGTTTTGTTCCCTGTCTGTCTCTCAATGTCAGCTGGGATTGGATCTAGCCAATAGACGGATGGATGGATGGATGAGTCATTCTTAATCCAAACCAAACCTCTCTGCCACAACGGAGAAATTACTAGAGGAAAAACAACTATGGAAAAAGTTTAAAGGAGCTATGTGGGTGAATGCATCTTCATTATAATATGCATCTGAAGTAATGCAGTCCCTTATTGGCCTTTATTTTTTACTGTAATTACAATGTAGTTATGGGGTAAAATGTTATAGCTGTAAGTCCTTCTTTGCCCCTTTGTCCGGTCATTTAACTTTTATGTGTAATGCTGGTGTAATTACAGAGAACAGTTTTATACAAGTCCTATTTAGAAAGGGCACCCGACCAGAAAGCAAGCTGCAACACTGGGCCTACGTTAGACAGGATTAATATCTTCAAGGTGAATGGAGAAACGTAATCACTGTAATAATTACTGTTTTTTATTGGTAAACCCTTCAAAAGTGTAAATGTTTCCACCTCAAAATATTCGTTTCAGCCCAAATTCCCGGTTGTTTTCATGCTCTCTCGAAGGTGGTCCAATAACCTGAGCTCAGCACACATAAACACCTCTGGGTTTTGTTCCATTTGCACATGATTTGTTTGTCAATCATTTGTCAGCCTTTCCTGAATGCTAAAGAGTGTTTTGTCTGTGAGAAGAAGACAGGCTCACATTAGGCGACTGTGGCTGTGAGGGAGTGTGGTCGTCTTTCAACCAGAAGGTTGTGGGTTCGATCCCAGCCCATGCAGTCAACATGTCGATGTATCCTTGGGCAAGATACTTAACCCTGAGTTGCTCCCGATGGCATGGTCAACGGTGTGTGAATGTGTGTGAATGTTAGGTCCTAGAGTAAGGTACACTGCTCTGTATGAATGGGTGAATGACATGTAGTATGTAAAGCTCTTTGAGGGGTCTTAAAGACTGGATAAAGCGCTATAAAAGTACAGTCCATTTACCATTAGAGCTTTGGGGCAGTCACAATCTAATTTAACTACAGGGATACACACACTGGCTTTAGGGAACCATTACGGTGAAGACGAAGAGTCCTTCAAGAGAGGTGGATCCTGCCATAGTCTATGATTGGTCATTGCAAAAAACCTGCTTTATATGAGAATAAGCGACAATAAGAGTTAGGAAACATTTTTCAAATGTTCAGTTACTCATTTTCAGTGACAAATCTGTTCTGGCTTCCATAATGTAATAACCAAAGACCTTCCACTCCTCGGCTGTTTCTGTTGTGCCTTCAGTTTTTTCCAAAACTAAATGGAACTTTCTGCTTTAATTTAAAGGTCAGTAGATCTTATTTAATCTGTGAGTAAAAATCAATTCCCTGAGCTTAATAGTTTCACAAAATGAATTTGGAAATGACTTCATAACTAAAGTATGACTAACCTATGCACACACACACACCCACCCCACAAGCATTTGATCATACAAACACACACAATATAAAGAAGACAAAAATGTTCCAATTCTTTATCACTGCGTCCCCATCTGCAAGCCGCTCTGCAGATGAAGTTTTCAACTCCTTAAAAGTCTTAGAATTGACTTCAGGCTTATTCCCTTCCATAAATCCGGGAGAAATGAAGCAGACAAAAGCAAAGCCATTTCTGGGACAGCAAAGCACGAAGAAATCCGACGAGGATGTCTCTATAGGAAGCATATTGATGTGCTGTAGTTCATCTCTGGCAGCGTGCCATGAACGAAAGGCCCCTGGCTCTGAAAGTGATATACACCTGTGGGAATAAATCAATGAAAGCATCTCATGTTTTATGGAATTGAATTGTAGGATAATATTACCATGACTGTTAAATCCCTAGATACATCTCATTAGGCACTGACTTCTTTTAAATCTGTTTAATCCTAATTGATTTAACAAATCCTACCAGTTCTTCTGTTTCTAATAAAAGGCATTTAAATGGCTTTGTGCACCAAACGATTCAGTCCTTGGTTTCTACAATTCACTTGTTATTCAAACTGTCGAACTAACAATCATGCTTGAATAGAAAAGAAAAGCCAATGTTGAGTCTTATTTGAGGCTGTTAGCTTTGCTGCTCGTCAATTGAAACATGACATCAAATGAAAAAACCTTCAATAAATCTCTTTGTTGTTATAAGCGAGTGTGATACTGCATGTTGACGCTGTGATTTGTGTCCACAGCTGCTTTTGTTAATTAATTTCCCTCCTTTGCCCCTCTGCTGTGATCCACAAGTTATCACCTGCAGTATATCTTGCTCTGCACCACTAACCTGATGTGTTCCCATCACCAAGGCAACAACAGGTGAGTTCAAAACATCTGATTTAATAGCACTGGAAATGTGCAGGACAATGAATTCATTTTATTACTTTGGACCGTCAGAATAATATTTGTCAATTTGTATTCTAGAGGCAAACGCCAAAGAATAGGTTGAGAAAGTGATGCAACGAAGGTGAAATCTCTGAGGAAGTAATTATGAAAGAGTGCACACTTATTTTCTGAGACAAACTGAGCTGCTCATGTCATAACAACGCCCCTTAAATATTCATTGTTTTATTATGACAGAACCCTGTGCAAAAGCAGTAAATCTCTCGCTTATAATAGGTTCTGTGCATTGTTATCTGTTGTTTGGCATTAGGGAATGCTGCTTGTTGTGTATGGCATGCACTTTAGAGTTCATCTCTGTTTTGATGTGCAGACATGTACCTAGGCCAATAAAACAAATACATGTATTTTGTTCAGTTGCTTGGAAAGGAATATTTCCATAAAGACAACATATACAATATTGTGCCACTTGCCAGGGTGAGGGTTAAGGCTTATAAAAAACATGCAAATTCACCGACTGTACCAAGTAAACTGACATGTACTAAACTAGACTTTAAATAGAGTTTCTCCTTATTGTTTGTTCCAATCTGCCCAAAATCAGCTGTTGTGATGTAATTATACATGTAATAACCTTTTGTTTACACATGTCAGGCCAGCAGGAACTCTTGTTTTGTGTCGCAGTGATAAAGAGCTGTAAACACACATTCCCCACGCTGGGCTGAAGGCTTATTGATTTGGGATGAGGGACAGTCTCTCAGAGCAGGTTGACTCTCCAAAACTTATGAAATACATGGACCGCCAGCACCTAATGACATCTGCATAGTGACAATCATGCCACTAAAATGATATTCGGAATGGTCTACTTTTTGCAGGAAAGTACTGCTGTGTTAAATGTTGGGTTTTTTCTATGTATTTCAGATGTGCTTCTGTCTTACAGGCAGGCACTCAGTAATGGCACCACATTAGTAACTTTAACACAAATGAAAGACAGCTTGATTTTTCAGGGTCTTATTCAAAATGGGAAAGCAGAAACAAGTTAATTTGAGGTCATTAAAAAAGGTCATTTTAGGTCATAAAAGCTTTCTTTCACGTGAACAGATGCATAGTGCTAAGGAAAATACAGAGCAAACCGCTGTATAAGCCAACCAAAAACAAATAACAAATCTTGTTTATGATTTATATGGAAATTTGTACAAGGCTCAAACTTTGCAACGTGAAATGAAAATGGAATCTGGGTGCTGATATGAGGTTTCAATGACTTTTGTCTTGGCTAGGTGACAAAGGAATCACACATTGATACATTATCTCGTTTGGAAGCAGATAAATAAAAAGGACGAGGCAAAAACATACCCGACCTTGTTCTTTATTTTGTTCAGCTTAAAAGAGTGTCTCCTTTCATTTATTATTTCCTTTAAACAGGTTTTCAAAGGTTGTGCTTTGTCTAGGCTTTTTTAATGGCACTTTGCATCCAGAAGTATAAATGTTCCTGAAAGATTAATAGCAATCAGTTAAACTTGGCTATTGTCAGTCAAAACAAGCGCGCTCATTTAATCTTCAGAGCGAAGGATAATAAAATAGGAGTCAACCAAATCATCTCCTGTAACCTTGAGGAGAAGCCAACTCTGGTTATTGGTAGCTCTATTCTGAGATACGTGAATTTAGAGACCGAAGCGTCCACAGTCACATGCATTCCAGGGGGCCAGAGCGGGCGACGTTGAGGTGCTTAAACTGCTGGCTAAGAATAAATGTAAATACAGTAGGATTGTTATTCACGTCGGTGGTAATGATGTTCGTTTACGCCAATCAGAATGCACCAAAGTTAATGTGGCGTCGGTGTGTAGTTATGCTAAAACAATGTCGGACACCGTCATTTTCTCTGGTCCCCTCCCCAATCTGATCAATGATGACATGTATAGCCGCATGTCATCATTTCAGCGCTGGTTGTCTTGGTGGTGCCCAGCAAACGATGTGGGCTTCGTAAATAATTGGAAAGCCTTCTGGGGAAAACCTGATCTGATAAAGAGAGACAGCATTCATCCTACTTTGGAAGGTGCACATCTCATTTCGGCAAACATTTCAGGGTTTTGTGGATGTAATCCATGACAAAGTGGAGTTGAGACCAGGAGGCGGAGTCGCAGTCTTACACGCTTCTCTGCGCTCTCTCCTGGGCAGTCATCCATAGGAATCCCGAACCCAATAAAATACCCAATATTAACGATGTGTGTGTCTGCCCAAGGACAATTTAAGGTAAAACCTAATTGAGCTGTCATACATAATAACCTAATAAAAGTAAATGTAACAACTACTACAGTGCAACAAAACAGGATGATTAAATGTGGTCTCTTAAACATAAGATCTATAGCATCTAAAGCAATATTGGTAAACGATTTCATATCAGATTATAATATTGATATATGCTGTCTCACTGAAACTTGGTTTAGACATGAAGAATATGTCAGCATAAATGAGGCCACTCCACCCAGCCATATCAATACTCACATTGCCCGAGGCACGGGCCGAGGAGGTGGAGTTGCAGCAATCTTTGACTCAAGTTTCCTTATCAATACTAAACCAAAATTAAATTATACCTCCTTTGAAGGCCTCGTTTTTAGTCTTACGCATCCGACCTGGAAAACTTTGCGGCTAATCTTATTTGTTACAGTGTACCGTGCACCAGGTCCTTCAAATGTGTTATCAGAATTCTCTGAGCTTTTATCAACTTTGGTACTTAAAACAGATAAAGTAATGTACACCACCCCAAATTTATCATGTTGTTGATAGTGCTACAGATGCCAAGCGAAACAAAATTAGACTCTGTTTCTCCTTTGAAAAAGAAGAAAATAAAACAACATAGACTAACTCCATGGCATAATGCTGAAACCCGCAAAATAAAGCAAAAGTCGAGACAACTTGAAAGGATATGGTGTTCCACTAAACTTCAAGAATCTCGTTTAATTTGGCATATTACTCTCAATGAATATAAGAAAGCACTGCGTAAAGCGAGAGCAGCTTAATACTCTTCATTAATAGATGAGAATAAGAATAATGCAAGATTTCTTTTCAGCACTGTAGCCAGGCTGACAGAGTCCCACAGCTCGATTGAGCCTTCTATTCCCATAGCTCTCAGTAGTAATGATGTTATGTGCTTTTTTAATAATAAAATTGTTACTCTTAGAAACAAAATTAATGACCTCTTGCCTTTGACCAGTATAGTGTTATCAACAGCTCCCGGAAACGTAAGTTCTAATATTACACTAGATAGTCAATTAGAATGATTTTCAGCCATAAACCTTGAACAATTGAATTCAATGATTCCTTAATCTAAACCATCAACGTGTATCTTAGACCCAATTCCAACTAAGCTGTTAGAGGTTTTAGTCAATTATAGACCTATTTCTAATCTTCCGTTCCTCTGAAAAATTCTTGAAAAAGCAGTCGCAGAATAGTTGTGTGATTACTTAAAAACAATGATTTATTTGAAGATTTTCAGTCTGGCTTCAGAACACATCATAGCACAGAGACAGCTCTGGTTAAAGTCACAAATGACATTCTAATAGCCTCAGACAAAGGACTTATCTCTATTCTTGTCTTGCTCGATCTCAGTGCTGCATTTTATACTATCGACCATGATATCCTATTGCAAAGACTAGAGCACTTAGTTGGCATACAGGGAACTGCTTTAGGCTGGTTTAGGTCCTATCTATCTGAACGCTCTCAGTTTGTGTGTGTCGACGATGAATCTTCCATGCAAACCAAAGTCATGGAGTGCCACAGGACTCAGTGCTTGGACCTATTTTGTTCACACTATATATGCTTCCGCCAGGCAATATAATAAGGAATCATTCTGTACATTTTCATTGTTATGCGGATGATACTCAACTATTTTTATCAATCAAGCCTGATGAATCCAATCATCTAAATAAAATTCAAGACTGCCTCAAGGACGTAAAAACGGGGATGACCTTACATTCCTGTTCTGGCTGCCTTACACTGGCTCCCTATAGAACACAGGATAGAATTTAAAATGATTCTTCTCGCCTACAAAGCCCTTAATGGGCAGGCGCCATCTTACCTTAAATAACTCATTATACCCTATTGTCTTTACTAGGGCATTGTGTTCCAAGAATGCACGATTGTTGGTTGTTCCTAGAGTCTCTAAAAGTAAAATGGGAGCCAGAGCCTTTTGTCATCAAGCTCCACTTTTGTGGAATCAGCTTCCAGTTTGTGTTCGGGCGGCAGACACCCTATCCGTTTTTAAGAGTACGCATAAGACCTTCCTTTTTGATAAAGATTATAGTTGATAAAATAATCGAATAAGAGTGCATTGACGTAGACATGTTGTGCCTCTTCACCTATACATTTGAGTTCTTACTCTTTTTTCTTACTGATGGAATGTAATTTGGTTGTGTGTGTAGACGGTGGAAGCAGGGAGAGGCATATACGTGCCTTGATCCCAGCCAAGTCGACGCACAACTGTTGATTGGTGTCAGTGGCAAAAAACCTAGGAGCAATGCGCTCATGGTATAGATGTGGCGCATACATCTTAGTTCCTACCCTTTTCCCTCACCCTATCCTAAGGGAGTGCATGTACGTATGGACACGTTGTGCCTCTCCACCTCTGTTCCTTCCTTCTTACTTGCTACCCTTTTCCCTCACCCTATCCTAAGGGAGTGCATGTACGTATGGACACGTTGTGCCTCTCCACCTCTGTTCCTTACTTCTTACTTGCTACCCCTTTCCCTCAACCTATCCTAAGGGAGTCCATGTACGTAGACACGTTAGTTTAGCTGCTATAGGCTTAGACTGTCGGGGGACACCTTACTTCTTCCTTCTGTCTGTCTGTGCCTGTGTACTCTCATGTTCCGAATAACCCAGCTTCCCCCAAATGTCTTTTTGGTGTCTATCTACGCCAGTGGCGAGCCGTCAGGGCCCTCCAAACATTTTCAAAGAAATAAATCCTTCGATTCCATCTGCCTGTTCATTTCCTGTTGGAATGTGAAGGGCTAAATGCCGTCTCTGTCAGTACTGTGAAGACGGGAGGGCTTGTTGGTCCCTCTCTACATTCACAGAAGGCCCGCTATAGTAAATCAATGAGAGAGTAATGTCAAATGACAATACAATTGACCAATCATATCTTCCCTCTAAATGGGCGGGCTTTATTTTCGCGGACTTTATGACAAGTTCCGCCCGCTGTGAGGTCTATAGAGAGGCGAAGTCCCTCCCCTTCCGGCAGCCTCCATGGGACCCCGGAAGCGGAAAATTATACATTGAAGTCAATGGAGAGTGAAAAGTTATCTTTTGATCCCGTTTGAATTGTGCCACGAATGACACATATGATGTTTGTCAATCTTAAACAATCATTTCCTTGTAAAAAAAGTCACAGTTTGTCGTAAAACTGTTGAAATATAAGACTATGAAAAATACGCAACTAGAAAGACTACAAATCCCAAATCGCATTCTGGGTCGCGTAAGTGATGTCATAGGCGATAATGCTCCAAGACTGGTTGGACTCGCAATTAAAGCAAAGAAGAAGAAGAAGATCTCATAACTGATTTATTCCCTCCAATAAATATAAGAGATTGCTCCAATAAATTCACTTTTACAAGATGCCTGTGTGCTTTGTACCAGGTTGTAATCACAAAAGTGATCATACCACTTGCTCTTTGTATCGCTTCCCGTCTGATGAAAGGACCAGGACCAAACATATCAGGTAATATACATGTTGTGCATGGAACATAGTCAAGTTAGCTACATAGCTAGTACGTTAGTTAGCATTACATTACATTACTTAGCCTTGTCATTTGTATTAGCCTTAACATGAAGTAAACCAAAATGTTAAACAGTAAGAGTAGTCATGATGGTAAGTATTTTGTGAAACATTTGAAGAGTAGCCTATCGCCCCCTCCACCAGGTGCTAAGGGGGCGGGAGGTAGGCTATTGCCAAATTAGCATCGGGGATATTTGCTACTTCATGCTATCTGCACAAATGGTTAACATTGAACATTAAAATATCAGGCAGTTTAGGGAGAGTCAAAGGAAGGCAGGCAGGCAGCTTTGCATGACATTCTTCTGGACGTGTTTCATTGTGTAAAAGAGATAATTATTCAGTGTTGTTACTTTAAAGTGTTGTTACTTTAAAGTGTTGTTACTGACCTATTTCTCATTTATTTTCTTTACCTCACCTGTAACTGCTGAGACCCTGAGGAACATGCACACTGGACTGACCTGCTCTGGCAACCTGATTTCCACTGTATGTAATAGTATTTGGTTATGGTATATTATACATCAAAGGCACAATGCACCCCCCAGAGACACACATGTATTGAGTGTGATATTTTGCATTGGTCATGTGAAATCATCTTTACATACTAGAAAACTGTAGGAGCGGCAACGTGTTTTGAAATTGAATTTTTAATATCCGATAATAAAGTTGATCTGTTTTCTTTATTCTTCTTTCTTCCCAGCTCCATCCATCACCATTCTCTGTTCCTGCAGGTCCTGCTTGCTAATCAATGCTCATATTTTTTTACACAATTACTAATAAAGTCAATGTATTGTATGACATGAAGTTGTGCTTCATTCTGAGTCAATAATAAATTCATTCTGCCTTCAACTGCAAAATGATTGTGGACTGCACCGACATCCATGCAGCTGCCCCCCAGTAAGATGAACCAAGCAAAGTTGACATACTCAACATACAGCTGTGCTCTTAAGTTTACATGAAGAATTTGTGAAATATTGGTAATAACAGGTTTAAATGATTATTAGTAATTAATTATATAATTTTCTCATCGTAGATGAGCAGACAGGGAGCCAGATGAGAAAAGCAGAATATGCAGCTGCCATTTTCCACATGGAAAAGAGAACGGGCCAAGTGTATTTGAGTGGAAAAAAGAGAAATCCCAAATACGAAAAATAAAGTTATACAATTTACAGATATGTATACAAATATATATCCTATATACACCATCATGTATAATGATGGTGTATGATGTAGAAGGAAGTGTGGTAGATAACAAGTAAATATAGAGTTACATACAGATCCATGTTACAGCAAAAGATGGAATAACTAAGAAGCACGCATATAATAATAATTACATGCAACAATTAAATAACTGCTCAGCATCTCCACCACAATCCCAATCTGCTGTGTCCTGTTTTGTTTTGTGTCCTGCATAACACATCACACATACGAAACACAACGCAGAGTCCGAGGGTGTTAAGAGTATGTTTATTTAAATGTCCTCCTCTCTACTGGACAACACAGGGAGCATATGCTGGTTGTAGAATTGTTCCAGGAGGAGGAGATTTCCATGCCATGCAGGGTCTTTGGGGATGGGGATGATGATCGCCTCCTTCGTGGTCCACAGTAGCAGAGACTCCGGTCTGTGAAGTGCAGCTCTTATATAATACAATACATTTTTGAAAAACATTTGATCAACAAAAAAAAAGGATTTGGTCAGGATCTAGAGTCAGTGTGTAGTTTATTAATTAATCAATGCTCTCTACATTAGGAAAACACATACCAGTGTACCAGAGGGAGTCACACACAGCTGTGCCTAGATAACCAAACAAATTGACAAGATAACCAAAATCCTTGAATCTACACACAGCAAATAAACTCAAATGACACAACGAGATGTAAAAAGGAGATCACACATATAGTCAATATAAAACTGTCCGCTTCAATCTGAAGAGCAACTAAAACAAAACACGGGAGTGTATCTTGTTCTTGTGAACACTAATGTTATCCACAGCATACAAAGAGACCACAAAGTTCTTAAGGAGAAAACTAGTTGCTAAAACAAAACACGTTAGTGTACCTTGTTAGCTAGCTGACATTAACGTTAAACATTGCACTCATATTACTCACTGAAACCTTGAAAAGCCGGTCCCGCATGCTGGCTCTTACAGAACCGACTAACTCCCCTTTCGTGTATGTACAGCTCTCAACATGCCCAGACTTGTAGTGATTTTCACCTCGTTTTATACTTTTTCGCCTCATTCTGAAAGAAACAGGTGAAATTTGCTAACGTAACGGCCATCTTTGTGATGGTGACACGTATTGTGCGAGACCAGAGACCTGTAGTTCACTGAGCGGTTTCACACAAACAAATGTGTAACTTCACAGTTTTACGACACATTTTTATTTTTTTGACTTGCAAAATGTTCTTTTAATTTGACAAACATCATATGTGTCATTCGTGGCACAATTCCAACGGGATCGAAAGATTACTTTTCTCTCTCCATTGACTTCAATGTATAATTTTCCGCTTCCGGGGTCCCATGGGTCGGAAGTAGGGCGGGACTTCGCCTCTCTATGCAAGTGGTGCAGTGACGCGTCCTTAAACCCGGAAGTAAGCTGCGCTCGGATTCCCTCGACAGAAAGCAATGGGATTTCTCCATAGGATTTTGGAAAATAGCTCGAAATAAGCTCTGTGGAAAACAAACCTGTTTGATAAATGCACGTTTTGTTCAGCCGGATAATATCCACATGTCTACCCTACTTTTATTATTTTCGAATCATAAATCTAATCGATAGATTTATGATCGATAGATTTATGATTAGCATGAGTTCGTTCATGATGGCTCACTTCAGTGATAGTGATGACATCGTTGCAAAATTATTAACCGAGTCATTTTCAACATTGAGTTACAATGATAAACTGGAGTGGCAAAGGATCAGCTGAATGACCCGCAAGTGCTTCATCAAAAAGGACAGGAGGATGGACTTTGTCTTTCAGTGATTTGATCATCAAAGGTAGGCCTAAGTCATTTTCAATGTGGGCCGCCGTGCCGACTTAATTCATTTGTAATTGTTACTTGGGTGCCCTGTCATGATAGGTGTTTATATAAATGGTGTTGTTTTGTGTGGTAGAGGGTCGCTGTCATTGATGCGTTTTGCACCCCGGGCCACGCCGGGCCGCTGTTTTGATATTCCGCTGAAGTATACGCTGTGACGTAATATCTCTTCTTTTTAAGAGGGGGGGGGTCAGAGGGCCTAGGTATAAAAGCCACGGCTCTCCACTGATCTACGCCGGGATCCTGAGTCGTGGCTGATCTGCTGCGGTCCTGTGTCCTGGATCCGGAGTACTGGATCATGAGTCCTGGATCCTTAGTCCTGAGTCCTGGATCCTGTATCCTGGATCCTCTATCCTCTATCCTGAGTTCTGGATTTGAGTCCTGGACTTCGAGTCGTGGCCGAACCTATCTCTGTGGTCCTGCCTGACTCTCATCATACTACTTCCCTGATGGCTCCCACAGGATTGTTGACATCCTCGTGGATTCATCTTCTTATTATAGACACATGCATTTCCAAACATTTGGTCTACCTATGCTGTAAAATGTATTATCTCTTCGATTTACACACGGCATCTATTGCACGTCTGTCCGTCCTGGGAGAGGGATCCCTCCTCTGTTGCTCTCCCTGAGGTTTCTCCCATGTTCCCCTTTAAACTGTGGGTTTTCTCTGGAAGTTTTTCCTTGTACGATGTGAGGGTCTAAGGACAGAGGGTGTCGTATTGTCATACTGATATTCTGTACAAACTGTGAAGTCCACTGAGACAAATGTAACATTTGTGATATTGGGCTATATAAATAAACATTGATTGATTGATTGATTGAGGACGTACTTTCAGAATCAACTTTGATGTGCCCTCTGAGACACAATGCATCATTCCCTAAGGCCTTGAGTCATTAGATCACTAAGGGATTTAAATAAATGCTTTCTGTAAGGATCTTTTCATGCCCGTAAACTTCTGTAAAGAAAAAGTGTCACCGCCAAGGTTGCGTTATATACATCCTCATGTATTATTCACAAAACAAATTCAGACTCTTGAAAATAAACATGCATACATCACCACGGAACGAGGATTAACATAACGCTAAAAAACAGAAGAAAAGAAACAATGCCGTTTTAATGCAACTGCCTCGCTCATTGTTGTTCCAGTCATATGGTGAATTTGACAGAATTGTCAATGTTGGTGAATCACAACTTATATTTCCTTTCATGATTTCATATGTAAAGCTCTTGAGGGACGCCGAAGAAACTGCTTTTTGGTCTTAAGTGTTAAACGAGCCCTATTATGCTCATTTTCAGGTTCATGAGAAACTCTGTGGCATGAGCATTGGGATCTTAGCTTTTGCAGATAATTTACATGCACAAAAACCTGAATAACGAACTGGAGGAAAGGGACAACCCCAAAAACGCATAATGAGGCTCCTTTAATAAGGGTAACACAGTGTTATCATGTTGAAAACATTTCCAGGCAGTTAATCTATTAATAGTTAGGAGAATGTAAGCAATATAATATGATAATTTGTTCTGTTTTGCCATTCAACCTTTGCCCCTCTTTCAGCAGCTGATAATATCCTTGCTCCATTACAAGGCTTTTCAAGACAGTCACATTAAAGGGACATAACCTTTAGTCAGGGTGATATGATAGTTATCTACTACAGCGGCTGACAATGCTGTTAGGTCATAACTCCAATGGTTGGCAGTTGTCCAGTCTTTTCTCAAGGCTTCCACACTCAATATAAAAGGTAAAAAGAAAGAGAAAGTGTTTCACAAGACAAAAGTTATCATCCGATTTGGATACCGTGGCACTTAAGCTCTTACAGAAGTGGCTGTGGATGCCTTTCATAAAACGAATATCACATTAGGGCTTTGGGGAAATGACGGGTGGGATTTCATAATACAATTAGAACTTATCAATGAAACTTTACTCTCTTTTGTCGATGTGTCAGCCAAGTTAGAATGTGCGCATCGTGATGTGAACGTAATTCGTTCCGGCAGGTGCTTCCAGCTTTCTTTCTTTGACTTCAAGGAAATAAAAAATCACAAAAGAGCAGCACAAATTCACTTCGCAGCTGCTAAAGGGTACTGCAATATATAGGGGCCCCTAGCAATTAAATTTGGGCAGATGAGACAGACAAACAAAGTAATGCAGAAAAAGTTAGTTTGAGCGGAAGCACTTCAAGTAAAATATGTACTGGGAAGTCAAGGTAGAAGTTTTAAAGGTATGCTGGTGTTTGGACCTAAACCTGGATTAGGTGAATTTGAAATCAATTATGAGCTCAGTAGGATTATTGACAGATACCACTACTCATTATAGCATGGGAACAAAATGTATTTTCCTTGGAACTTCAATTAATTTAGCAGAAATGGAACAGTGTGCTGCAGCCCTGCAAAGCCCGTCCCCCCCACCCCCTCCCCCCCTGGATCAATGGGAAGGAACCACAGAACAACCCCATTGATCCCTCTGCTAAAGTACAGCAGAAGCCACTGTCATGGTACAGAGAATGTTTGATTGGATTCCACAAAGCCTTCAAAAAACTGTGTCGACAGAGAACACAGGTAATGCACACATTAATGCACTACTGGCATTTCTAGAAAATCTAATTTATTGTGGACATATAGTATGTTTCAGGACATTTTGACATTTGTGCTGCAGGCGTTTTTTCCGGTTTTCTGGTTTTCCAGTGCACAACTAAACTAAGAAACAAAGCCGCAAAAACTGGACTACCTGGTGCTCCGTACTTTTAAGAAACAAGGCAAATCGAGGAGAATATAAAGTGCAAAATGAGCGCAAACCAAAGCCAACCGAGGACTGCTCAGACAGGCTGCGAACAAGAGAAAGACACCTTTTCCTCCTGATGAGGGCAGACAAGGGCAGATCGGAACACCTGTTCAAAGGCGGTCTGAGATCTGATCAGCATCACCTGAGCAAAAGCACTAAGAGGACAGGAAAGATAACCCAATAAGGGGTGAACACGGAAGACAATGTCCAATCAGAGGAAGACTCCATTCATCTTTGGCTTCAAATGATCTTCCTAGGTCACACTTAGAAATATGTGCCATTTCTTTGTATTAAAAAAAAGAGTGAACACCTATCAGTGTTGTTTCTTTGTTTAAAGGTTTCTTGGCACTGCATTTTTCAGCTTTGGACTCTGAGAGAATCTGAATGAGCCACATCAAAAACACATAACAGGTGAGGCCAATAGCCTAAAGCCACTTCACGTCTGATATAGTCTGATATATTCTGATATAGCAACCACTGGAGCAGCCTGTTCTGTGTATCTTACGACAGTTTCTGAGCACAGATAAAGATGTGAGTGTGGTCAAACATGCAGATTTTGATCCGATTCTCCTATCTCTATGAGAAAGTGCCCAGCAAACCCAACAGCCAGGTCAGATGCAGTGTACAGGGGAGGAAGCAAGGAGGTAGAGTGGGAAGATCAATGCTAATCGAGCTCTCTGCTAAAGCCATTTAATAAAGATTTCCTGATGGGAAGGTTTTTTGTTGTTGGCGGTGCAGGTTGATACAGGGATGCATTTTACTGAGGGACACATGTAGCCTCAATCGCAAAATCGGGAATGAAGGAGAACAGCAGTCAGGAATGTTAAAAACCCAATCACATAGTCAGGGGGTGGTGTTAACCCACAGAAACAAAGAGGTCGTGCAGAGGATGAAAAATATTAATTCTCAAACCAAAACAAAATATTTTAAAGCTACTATGGTGATACATTCCCTTAAGTCTTTGCACATTGATTTGAATCTCTTTTTTCTAATTAGTTCACTCGCTGCCTTTATTAATAAAAATCTATTTGTCTATTTGAATTAAAGGCAGTTGTATTGATGAAAGTAACAGAATACAACCCATCGCAAAACAGTGTGTCAGTGTTTGTTCATGATGCAAATGTACTTTGCCTCAGGTGTGTTTTACTACATATACGTGACCGGCTTTACCCATAAAAAAAATAAACACCACAATGTGGAGGGAAATGATAGTGATAGGTGTAACCTCAGTGGTTCATTGCCACTTCACGATTAAATTGTCAAAGGATGATCTCAATGCCACATGTTGAGGCTGTGGCTCAGTGGATAGTGTGCTGGACTTCAAATCAGGGGATAGCAAGTTCGAGTCCAACTGCAGTCAGCATGTCGTTGTGTCCCTGGGCAAGACATTTCACCCCAAATTGCTCCTGTGGAGACTGCCCACAGTACTGAATGTACAGTATGTAAGTCGCTTTGGATAAAAGTGTCTAACATGTAATGTTCACCGCAAAAAATAGGTTCCGTCTTCAGCATCATCAGTTACTCATATGTACTCATCTTTGTCAAAATATGTAAAAAATATGTATTTTTATAATCGGAATTCCTGATTGGAATGGGATAATATCCTAGAAATGGTTTAAGATCATGGCAGCCAAAACCATTTGAATGAAATGTACAACATTTTTATTTTAATGAAAATGCACGGATAGCCTCTATGGTTTTCTTTTATAAAAAATACAAATATTTTTCTTCCACAGATACATACATAACAGCAATATTTGACAGGCCCATCTTTAAAAGAATGGCTATTGTACATTATATAATCAGCCACCTCAACATGGTAGCAAATATGCAGAAGAGATTGACTTAAAGGTTTAAATACTTTTAAATAGACTTTTTTTTTTAAATAGACAAAAATGCAAACACTGTAAGCAAAACAGATTTGCAACAAAAACATAGCTATATCATAGGAAATCACTGCAGATCAATTTTTGGACATTCATGCAAAGCTTTTGAGAGTTTTCAGCAGCGATGGAAAAGTATAAACATTGGTTATAAGGTATCAGGTGTTTGGTGTCCATGCTCAATTCAGCCAAAAGTCCAGAGCCACACATTAGAAGAGTTCACTTGGTGGCAAGGTAAGATACCATAGTCAATTTTTTGACAAAAGAATACATGGAGGTCCTTGTATCACCAATGATGGTGCTTAAGTTGGAAAAGTGATACTTTAAGAGTCATCATCAGTTTTTATGACATGAAAAAGAGTGACATTAAATATTACCTGGTGTCCGTTATTCCAGGCATACAATGCTCTCTCTTTGGCGTTGTAGTCAAGCATGGAGATATGAAAGTACTGGTTGTGGAAAGGAATGTCTATGTATTCGTAGGTTGAAGTCTTGGTAGAGTAAGCGTAGTAAACCTTTGCTCCCGACAGGTGAGAGTTAGTGATATAGAGCGTCCCACAGATCATGAACGAATCACCCGCGTTCCTCTTGGAGTATTCGGTGTTCCAAGTCTTCAGGACATGCAGGGTGTCGGGGTCGATCTGGGACACGACGACATTTCCAGCGTTTTGATTGGTTGCGTACACAACCCACATTCCCAGTTCATCAGCCATAACGTCGATGTCGGAGAACCCCCCCCATGTATATGGGTACATGTTGTGGAAACCGGCGAACTCCAGCGCCCTCTGGGCCAGAACGCTGCCCGTCTCAAAGCTGTACTTCACGATGATGTTGCTCTGGTACTTGTTGTAGTAGAGCGATCCATTGTAGACCATATGATTGGTTCCCTCCCATTTAAATGGGAGGCTGTATGTTCGAGAAACCACCCCTGCTACAAAGTCGTCCATTGTCTTGTACTCACGCACAATCTTGCTGTTGGTGTAACTGTCCATATACCAAACCTACAGCAGAGAGGATGAACAGGAAGGGTAATGAGAAACAGCTGACCCCTGATAGATAAACATGTCAAACTGTCTGTTTCTGAGCTCATTTGTATATCATCATCTTTAAATCATGTGGTTTTTTGAAGAAATGCAGTTCAGAGAAGATCACTTCAGACACGACTATAATGTTTATTTAATCCTCAAAATACCCTTCATGCAAACAGTCAGGCCCATCTTGTTGTGATATTTACCTACTCTAAAAACACAGATACTGTACAACAACCATTTAGAAAGCAGAGCCCTGCTTTAATAACTCACCCTGTTGTTTCTGGTGGATGCCAGAGGGTCAGTCATCCATGCCCCGAACCGGGTTCCAGATGTCTTTATTGTAACAGGTCCAGTGATTTTCATTAATTTCCCACACGCTGTTAATAAAGAAATGCAGCGATAAGATGTGCTGTGGTGGTTTTCGTCTCTAACTAGATTTCTCAAGCCAATTTCATGCCTGTGCCACCAGAGAGTGTGCCCTCTGTGCATACTAAGATAGCATTGGCAGTGAGCTGCTTTATTTAACTGAAGGCTTAATGGTGCTTCTGCTGTTTGTATAGCTTTATTGTTTAAGACATTTCTCTTCCTGCATTTCTGCTTTATTTCATAGTGAGATAGCTTATGGAGAGACAGAAACGATTGCATGGCCATTAAAATATTGCTTTTAAAGGAAACACATTTTTGTGTGGGACATAAGACCTAAAATATAGTTTTTAAAGGAAACACATTTTTGTGTGGGACATAAGACCAACACAACAAAAAAACATTACGTTAAGTATACAACAAGGATACATTCTCTTTCTATGACAGTGGATGTTATATACCGAAAAGCAAATCCAATTGTAATGCCAGTTGTGCAAGTACTATTTGTTCAATTGTACCAATGTTAGAACTATTCCTAATAACACTAAAGAAAACTCTTGAACATGCAGTGTTTACTCACTTAGCTTGCCCATGCAGCTGCGCAGCCTGTTGTCCAGACGCAGGACTCGCTGATAGAGCTCGTCATAGTCGAAGGCCCCGAGCTCCTCCTGGATGCTCGTCAGCACTGCAGAGAGGTTCTTGATCTCCTCTTTGAACAGGGAAATGACTGCAGCATCCATCTTGTACTGCTCCAGCACAGGGATCAGCGGCTTTAGCTCGTCCATCTTGTCGTTAAGCTCCTGCAGAAGTGACAGTAAAACAAAGAGGTGGGACATTGTTGGTAGGTAGGATGGTCATGGACAAACACATCTACAGTTTGTTGACAGAGAAGCAAGCCCTGCTTCAGGCAACGTTGACTTCTTGTTATCTGAACCACTGAAATATCTGGAATGATATACACATCCTTTGTTGTTTCAGAGCTCCATGCTAATAGAATAGGATTATAGTCTCAAGTGACTTGCATTTTTAATTATTATCAGATAAACTGATATTATGTTTACTGTAGTAGGCACCTAATGGAGCTATAAGCCAACAAGCCTTGATCCATTTATCATTCCATACATGTTCCTTTTCAGCTGGTTGGAAACCATATATTAATACACAGTAACAGATCAACGTGAGTTTGGAACTCTGATTTCAGTCTTTCTGTATCTTCTTTCTTGAAGAACTCTTAGAATACTAACATGAAATAGGATTTAAAACCTGTATACAACCATCCCGGATGCACAATAGCATCCGTGAATTGAATGCCACATTTAACATTTCAGTTCAGATTTATGAGCCAGTGATTAAGCGATGGGGAAGACTACCTGAAAGTTTCTGGCTATGATGGATTTTCTGTCATCCTCGATCTGTCTGAACTTGGTCCTCAGGCCTTTCATCTGGTTTTCCATCTTCATGACATATTGGAAATCCCTCTGTGTCCTGAGGTTCAGAACCTCAATGGACTGAGACATGTTATGCACCTGGAATGAAGCAGTGATAAATAATCACCCCTAACAGTGTAACCACTCACAAATTGGAAATGTAGCGGTGTAGTATGACATTTTATGATTAACTCAGCAGGTGATTTAAGGATGCCTTCCGTTCGCTGCTTCTTTCTTTTCACGGCGAATAATTGAAAGGTACTTTGATGGGTTTTCCCTGGTTAGCCTGCATGTGTACCTGAATGTATGACAGGCTTATTTTGAAAAAGAACAAAGGTGGTAAAGCCTAGCAGCAGCGAACCTGTGTTTAATAAAACATATAAACTTGTTATTTCCTAATTCCCATGTTAAACAGGAGAGTGTATCTGCCTGTGTCAGGGTGCTAAATACACCCTCTGCTCACCTTCTCCAGCAGCTGGCGGAGCTGTCTGCTCTTGGCATCTCTGGAGCACAGGCTCTGTTCAGGAGCCACCACGGTGCAGATACAGCGGCCATCAGCATCCTGAGCCGAGCTGTACACCTGCCAGCCCTCCTTTGGGCCGATAGTCTGCGAGCAAACAAATGTACATTAGTTTTAGCATTGTATAATCGTTGAGTTCATACTTAGGGGACATGGGTGTTTTTCGGAAAGCTGTTTACCTCAATATATTCTAAGCATTGGAACAAACAAATGCTACAGAGATGAATCCGCTTTGAGTGATGCACGGCTAAAATAGAAGGTATGAAATATGGACAAATGATCCAGGAAATAGCCCTGTAGGTTTCTGAAGAGCTGTTGTGAATAGACTACTACATCAGGTTTTACTTTACTGAGAAAATGCCTTTACTGCTGATCCCTAGTAAAGATATACATTTATCACCGCAATTGAAAGTGACATTGAACTGGAATGATTTTTTTTTGGAAGAAAGTACAGGACTCAAATCTTTCAAAATTCTGGATAGTTACAGCCTCCATTCAAATATCCCTGGAGGCTGTCTGCTCTTTTTATGCTTCTAGGTCACTACTACAGTATGTCAGAGCTGTGGGGTAGTAATACATTTGATTTATACAGCACACTTTAAAAGCAACGTCATCTCAAGGTGCTTCACAAAGCTATAAGGAGAAAATAATCAAACAAATAAAATAAAAAGATATCTAAGGAGCATATTGAATAAAATATGGTAATATACAAAATTAAAATAAAAGGTTAAGAGCATAAGAGCTGTCTGACCTGAGTTTGCGTGAGGTATGAATGTTTTCTGGTTAGCAGTTCCTGTAGCTAGGTGGGGCCAGTGTGGGGCTGCTCGGTTATGGCAAAAATTATAATCTCGATTATTTGGGTCAATAATTGATATCACGATTATTAAAAACGATTATCCATTTACTTTGAAAACATCCATTTATTGAAAAAAAATGTAACAGTATGTTTTTAACAGTTGATTATCCTGAACTTTGAGTATAATTCAACTGAAAAACCAATAAATTAATTAATAAAAAAAGAAAATTATAATAAAAAAAGAAAACAATTAATTGTTTTATTTCGATTACGTTGTTTTCGTAATCGTTGCAAGCCAAAATCGTAATTGCGATTAAAATACGATTAATTGAGCAGCCTTAGGCCAGTGTGGTTGATGGTGTTGAAGACCATTATGAGGACTTTGTAGTTGATCCGGTGAGTTACAGGGAGCCAGTGGAGTGAGTGAAGGATGGGGGTGATGTGCTCTGATTAGCATGTTTTTGTGAGTATCCGGGCGGCACAGTTTTTTATCTTGCCATTCAGAATCAATTATTTTGTATTGCCATTACACATTGCACTCTAACCCAAAATAATTGTTGTCGAACTGCAGCCTTTGAGTACTTAAATTCCGAGGACCTTTGGCCATGCGCTCTCCAGCAAATGGAGAGATAGCTTACGCTTCCATCAAGCAAAAACAGAGAAACAAGCCTGAAGATTCTTTCGTATTCATATAAATATTGATGTACTTTGCCACAAAGGACTCTGTAAACCCTGTCATCCACTTTAATCCGGGTTACATATCTGAGCGAAAAGAAGGTACAATTGGAAGGAGGGGTTTATGAACAAACATAAGAACTGAAGAGATGTTTATGTAGGAAAACAGTTTATGAAAAAAACAATGGAAAGAGGACAATGCTGACAAAGAAATACAAAGACGACGACTGTCAATTAGGCAGGAAGAGATAGAGAAGGAGACTAGGTATTCCGGCACATATACCAATTCAGAGAAAAGCAAAGACAGCAAGTATAATATGATGAGGTGAGGGATAAACAGGGAGGGCACCAGCGTGCTCTGAGGAAACAATAAGGGAAAACAGACAGAGAAGCAAAATAGAAATAGGCAGATTTACAGATATGTTTGATATAGGCTGCATGGTATGTTCGAATAAATATACCCAGTAGGATAGAAATGTGGCATTGCACTGCCTTCTCGATCAACTATTTAATAGTGTGGTATGTGAAAAACTGCACCGTTGTGACGAAAAGGGAGCTGAGCCAGAAGGCAAAGCTCTCTGTCTACCGCACCATTTTCGTTCCTACCCTCACCTATGGTCATGAAGGATGGGTCATGACCGAAAGAACGAGATCGCGGGTACAAGCGGCCGAGATGGGTTTTCTCCGCAGGGTTGCTGGTGTCTCCCTTAGGGATAAGGTGAGGAGTTCGGTAATCCGGGAGGGACTCGGAGTTGAACCGCTCCTCCTTCGCGTCGAAAGGAGCCAGTTGAGGTGGTTCGGGCACCTAGTTAGGATGCCACCTGGGCACCTCCCTAGGGAGGTGTTCCAGGCACGTCCAGCTGGGAAGAGACCAAGGGGTAGACCTAGAACCAGGTGGAGGGATTATATCTCTTCGCTGGCCTGGGAGCGCCTTGGGATCCCCCAGTCAGAGCTGGTTGATGTGGCCAGGGAAAATAAAGTTTGGGGCTCTCTGCTGGAACTGCTACCTCCGCGACCCGACCACGGATAAGCGGGAGAAGATGGATGGATGCATGGATGGTAAGTGAAAAAAACGAAAAGGCACACAATGACTTGCCGTATGCAGGTTAATAGCATTGTGTTTTACTTATAAAAAAGTGCTATTGATTAGGCGAAGGGTAACTTTCAATATTTGTTATCTCTCGCTACGTCATATAGCAGGCGAGCAGACTCCAAGGCCGCAATGGTTTCACAGAGCTGCGCGACAAACTCCAGTCATTAATCACCCTCACAAAACAGCATCAAGCAGCTCAAAGTTTCCCCCCAGACGTTTAGCATTGTGCACCATACACACACACACACACACACACACACACACACACACACACACACACACACACACACACACACACACACACACACACACACACACACACACACACACACACACACACACACACACACACACACACACACACACACACACACACACACACACACACACACACACACACACACACACACACACATGGTGGTTATATACAGCATGATGTACTGCACACACAAACACATAGTGGCAAATGCACGGTCATGCTCCCTCTGTAGTTTTCTTTTTGATCTACTAGGCCAGGGTTTGACTTAAGCCTTTTGAAGGCTGCTAGGCTCCAGCCATCAATACTTTTGGAGCCTAGTTGCCAACAGACAATATTGTGTGGGAGTATTCAACCGTAAAACAACAGCAAATATGTATCACTTTGGTGCTACAACAATCCACACTAACCCTCTCTAAACTTCTGACCAGTTTAATTATGTCAATTAAGAGTTTTCATTTAAATTAAAGTTATACAACAGCATGGGAGGCTGTGGCTCAGTGGATAGAGTGCTGGACTCCGAAACAGGGGGTAGCAAGTTGACATTTTCAGTCATCTAAATGTCATTGTGTCCCTGGGCAAGACACTTCACACCAAATTGCTCCTGTGGGGATTGTCCACAGTATTAAGTATGTCAGTCGCTTTGGATAAAAGCGTCTAATAAATGACATGTAATCACATATGGCATGTCAAATTACCATATAATTGCCTCTGCATATTTGTGACTGTCTCACCAAATGAGTTACATGATAATCTGAACACAGGTCACAGAGAAACAAGGCTTATCTTGTATTTACACATTTGTTCCCAACAGGCCCTATTATTAAACGAATCAAGGACAGTCCAGTTATCACTCAAATAAATGAACATGACTTTATATGTTTAGTGCTGAAAATGTGTTATCATGAGAGGTGCAATATGTAATACCTCCAAAGTAATGGGGGTCAGCATTTCACGTCGACTACTGTGTCCACATAATCTAAATCAACAGTCACATTTGTTAAAGAATAAAAAGGCAACTTCTTACTAACAGCAGGAAAAGAATGTGCAAAAGTGGACCAAACTGCAGAGACTCAGACTGGCAGTAAAAAAAAAACATTGCTATTTTATAATCTTGACCTGCGGCGGAAGTAACACATAAATGGCTCGCTCCAGATGGGCATCTGTTTCAAAAAGCTGCAAGAAGCAAGGAGCTCTGCACTGGCAACTTCCTTAAGTGCTTAAACTTGCAAATGCCATGTTGATTTAAATATCCCACATGTACCGGATACACCCGCATCAGCTGGTCAAAAAAGATTTCAGATTCATGCTAATTTTCTGGCATGTATCCAAAATAACCTGTTCTATGCCCCAATAGGCTACTACCAATTGTAGAAAAAATGTTGCTGCAATTGACAGCCAGGATAAAGAACTGACACTGGAGAAAGAAATCCGAAAATACCGGGAGGATGTAACATTAGCTGGATCTGACACAAACTGCAACAACACCTTTGATTTAACCTAAATAATCCTACAATTGGCTACATATGAAATACAAGACCTATTACACTGACCATCTACTGGTGGCCCGCCAAAGCTTCCTATCTGGTCCACAAAACATTAACGAATTGATATAACATAAATAGGATTGTTATCTACTGTTAACACAGTATTAACAGTGCTAAACAGCTGATTTAATCCATATCACATTGTGTTTCCAGAGACCACAAGAATCAGTAACAGTTTATCGAACACTTTTAGAAAGGGGTCAGGAGGATATAAAGTAGGAATAGAACAATGTGATCCACAATCAGTAGAAATTAAACTAATTGCATATTGTCGAATGCAGCAACAACGTACGTTTGAAAGTCAATGTGTCATAATGTCTAGTGTCTCTGTACTTGGCTTAGCTGTGTCACACTTTTAACCTTATGATCCAGATCTTATTGTGCAGACTACAAATGATTTCCACCATTGGTTTCATAGTTGTACTGCAATGTACTGCAACCTTTATGCTGCTAAGACTCTGCACCTGAGCCCATTACTGTACATAAACTGAAAACATGACATTCACATACTTCAAAGCACACATCAGCACCAGCTGCGCCAGACTCTGAACTACCTTTGTATCTGAATGTTCAAAAGACTAACAGCTCCATCTTGGGCATCTCCAGCCAGAAACATGGCTCTAATTACTGCCTGGTGGATTTTATTCTTCTTAAAGGCCTCTGTAATGTAGAGGATGCATTCAAGTTCATTTGAAGTGAAACAGAAAGCTTTTATTTTCTGTGTCAGTTGCATGTTTGGCAGCTGGTATTCTGTACAGCACACCCTTTTCTGTTTGTTATTCTGCCATCAATATGTTTTTTACTTTGACAACATTATCTTTGTCCTCATCAACCTTTATATGTGATTGAGGGAAAGACGTAGGGGGCTGATGAGGGGATTGCAAGTGAATGGATGAGGTAATGCGGGTTAGATGGTCCAGATTGAAGATGGGAGGCATGACCGTGAGCAATTTAACATTACAGTTTTGAAAACAGTTCTGAAAGGGGAGGACATTTGGGTTGTGCTCTCTGCTTGACTTAATGTTCAGTTTCAAATATATTTATGTTTTGGATATCTATCACTCCAGTAAATGAAATGTCTGTGTTAACAGCGCTTATCATTTAATAGCAGATCATGTGTTGCTCCTTGAAGCCCTGCATGCAACACTGGTTGGACTCTCGCAGAGGAGCCACTCTGTTTAGTGCTAAGTGAATCGCTTTTAGCCACTGCCAAGATTCACAGCAAGTCCATACTGTAACCGACTGTCTGCACCCTAAACTAATCTCCACACTGCTGAGTATAGCCTTGATCTAATTCCTGTTGCCAGTCTCATGATGGCTGATTCCATTTGTTATATGAGTCTGGCATTGTGAGGACACCCCCAGAGGGATAGCACAGGTGAGAAAGTGAGGGTGAAAAATGAAATGATTGTCGGTGGCAGTGGCAGAAATCAATCCGTGATAAACACGGTCTAGAGAAACAGCGGGAGCTAGCCAACTCCCTCTACCGCCTCAGCTGGAGCTGCAAAGAGGAACACAATTGACACTAATCTATTTCTAAGGAGCCATTATCATTGTTTTGTCACTGGAGGGTAACATATGGAAGGGGACTATATGAAGCTTACTCTCAGCTCCCATAAGTCACACATGCCTTTAAATCTTAACTCGTTTTCTCTACTGGTGCCACAAGTACAGATTTAGTAGAATGTAGTACAGAAACACGTAACTCTGGATTTGTTTTAATGTTTGAGGTGCAATAAACGACACAGCAGCTTTTTGGCATGTTAAAACTATTATTTTCTGCCTCGCTCATGAGAGCTGGCGAAATTACAGCCTCGCCTAGTGATTTTAATTTAACCACATATCGAGCCCGATTCTCGATTTAAAATGTGTGCTCTAAAATGATATTTATAAATGACTATCATTATTATAAGCAAGACAATAAATGGCAAAGATATGTAGAAAATAAACGTCTTTAAGATACGTTCATAACAAATGTAACGTGGGAGAAAATATGTTTCTAGAAGACATGTAGAATATAAACTTATTTGAGATACGTTCATAACAAACGTAATGTGGGAGAAAATATGTTTCTAGCTAAACGTAATTGAGAATGCAGTTTAGTTCTGTGGGAATGTAATCTTTAGGAGACAGGGTTGGACAATATACACACACAGATTGGCAATTCATTTATTTTCACTGCACTGATGATGTGGCACTGTGACATGTGTAAGGAAATGTTCTGTATACTTTGCTTTGCATGCTGCTACCAACCTTTAGAGGGCATATTTGACTCATTTTCAGTTTCATATTTGTACTTTGTGCCTCTGCTGTGACTTGCATTAATGTTGAAAAAGGTCTTAATTTTATTTACCTCTTTTCACCCTCTGTCTGAAACCAGAGCCCAGTCTGTTCTGATTGGTTAGCTTCAAGGCTCTGTTGTGATTTTCCAACTGCCTAGAGATGTCCCGCTCCATATCACGTACAATGTGTTGGAGCGCTAGTAGCATGAGTGTTATGTAGTGATGTCACTATGTTACAGTAGTAAGCAAAGGAGTTCATTGGAGGAGTTTCATGCAGGGGGGACGAACTTTACAGAAAAGGGAAAACCCCCAAAAGCACAATAGGGCACCTTTAAAAAAAGTATTGTGTGGTATTATACTTTCAAAAAATCCCTGTAACTGCAGTAAATGTAGAAACAAATCCCGCAACCAGTGATGCCAATACAACTAAATCTCATATCACAGTTCTGCTGCCTTCCTGTCTGCCACAAGACAAAGACCTTAACAGATGCTATCTATTCAGTCATCTATCAACCTGTCCAAACAAAATGCCGCCAGAGTATTGGAGGCAAGTCAAGTGGAATGTGCATGTCAGTACTATAACTGATGATCATACTGCCTAAATGAGTTAACATTTCAGCTCTAATGGCAGAAGATGATGAATTTGCACGTGCAGCCAGCTCGGAAGCAGCCTGATGCAGACATCCACAGACAGCTGTGACAAACGGTAACACCCCTAAACACAGCAGCAACAGCAATCCTGGCAACTATAATCCTGAGGTGGAAAAAAAGTAAGATACTGACAAAGGGAGGATGCATTCTACGGAGGGTAAGGGAATTGAAAAAGACACAGCCCAAGAAAAGAAGATATTTTTCCTCAGATGTGACTTTGATGAAAGCCGTGCAAAGCAGATTAATTTCCTAGAGGTGTGCCACCTTCTGAACCCAAGGAAGATGCGAGGTAAAGATGGAATAGATTATTCTGCCCTAGACGGTCTCTGAATGAGCCGGAGCATTATCTTGTTCACCCTCATGCCTCCTCTCTGGGGTGTGCTTCAGTGAGTCTTCTGGCTGAACAAGTCATGTCAGTCATAAGCAAAACGGAGAGTGATAAGGAGACAGTCCTCAGACAATATCGGTGGAGGGAAGCAGGCAAACATCTCCAAGCCACGCCGAATGGCACATGTACACAAGCAGAATACCAAGCAGCTGTGACAGTGCTCTAACATAAAATTTCATTTTCAATATGCTGAAATAACGTCAGGTTAAAGATGTCTCAAATTACGATGGGTAGAAAATGGTAAATCAATGTAGATTGGTGAGTTAAGACTGGTGTATTTGATTAAAATGTAAGCCATGAAATTGGACTTTTACTTATCATATTCTAGTTCTACACATATGCCGTGGTAAGAACCCTTTCTGAATTGATGCCCTGTGTCATCAACATGCACTCATATTGGCCGCTTCTCAAATTGTTTTTAAAGTAAGAGTATGCTCATTAGTCTCAAGAATCTCTTAATATTTTTTTTTTATCTTTGAGAAGGACATTCCTGCCAAGCTAATGCCACAGACTCTGCAGGCTTTTGCAGCAAAGTTAGTCCACCTGATTATTCCTTGCTCTTTAACAACCTTTGAGTCTTCCCCTAATTATGCTCCACAGCGGCACCAGTGTGTTGGTATTGAAGACTTCGGCCTACATTCTGATGTAGAAGCAGTGTGCAGAAGAAGATTATGCATCACTTAAGGACGTATGTGTTCACACTGGTTAAGTATCAGCGGGATAATATGCAATAATTGCAATTTTGGATCTACAAGGATAGCATTTGAATACTGCTTTAATCTTTTAGATTACATTGATTTAGTATGTTCAGTGCACTCCAGGAAGTCCTTTGAACTGATACTGCAATATTTAAGCCATAAGTGTTTCCGTTTCTTAGAATGCTTTGTAGCAACTTTAAGAGAATGTGTCCAAACATGTTGCTCAAATTAAAGCAGCATGTACGTGCACCGTACATTCACAGATGTAGGATTTGGGATTTGTAGTTTCTCTCTCACCATGAACTACATCACAGTTTTGTTAAAAGGTGCCGCTGGGTGCAGGAAGTACATCAGATTTTGCAGCAGAAGACTCAGCTTACTTTGGTTAACACTGAGAAATGTATTGCTTCAATTGATTTTATTTAACATCAACGCTGATCGGACATCCACACAACATTTCTCTTTTAGGTTTTAGGCCATGGAAATCTAATTCAACTCTGCTCTAGTGCCTGAAAATCAGTCCAGATTTGTGCCTTTGATTAGAGCTACTTAACGTTATTTTATATTTGATCTTCCCTAGTAAGAAATTAACAGGCATAGCCCAGCCATAATCATCTCTCTGGTTGACCACAATTGCCTTCCCTTCCTCTCAGGTCCAACTCTCATTCAGTGATACGCATGTGATATGGAGCCTGCTCGGGCTGTAATTATAGTAATCACAGGGGCCCGAGGGTCCCTAAATATGCCCCTGGTAGTTTCAACATCATGTCCCAACTCCTGTAATTACGGCTCAGACTATTATTAAGGGGAATGCATTTACGCAAAGGAGTGAAATAATCAGACCAAGGGAGAGTCAATTTAAAGACTGATTATCATTGCATGGTAAAAGAGAGTGATTTTAAGCATTTTATAATTATACATAATAGTAGTACCTACAGTATGTTGATAGAATAGTATGGACTAAAAGACAGGAGGGAAAGGCACATTGCTTATAGGTCACTGTCAGTAGTAGATGTTATATTACTAATCAACAAGGTGAGTAAGCATGTCTGACATAAGCTCAATCCAATTATCCACAAAATGTCTCTGCCCCACATTCCTAACAACTGACACATCCTTACAACCTCATACAAAAATCTTTCTAAGTCCGAGCAGAAAGTGCCATATATTTTCCCTTCTGTTGGTATAAACATTTCAAATCTATCATAAGCAGGCTTCCTTTATTTCCAGTCCATCAGCTCCGAAGACCCCCTCCCTGCTTCAAACATGAAACATGCAGCGTCACAACTAATGACTTTGCTGGCAGTCTGGTGGCTGGCTGCTTGTTTGTGTAGACACAGACTGATGATATTCTGAGGTCGTCAGCTTTGATTTTGTCAGAAAAATAAAATGGCAGTGTGCATTTGTAGGTGTGTGCCCACAGCACGTCTCATTTTTTAATATGACTTTTGTGCCAGTCAAATGTTTGTACAGAACATGTATCACTGCTTATTCTAAAACTCAAGCTCATTTAGCTTGAATGAGCACTACGTAACAAAAATAATGAAAGTAGAATAGAACAAAAACAGTTACAATGAAATATAATATTGTAAAAACATGAAACATAACTTACATGAAATCAATTATTTTGAAACTCAAATCTCAAATTTGATTCCGAGCCATTAGGTGAAGGAAGATATGTTGTGTGCGCTTTAAGTGATCAATACATTTGGTCTGACATCAGACTCATGGACTCTATTAACTCTCTCTCTCTTTTAATCAATATGTCCCTCAGGTGCAGGATATAATGTGTAATCATAAAACACAAATCCCAGCCATTATTTTGATGCTGATGAGAGTTACAAAGTGCCGTTAGCATTCACTGTGTAATTACCCAGCTGGCACAGACCATAAGGGAAGACAAACTATGCAAATATTTACTTTACTCGCAAAGGCTCCTTGGGGACCCGTTGTGTACACTGCAGGTAATATCTGCCAAACCAAGAGAAAGGGGATTACATACCACTACCCCTAGCTTTAGTTTATTCAGAATAGTCCTGGTTCTCAATAGGTTATTTTAAAGTTGCTAAACTGAACCGATGAGGAAAAAAAAAACAGCCCTAACACATGAACGTGAAGGCTTCCGCCCCTTACTATAATGAATAAAGCCTTGTGTCAAATGTCCGACAGCCTGTGAGTGACAGCTTAATCATTTCCAGTTTAGTGTAATACCATAAAAGGTTTGCCTTTCCAGATCATTTTCAAACACTGAAGCAGAGAGGCCTTTTGGGCCGTGCAGCAATTTGCATGCAGCTCTTGCACCAGTAATATCTCATATTCCTCGATGGCAGCAGTGTATTCATCGATTTAATCAAATAGATGAAAGATAAGAACTGAGCTGAATGATGGTCATCCGAGGGAACCAGGGGCAGCACTGCACAAATATATTTCTTAACTAGAAAGAGAATGACAGAGTAGATAATATCTCAAGCTCTTTGTTAACGCAATAACAAAAACCTCCAGACCAGGGGTGCACAGGGCTGTGACGGTTATTTTCATAAATCAATTAATGTTTCATGGAATTGCTTAAAGGTCCCATGACATGGCCATTTCTACTGATCATAATTTCATTGTTGAGGTCTACTAGAATAGATTTACATTGTGCAATGTTCCATAATCACATTGGTTTCTCATACAGCATCTCTGTATAGTATGTGTATTCACTCTCTGTCCTAAACGGCTTGGTGGTGCTCCTGCCCCCCCCCCCCCCTCCCTATGAGCCCAGAGGCCGTCTGCGAGACAGCGAGACACGGCGAAACCCAGCCCGAACACACACACACACCCGCAGCCTGGCTGGGAGTTTGTGTGTGTGCTCACACACCGACTCACAGCCTCGCCACGTCTCGCCGTTTCAGAAAACTGGCGACAATGAAAGAGATTTAACTTGGAGACATTTGGTATTTCTACCTGATGACAATAAACTGATCAATTACATTTCTCTATGGACTATTTGATTAATCACCTCATTGTTTTAGGACTAGGAGAGGATCAACAATCTCACTCCTTGTATAAAGCAGTATCTGCTCTAAAAGGTTTGGACAGCTGCATTTGGAATGATGGAAAACGTTTCCTGTCTTCTGTGGTTTGCTGCACAGAAAGCGTGAGTGCGGTGAAGTTTCAGCACCAAAGAGTGGACAGCTCCCCACCCTCACCACCTGAAGACCCCGAGCAACATATAGATTTTTCAATTCAATTCATCATAAGGGACTTTGAGCAGGCTGGTCCTACTGTACTCACTGTTATTCCAGCCTTCCCTTTGTAAACATCTACGGATCCTACATGCATGTATGTAATTCCATTTCCCTGAGACATCTGTTCCTGTCTGTATACATCACAGATGGAAGCATCTTTAGGTCTCGCTCAATGCACTTTCTAAGCTAATCCATTAGTCTTACAAATAAGAAGATGCTCATTAGTTTAAAATGGGTGAATAATAACGAGTGTCACAAAGGGAACTGTGTTCCACAATACATTTGAAAACGCTGGTTAAATGTTCTGCTTATTGTATGACTTATACATACTGTATATTTCCATGTATTTTTCCTTAGAAATAGGGTGTGCAAAACTGCATGTAAATGAGTAAGTTGTTCCGATAAAACAGCACCAACTAAATATACATAAAAGGGTTAATTTGCTAATCCGTGACAGGTAACAAAATACTTTATCACTTGTACTGGCTCTATATTTTCCCAAAAGTTTTAGAATTGATTCATATGATGTGTTTAAGCCCACCTTTTTGCACGCGCGCTGCAGGCATGCCGATTAGGCATATTATTTGTGTGATAATTAGAGGGGGGGCGGGGACATAGGCCTATAGGTGAAATCAACACACACCGAAGAATGCTGCCTGCTGTGGATTTGTGACACTTAATGAGCAATGCCTTCAAATGTTAATATAAATGATGGAAAATAAAGGAACATTGCATTTTAGGACTTTTGAATGAAGTTTGGCATTACATGCCTCCATCAAAGAAACGTATCGGGGCGAGGGTTGCTGTCCTCGTGCCCTGTTATAATATCACCGGTAAACAATACTGCGCTGTGTCAGAAATAAGTGGCAACAAGTCATAAGACATACAATGAAAAAAGGCACTCACCATAGAGGGATATAATCCGAAGATGGTGAGGGAGAGCACGGGGTACAGGACGCTCAACAGGACCCGCATGGTGACGGGCTCCGGGCGGCCACTTGTCTCCAAGGCGCAGTCCTACAACATAGAGCCCGTGTCCGCTCCGTTACCTCAGCGCCTCTCTACTGCTGTGGATCCACACACAGCGCTCCGACGGCGGCACAGGGTCCACTCGTTCTCCGGCATCACACTCACCGCTCCCGGTGCTCCGACTGAAGGTAGTGCCGAGGGAAAAAGTTTTGAGCGAGTGGGAAATATTCAAATATCTCAGATCTAGCAGACTGCAGAGGGGGCGCGACGAGGATGTGACATCACTGAAGGGTTTTAAGGGGTTATGTCTATCTATCTATCTATCTATCTATCTATCCATCTACGATGACAAAGATCGTGTGACCTTTATAGTTCATTTGACTTAAATGAAAATGCTTTGCTCTTGTTGATTTCAGTGCCTATGGCTCTTTGATTTTCCTAAACACAACTGCTGAAGAGTAAGTGTGTGTGAGTGTGACGTGTGTGTGTGTGTGTGTGTGTGTGTGTGTGTGTGTGTGTGTGTGTGTGTGTGTGTGTGTGTGTGTGTGTGTGTGTGTGTGTGTGTGTGTGTGTGTGTGTGTGTGTGTGTTAGGACTCAATTACTATGTGGATGAAGGAATAAAGTGGATTGATTAAAACTGTCAATATGTAACAATGGGCATAAAGAACTGAATAAAACGATCACTTTTTCATCGCGTAATAACATTCTGTGTAAAAAAAATTAAAAAATGTATCGATGTGCAAATTAATTTCACATGAAACTCATCTTTGGCATGCCATGGCTTTACAAAGAATTGTCAAGGTCATCAGCAACGAAAATATATTAAGAGCTACAGCAAATTCCCATCACTGAAAAGACACCACGGTGCCTCAGATCTTTTTTAGAAGAGCGTAGCAAGGGTGCATGGTTCTTTATGACTCTCATTCAGAGCCAGTGCTGAAAGGTTTTTATTTACAGGGCCTGCGGGTGGGTTCTGCACATACCTGCATACAGTCTCATCATGAATATCTCATGCCAGAGATATTCATGGAACTGTTCATCAGTGGAGCAGCAGTGGGGAGATGAGATGCCAGAGCACTGTGAAGATGCTGCTCCTGGAGAAGTATGGGGCCATGATCTGCTGTGCTGCCTGCAGTGGTAGACAGTTGAAGCCTCGATGATTTGGTCATCAGCAGGGTGACACTGGTGGAATTTGCTCTTCTCGTCGTTTGTAATGAAAAACAATATCTCAAAGGCAACACCCTCCTTTTCTTTTCAACTTTGTAAAGGCTTTAAATGGTCTGCAGCTCCTTTTGGGGCGGTTGCCAATCTTTAAAACCACTGAGAAAATAAAATAAAATATAGCTTTATTTATAGTAACAGAAACATTGAAGATTGTTATTGGTCACCCGGGTCATCCGTCTTTTTAGCTTGAACTGTGAGAAATGTGGAGGGAGACAATTGTGAGATAATGATGAAAACAATTCTGCATTGTTTTGCTGGTCGAAGGGCTCTGATAATTACCCCTTATCCTTCTTCTTAAGCCACCAGAAGGATGAGATGTTTAGGTTGTTATAAAATATAGTAGTAGGAGTAGTAAAAAATCACTCTTCTTTCTTTTAACTCAACTCAAGAACACAAATCAAAAAGGTTTGCTTTGTGTGCCTAACAGGATGCATCCATGTACTGTAGAGGGGCAGAATAAGGATATTAAAAAAGTGCAATAATCGTAGTTACACAGAAGCACTCTACTGGAGATGTGTTGGAGGTCTTGTTGCTGTAGAAATAAAGCCTTGGAAAAAGTCAACTTGTGTAAAGGCAGTCTAATGTGGTAACAAAGCCTTATTTCACTGAAAACTAAACTTATAAACTTCATAACTTTGGTAAATCCTTAACGTCGGAAAGATCCTCCTAACCATCACATTTCAAATGCAGTACGTTGTGGAAAATATTGTATCTAAATACTGGAATTATCGAGAATACATTGTGCATTTTCTGCTGCCCCCATGCAGTTCGTCTGGTATGTTTCTCCTTATTTAGGTGGCGTGCTGCTCAGACTGCAACACAGTGTTCCCTCTGTGGCATATAGAAAAATTCTCCTGTCATCGTATAAGGCAACAGGGAATGAAACCGCTTTTCATTACACCACTTAAAGCACTGCTTACCAATGAGCTGCACAGAGCCATCCGCAGCCCCATTTGTTTGAAGAGGAAACTTTGACACTGGATAGGAAAATAGGCTTACATCTGTGTTAGCATGATAATTAGCCAAGTGTGACCTCTGGTTTTTGAGTGATGTGATAAAATGTATCCAATCCAATTTATAAAGTAGATTAGGAAAAAATAACAATCCAAGCTTAATGCAATTCCTGTTCACGCTCGTATACAGTAATTGCGTCTTCATGAAGCAGGTTTTAATAGAGCTGGTTCACACAGTTAAGTTGGAGTAATTACAATTAAAAAGACCTTATGCTGGAGGAGACCAACAGGCTTTTGGGGAAATTCTCATTGTGAATTGCACGTTCGGCTGTTTGTTAAGTGTAATTCAGATTTATCTAGATATATATTTTTAATTCCTCTGGACTTTTACAACTCCATTAGTGGCCATTTATTGGATGATGCTATTTATTCTACTAATTAAAAGCCATCTCATATCATCCTGCCTCTGAACAGGTCTCTTATTCCTTCTCATCTATCTATTTGTGTGTGTCCTTGAGAGCCATCCGTTTCTTTTGATGTATCAAAGAATGTGTGTAGAATACGAGCAGACGTGCATGTACAACACCAGATCCTGGGCACACTTGTGAAAAATGTTAGCACGTGTGTGTCTAAATGTTGTATGTGCATGTCTATTTGCATTTTATTTGTCCAGTCTAATGAACGGTCTGGGGAGCACTGTTTTCTTCAAATGACTTAGGTTCAAGTTGTATTACTAGCTAACATGAAAAGCTGATGAACACACAAAGCTGTGAGCATGAGCAGCAGCCCAAATACTCTTGTATCATCATAACCTTTGCCTCTCCTTCCTCCCCTACACTTCAAAAAGTTTACACTCCAGGACTTTTCACTGATGTTGATGAGCTAATTGACACTTTAAAGCATATTTACAAAATCCTTGAGATAGCCAGTACGCGTGAAGAGACTTTAAATATAAATGTCCCCGCTGTGGGACGAATAAAGCCTTTCTGATTCTGATTCCGATCAAGCAGAAAGAGACAACATCCAATAAAGAGATGCCTTTTGTTCGCTGGTTTTGAATGGGTTTCACCAGAGGCGCTAGCTTCAGATTTGATTAAAAGGAAAAACATGGCACTGAAAAGTAACTTAAGCCGTATAAACTGGGGTATTGACATATTGGTTCATCCAAAAAATGAACTTGTTATACCTGATTATTTGAATTTTCGGGGATGTATAACATAACATATATATATAAATATCACCTAGTATAACACATGCTACAGTGAAGGCTGTGTGTTACATTTCAGCTTTGTCTGCAAAACCAAAACATGACAATCCAGACGACAAGAGGAAGTGTTCACTTTTTAAAGGTTGTTTTATCCTTTTCTTCATTCAAAAGTGATAAATCTCAAGGAACACATACAAAACAGCTTTGAGCTTTACCAAACTGTACTGCCAAATCCTCAACAAAGCCAGGGAAGGAGGAAGAACTAAAACTCCAATTTCCAACCAAAGCCTGTTCATGCTCAAATCTCTTTTTTTATCCAAACATTATGAAAATACAGCTCACAGTCACCAAAAGGAAACCAGAACACTCTGCAGAAAACATTCTAACATGAACGTAGCATCAACTCTATATAAGGTAATGAGATGTCAGGGATGTTAACATTATGAGATGTTTGAATGTTTATAATTGATTATGAGGTGTTTATATGTCATTCAACAAACAAACCTAATACACAGACAATAACATTAATGAAGCATGAGTTCAGAGTCCCGCAGGATGCCTCTTCAGATGAGTAAGAGTCTCATGTGTCCCCCCCACACCAAAGAAGCACCTGGGGAGCACTTGGACTTTGAGATAGTTTAGTATGGCACTTGAATGGGCCAAGTGCAGCTCTGCAGTGACATGAAGCATTGGCAATATTCCACTGGGGAACAAACCCTGGTAAAAGGAATGCTTTTGCATTTCAGCACTTAGAGCATAAAGTACCTCGCATTGCTGCAGCCAAAAAAGAGATACATTCTAATGTTATATGCAGAAGATTATTTCCATGTAGCAAAAGGTAAAGCGGATAACACTCTGCATCTCACCGTCCTTATACAACATTAGATAGTACCAAATAAGACACAGACTCAGTTTTAAACATGCAGTTATTACACCCATCACAATGGCAGACGGGTCAGAATACACCAGTATCAAGCACGAGCGCTGGATAGCATCGAGGCAACAATGAACAATCATCCCTGCAGAAAAGCCTGAATGACTGAATGACCACACACACACACACACACACACACACACACACACACACACACACACACACACACACACACACACACACACACACACACACACACACACACACACACACACACACACACACACACACACACACACACACACACTTAAATAGTTGTCTTGATATCTCACAAACAGGTACAGTACATTGGGCCACTATCTTATTTTTCCAATACCACAAAAGAAAAAGTCACAGTAAAAAAAACACCCTATGCACGTGTTCACATTTTTCGTGTCAGAACTTGACAACATCAACAAACCAATATCCAATTTGTATCAAAATTGTTCCATTATTGCTTAGTCTACTTTCCCATCCCTCTATCCTCTGTTCCAGAATTGCTTTCATGCCCTTTCGCTCGATTAATCTAAAGAAACCTTATATCCTATTGCTGTATCGTCCTTTCTCTGTCATTCCCTCTGCTGTGTTATTCCTTATTCATTCTCCCCTTGCTCTTTTCTAGCATTAGTTGCTCAGCAACATCAAGTGCTATTTGGTGGTGGAGAAAAATAGAGGGGAAAGAAACAGCACATTCAATGTGAGGGGTCTTTTGTCATTCTGCAGTCTAAAAAGGTCTAAAGAGCTTTGATGCTTGAGTCGACCTAAGGCTGTCATTTACTGATTAAACAATTCAGCAATAATTATAAAAAACACATTATATTTTCAAATGTAGCTAATTAATGGTCCCCTTTAGTCTATTTGACCACACGTGGTGTTGTAGAGCTTATTTATTTATTATTCTTATTCTATTGTGTAAGTAAGTACACAAACCCTACGAGCACAGCTCTACGTACTGTATGTACAGCTCGGGGCAACAATAATTGATGTTGCTGGACGCTAAGTAAAAAGAACAACAGTACATTTCTACCTCAAACCTTATTACACTGTCTCTGTCAACACTTGAAAGCTGTTACAAGATCACACAGCATCTCTACCACCTGCAGATTCAACACCATCCTGAAATACCACTTGCTATTCACTTCTTATTATTAGTCACAATCGCAGGGCCAAATGGCGGCTATGAAAAAAACACCATGTGTTCTGCGTCCGTTTCAGGGTCTTCGTATTTTGAATGCTGATAACAGTGAATCCTTCATTTTTCCATTGCATAAGGTGAAGAGCTACACTTCTTTTTTAATGATGCGTATCTTTCAGTAGACAATTTGTATTCAACATTGCTTAAGCCCCCGACATACGCCTGTGTAGTATATATATATATAGCCTGTAAGCAGACTTTTTGCGATATCACATGAGGGAAAGCATGGATTGAAATAATGAATGGAAAAATGAAGGATTCACTGTTATCAGCATTCAAAATACGAAGACCCTGAAACGCGCAGGACCTTCGCTCTCAGCAGACTTGCTCATTTCACAGACTTTCCTTGCCAGAGGAAGGATTACTGGTATGATCACTTTAGGATATAATAAAGTGTCCTTGACGTGATGTTGCTTCTTCAAATGAAGCACAGTTAGTTGCATTGTACACAGCACCAATTAGCTCTTATATAATTGCCTCTTGAATTCTAGAAGTTGAGGGGTCTCTGGTGTATGACTCCCTCTTTGTTTGGACCAAATATAGATCTCAAAAACACTTTATGCCTTTGCTTATTAGTCCCATTTGATATCCAAGAAAGTACTGCCGAAGTTCTGATCTGATTAAGGAGTCTAATGCACCCCGCACCCTTTGCAAGATTATGTTAATTTCGCCAATGGGTTATAGAGCAATTAACTGAAAACCAAACAATCTTTTCTCCTATCTATGTTCAAGGAAATGCGAGAATCTCCCGGTGGATATCCTAGAAATAAAGCTGTGTAGTGCAATACAATGCACATGTGTAGCTATATGAAAACATATACCTTGCACAATTAGAGTTAATCCTTTGATCATTAATCCAGTTCATTCAGTTTGGTTTATTCGCTATTGAAAGATCTCAGGGTATTTGTTGAATATTAACTGCATGGATAATTATATTATATTACAAGAAAAGGACTTAAACAGTAAAAGGATGGTTTCAAGGTGAAAAGAAAAGCACAAGGAACATTACTGATAAACACTCAGCTACTAAAACCTGTTTCTATTGGTGTAGACTCATGCCTGGGTCTGCAATCTGCTGTCTAATGTTTCCTGCCGACCACTCATTAACATAACACCTTACAGAAGAACACACTGACTACTGATGAGCAAGTTCTCACTGATTGGCTCAACAGTAGTGCTGAATGAGTAATTATATACTGAATGCTTGCAGCAAATGTACACTTGTCTTTCTTCAATCTCACTCACTTCTACTCGTGACACTTATCCCTCCATGATACTGTTTTGCTCCTACGTTTGACATGAAAGCTGTTATTCTGCAGAGCCGTGGGGGAAAACAATCTTTCTGCTATCTTGCATGAGTAAAAAGACTTGGGGAAATGTCAGCTTGCCCATGCTGAACCACGGCGGGACCATACTGCTCGTGCATGATCAGGTTCAGCAAAAGTTCATTTCTTTAGTCATTTTTTTAATTGAAGCTACTTTTATCCGTCTAAGACACTTCATGATGAACCACGGACTCACACACAGCACTTAATGGTCCAATATTGGCGCTATACATCACTCTAACACGAAGTTTATTGAGCATCCAGTTCTCACCTCATATACAAAACCTTAAAGGCAGAGATAAGGATTGCTTGTTCCAAACCCAAAAAATGCTCATTTACTACTGCCGCCACCTAGACTCTGCTTTCTCCACCTACACTCTTCTATTGGGATTGTTGAGAGTCCTTTGGGAGACCAGTGGAAATCATTAACTGAAGGAGATATGAAGTGGTTTCAACAGCGGGGAAAATTACAACATTTCATCACCTCTCCTGCCTTATATTGATTATCACATGCTGATCAAATCTCAACGCCTGAGGTTATTCGAAGCTACTGGTTTCCATTAAGACTCAAGCATACAGATATTAGGGAATATATTAAAAGTGCTTTGGAAGCGGTTAGCAAAGACAGCAAACTGTTTCTCCAAATTGAATCCAGTGATTTCAGTCTTCTCAAAACATACCCAAACTTTAGAAAACGTTCATATTCTTGGCAAGGAATAAAAGCCTCTGAAGAATTAGGGCATAACCCACTCAGATTTTTAAATATTCAAAATGGAATCAAGTAAACAGTAACAAATATTAATGAGTTTATATTGGCAAAACCACAAATCCATTGAGCAAAAGCTGATACAGGATCCTATTATACTAGCGTTTATTGTGCTAATGCTAGCGAATAACTAGCTTTATGTAGCCTGCTCATCAACTGGTGAGGATGCTGACTCTTTACGTGATTTGACACAATGGTATGCAACGGCTTTGCCATCGAACGCATATTTAGGACTTCTTGGTAGGCCTATCTGCTTTATTGAGTAGGTTGATGTTTTAAACCCTTAGGCAAGGCAAGGCAAGGCAAGGCAAGGCAAGGCAAGGCAAGGCAAGGCAAGGCAAGGCAAGGCAAGGCAAGGCAAGGCAAGGCAAGGCAAGGCAAGGCAAGGCAAGGCAAGGCAAGTTTATTTATATAGCACCTTTCAACACAAGGCAATTCAAAGTGCATGAAAAAATATTTAAACCAGCTCATGACGCTAACGCTAGTTTAATTAGCTAGCGTTTCATTTGTTGACAGTTGTCAATTCAACCGACAACCTCTCCAGTTGCTAGTGAGAAATGGAGATTTCTGAGAATTCTGAAACCAACCACCTGTTTTAAAAAAATAGACTATTATTTTGTATTTCTATTGTGTGAAAATGGAAAGTTTGCCAAGCAAAAGCAGCAGTAACTAAAGGGATGGGATTAGCAAACGGTCAAATGCATGTCTAATGCAGCAGAGGGAACATTGAATGAAACTCTTAGAGAATGTTTTGTATGTAGTCAGGGTCAGCTGGCCCGATTTCAGCCTTCACTGCAGCTTAACTACTGCTCACTGACTCATCATCCTCCCTGTGTTTAACCCCCATGTCTCCCCTTTCTATCAGCCAAGCATGCATAGGATTTGGTTCTGAATACAGCCATCTCTTCATTATCTCGTCGCTCTAAGCACAAACATTCTCACAGAGTCTGAGTGTCTGTATGATTAAGGTGAGGGTCAGTTCATTCTCTCAAAAGCCCCGCGAAGAGAAGTGCCGTAAATCCCCCTTCAACGTAGCCACACAGACGTAAAGTGACCCCTGAAATGTGTCATTAAAATGTCAGTCTGCCTGGCTCATGGTCAAATGCTCAAAGTCAATGAACCCCTCTGCAGCTGAAGCTCTCAGCTAACCACCGTCCCTGAGCATTTTCATTTCTGATGCGAAATTGCCTCTCTAATTTTTAAAATGTAAATACAGGAATAGCTTGCTCCTCTCTTCATGTAAATAATGCAAATAAGTACATTCAGAAATAAAAGCTTGTCTTTAATCAACATGCTCTGAAGTGATTAGGCCGTTATTAGAATCTAGAAAGCTCATAAAAGCACCACGGCTTTCCTTTTGAACCTTGAATATAAAGTGTGGTGGGATGTTTCAATCCCTTGAAGGCAGGAACAGAAATGATTCCATATTCCATTACATTAATTTTCTCTTAACTAAATATGACTTGTTATGGGAGGTGAGGCTGAATGGGCATAATAGCTTAGATCAGAATTATGTCATTTACTTAGGCAATGTGAGAATTTCAAATCGAGAAAAAACGTCTAAATCTCAGGGGACAAAGCAGTTTTCCCGCAGACTGCATACACATGTCATAACACACATACATTAGGGCAGAATGTACAGGCAGATAGTGGGGGGGGCAGAGTGCTGCACTGCCTGGGAGGGCTGCTTCACCTCAAAGGATTAGACTACTGATTTGTGACATCATCGAATTGCAGCTCAAATAGGGTTTAGCTCACTTAAATATTCAAGTGCACAACAATGGCCTGGCCCTTTAACTGTGTCTGATGCCAGTGTTTTTTGGGAGATGAATGCATTTTATCCTATGAGTTAAAGCTATGTATAGTGTATTTCAGAGTTTTATGCTAAGCTCATAAGTTCTGAAAATCAAAACAATTTCAATGAAAATAAAAACAGTAATAGGAACCAGAAATGGTAATAATTTTCGGCTGAAGTGAAACACAAAGAGGGACTGGACAGAATTTGATAGCTCTAAAATGTTAACAGCACTTTGGTGGGTGTACTGTATAGTTCCTTTCCAAATGAAAATGCCAATCTCCCAGGTAGAATGTTTCCCCCTCCCCGAGTGTGACAAGACTTCAAATATCCGTGATGTGAATATGGCTGTATAGGAGATGTGGGCTAAATATCAAATCCATCAGAGGCAGGTGGATACAGTAGGTGTGACCTTGTTTGGAACATTCTTTCTAACTTGTGTCGGAGTGAACACACTTATCATGACTGTGACAATAGAAGAGCGTCCTTTCAGGAAGAAACAGTGAATGTGACACATTTCTGTTTCTTATTCTTTCTGTCAGCTATCCAGTGGAATCAAGAGATCAATACTTGAGTTAAAGCAACAATACTTCGCTGCAAGAAATACTCAAATACAGGCATTATAACTGCACAAAACTGGGTTTGATAAAGTGAGATAGTCACGTACAACCCTGAAGGTCACACGCTCTTATGCAAGTTGTCTCAAGCCACAACATGGATCTCTTGATATTTGTTCTATGTAGCTTACTAACTGATTTGTGAATAGCAACTAACCCTGTCAAATAAAACACAAGTACCCCACATTGTACCCAAGAACAGTTTGTGACTTTCACAGAAAAGCGACAAAATATCATTTTACTTTCGTGAAGTTAAATAAAACTACTTTTATGGAAATATAAAGACGACAAATGTTATACCGCAGCAAAGCCTTACCACTTTTTATGTCAACATTGAAAACCGCGGTATGATAATGTGACATGTGATGGAAGAAAGTTGAAACAGATAATGTCATGCATACAGTATGACAATGTCTAGCCCCAGTCACGTTTTAAACAGTGGTGTTAAATGAGGTATAGAGTAGGAGAATGAGTAGCTGTGATATTAAATGTAAGACTGTGTTTCTGGTAGACCAAACAGAATGGAGTTCGTCTGCTCATAAAGTATTTAAACTGAGAGGGTGACAAAAGAAAAAATGGACAAACACACACAAACCCACATTGTACACATGTACAATGGTAATTGCCAAACCACCTAACACCGGCATTTTCAAATAATTAATAATTCACAGAATCAATTGTGCAGCCACTCACACAGACACAGTCAAGGTCTGCTTCAAATACCATAATAACCCTAACTCAAGAGACAGTATTTTCCTTTACAAAACACCCACATGAGGCAGGTAACAACAAAGCAATGTTATTCAATTAATATTGTTTAGAGTGACGCAGCTTTTCTCCAAAGTATCAGGGTTGGCTAACTTTATCTTTATTCCGACCGTGTACATAGAGATCCATCCCCTCCTTGACTTTCATTTTCTTGAGATCTACTCTTTCCCTTTCAAGTAGAGGAATGTCTTTTTGGAAAGTCTACCTATTAAATGTTTTAACAGGTGCTGCCAAGATCTATTGTACGCTGTCTTCCCTCGCCCCGTGAGATTTGCCTCCCTTGTCCTTGGCTGGTAAACACAATCTTCACGCTTGTCCCATACCTGCTATTTAAGAGCTCGCCGGCTCACTACCTCCCGGGAGAAGCACTAGAATTTATTGGCAGGGAGGTCAGAGCGCCTGCTGTCCTGCTCGGGATTCATTGCCATGCACGGATACAATTCCTCGTGCGCAGAGTGCTCATCTGAACTTATTCAAATGAGAGGGTGTCTTTGAAGCGTTTCACGGGGTTGAGCTTTGTTATGTGTCCCAGTGGATGGGATGTTGACAGTCTCTCAGGTTTTATAACGAAGGGAACCTTGGCACCCGCCGAAGGGCTTGTTCACAACCACTTGCTGTGTCTCTCTGATCACTCCGTCCACTTCTATATCTCCTCTTTTAAATACGGCCTTGAAGACGTGAGGATTTTGAAAGTTAAACAGAACAAGAGCGTATACAAACCAGGTACCGGTTCAGCTCTACAACAGGAGCGCCATTTAGTCCACTGAATCATTGATGGCAGTCCGAGGCTTTCCTACAAGGATGTTCTGGGAGTGACTAATGCCTGGAGTCAACTCACACTGAAACAATGGATTCAGAAACTCATACATGTCTCTCCGCTGACACTCCCTATCTATTACAACCACTGCAGGGTCTGGGATATCAGTATTACTCTTCATGATGTACTGCAGGAAGACAGGATACCAGTGATCAACAAACAAGGAACCATTATTGTCAGTGTAATGTAAAACAAAATGCGTGTTTGCTTTCACTCCTGGAGTTAGAAGAGAAGATTGATACCACTCTGTCACCAGTTGTTTGTCCATTAAACACAAAGCTACAGTAGGCGATTACATTTATGACTTCACTTCCTCATGGATAAAGACGGATAATCTGTCTTTAGCTGTAGCCTCATGTTGCTTCAGATCACAATAATCCATTTAATGCAAAAGCTCAGGTGGCTGATTTACAGAGAGGGAAATGGTTTGAGCAAAAACGAATTAAAACCAAGAATATCACCTTCTTGTTTGAGAGGCTTTCCCACACAGTTTGCAGATGATGCCTCCAGAATGAGAAGGCTATTGTGAAATAATATACCTTATAAACATCAACCTCACATATTTTTTCTCCAGGAGTTAAAAACTTCGTAAGGTCATAACGTAATTGTTTTGAGAGTAACTTTTTTCTTAATTGCTCCTGACAGTGGTTAATCATGTGCTCTGTAGAGAACAGAGTGACATCAGGCCACTGGAGTTGTAATGAAATTAGAGCATGTTACATCCATTCATTTCACTAAGAATGGATGTGATGGGAACAGAGTGGTAGGAGGCAAGAAGTAAGATCATTCCCCAGTGTTTCCCAGCCAGTCTGTGTAATGAGCACATTTCCCAGGATGCTTTCTGAGGACTGTGACGAGATGAGAGCCAGGATCGTGCTTTAAAATGATTGCCACTCGTTCCCTACCTGTGCTGACCGAGCACTCTTCCTGCATGTGTGATGCACTGCTTCGGGCTAGTGAGTAATATAGGTGATAGGAAAAGTACAAATGAAGTGTACATGAAGCGATAACCCATCTGTCAAGTGGAGGTGCTGTACATGTTCTGCAGCAAATGTAAAGAAGAGGGAGGGGCATACTGAACATCAGCAGTTGTGAGACAGGAGAACATTAGGGGTCTATTAGAGAAGTCACAATCCCACTCCCACACATGGTGTCTGTCGGCTTCTCTCTCTCCCCTCTCCCCCACAGGCTCACATGTACCATGCTGCTTTAAGTTTATTTGAATGACTTTTTGTTATGCACCTTAAACACACTTACACCACTGGTTATACAGACATTACATCCGAACCCCAGACTTTGAATTATCCTAAATTAGCACTTTATTTTACTTCATTTGTTGCTATTTGGTTAAGAATTTGTTTCTGTTTGTTGTTGGTTATCCTCCACCACTGAGTGTACATATTGTTAGGGTTAGGCTCAGGCTGCATTTTGTTGTGTTTGCACATATAATCTTCCAAAATGAACGACGAAAGGATTTACAGGTACATTGGTTCGTGGTGGATTCTTGTATTTCATAACAATTTGCCCCTGAGGAATTATAAATATTGCCTCAGCTTACTTTACCTCGGAAATAAACATTGTTTTGTATCAACAAGAAAATGTATGCTGTGGTCAGCATTATTAACCATTAGGCATTGGTCATGATTGCCTCTACAGAATTTATTTTAGCATTAAAGTTGGAAAGCTTCCACTGAGCTGGTTTACCTCGTGTGACCCAGAGCAGCCGATCAGAGCCCCCAGTGTGACTGTGACAACAAAGCCCTTTTAACTAAACTACATTTATTTGCGGAACATCAAAACAAAGTTCTGATAATTGAGTAATACAACATTTAATTCGCGTTTCAATATATTTGTTCTGGTGGGACTCAGAAAGCAATCAGCTCCAGGCTGTGTATATTTGCCGCTGACATTAAGACTTTTTCCGCCCCTCTTTTTCACTAATTGCAAATACTAGAAGAATAAGGAAAGGGTCACAACATCAATAAAAATGAAACACGTTGAGCTATAGTAGAAAGGCATTTTTTCAACAATCAGATAGTGATCTTAAGGAACCATGGCTACAAATGTGAAATCTGAGAGAAGCCAACATTTACCTCTTGCTGCATAATGTGAATTATTACGTATTCAACACCAAAAACACAGACATTGCTCAAGAAAGACATTGTTGTGACCTCCGTCCCTCCATTTCTCTAGAGGCAGGTAAAAGAACTACATCTGCACCATTATGTCAGTTACTAACACAACAAGTTATTCTTTGAATTTCTCACAAGTAGTTTTTGGCTATAGCTAGCACCATTGTTGGCAATGACGACAGCCAGAACTCGTGAGATTTTGTACAGACAGTTGAAGAATTTGTATCTTGGTTAGGATAAGTGGTGCAAGGATAAGAGATCTCCACTCAGTCATGCTCCCCAAAGACTGTCTCCAAGTGACTTTAGTGATCCTCTAACCTTTGCTATTTCTATATGATATTTACCCAACTTTTCAACTATAGCCATTAACCAGTCAGAACTTAGATCTTTCCAATACTTTAGTTTTTTACCAAATACCCACAGACATTTTCATCAGCATTACTTTGTGTGCAGTGCTGATTGGTATTGTTAGCACACTTATATGCCAAACTTCACATGGTGAACGATATCCTGTTAGCATGCCAGGCACAATTTGCCCCACATCTGCTTTGACCTGAGACACTTCCTGTGAAAGAGTGCTCACGCTGTGTCTCAGGGTGGGGTAAGGTGAGTTAGATTGTTCCCTGATGGGTCTTGATGGAGAATTGCTGCTCTTGTCTCAGATGAGTTTCTCAGCTTCACTTAAAGCCCACTTTCACCGTGCTCCTTCAGGCTGTGTCGTTTTTTCACATCCCCTGATCCGGTAAATGCTGCAATTTGGAGAGTCGCTAAAAGTTTTCCCTTTCCTCTACAGTATGTTGGGGTAACTGGGAAGGTTGCTGAGGAAAAATTGGTCCCCAAGGGTAATGTCCTTTAATTATAGGCAAAGTGAACACTCAACAAACAGGTTACCATTAATATAACAGAGCCTGAATGTGTCAGTGTGTAACCGTGGCTACTTCTTTCTCTTCTCCCTTCACAGAATGCCTGCTTAAGGGGAAAAAAACGTCCAAAAAAGTGACATATGATAATGAAGGAGAATAATACTGTGATCTTCCACAACAACTCAAAGAAGTTTGATTGCTTCATTTAAATAAATGGTAGGTCCTGAATATGTAAAAGCACCGGTTGAGGATGCAAGTAATCTCTGGAGACAACAAGCTGAAAGTAACATAAGTGTGGAGTGAATCCGCCATTCGGAGGGTTTCTTGATTGTTTTCTTTGTGTGTGTGCGGTTCCACATGAGTATTCTCTTTGGTCGTTTCTCTACAAAGACCCACATAAGATAAAAAGAAAATACAAAGTCCATTTATTTTGCTGCTCAGCACAGACTTGTCAGTTGTTATTATGTGGATTTCAGTGGTCAGTCCTTTGAAGTGACACGGGCCACAGCTAACGTTTGTTCAAGGAGTCTCAGGCAGACTGAATACTAATGAGGCCTGTTTTTCCCCCTCTGTGGTGTGTGATAGAATCATAATTAGAAATATGCCACCCATACACTCGTGATAAATTCAAGTGTTTTCAACACAAGGGGCAGAGGGATGAAAACGCAATAGTGTGACATATTCAGAAATTAGCTTTCTTACTTAACATCTAAGGTTGATAGCAAGTGTCCGTGCAGTAAATATAAAGCTTTGTTTGGCAAAAAGCATTATGACTCCATGTTCCTTTTCCTTTGCTTCACCGCAGTCCAACTCTTTATCCCACCGTGCAATACCAAATTGAGGAAAACAATTTTCTCACTCAGACGTCAGACATGCAGTTCCTATTTGTATTAACAATCAAAGCACTCACAGGTAATTCCATTCTGAGAAAAAACTATATCACATAGATCGCAAAGCCCACATTGACATTCAGAATCTGTATAAAGGGTTTTTGTCAGGGAAAATAATTTGCATTTGTCAAACATTGATTACTGTGCTAAAAAACCCTCCCCACTCTATTGGAGCTTTCAAATCCTTTGTGTAAGATATGCCTTGATATTTCCCGTCTGAATGATCAAAAAACACTTCTCATGTGAAGTGAAATGGCCTAATGTGTGTGCTTCTTGAGTAGCCACTTATTACGCTGAGATACAAAGGGAAATCCATAGCTATTGCTTCCCGGTGACCATGAAAAAAGCAGCAAATATACAAAAATGTAAATTAGATTGAAGTTTAAAATATTGCTATGACAAACAAAATGAGACATTTTATGTACTCAGAGTGAAAGGAACTTATTGTAAGATGTCTTTATTGGTTTCAAGAGAGATGGAATTGCACCAGCCCAGTCTTAGTTGAATTATCATATTGATTTAAAGCATGTACAGTAGGTAGATCTTACACAAACCATTGAGACATTCAGTTCACTGTTGTTTAGAATCCAGTTTTTAATATTTAAATGAACTATAAAAAGCACATTAAAACATTTTCTCATTTTAGTTACAAAAATGGGTCACCTAAAGGGCTTCTCATTGCATTCACAGAAGGATTTGAACAGTGGATGTCTAACAGTTAAAGTATTTCTCTCTTAAAAAAAATCCCCACCCAAAATATATAAACTTAATTGCTTAACCAAGGTATATACAGGGCATATCATCCTTGCATCTTACAGGTTATCAAGAAAGTTTGAGGTATACAACCAAAATAAAAAGCCTTTCAGAAAACAAAACAGAAAAAAAACAACAAATGGAATTAAATAAAGGAAAAATGAATGCCATGATTGCTTCCTACAAGCACAGGATCACAACATTAGTGGGAGATGGTGTGATCCTGCCAGTTGTTTCACCTACGGTCACAAGGGCAAAATAGCAAATAACCTCAAGGTTGGGACTGTCAATATATACAAAGGGAATACAGTCAAATTTAGCGATAGAGAATTGTTTGAATGCTCAATTTATTTGCTTCATGACAAATACACAGTATGTGTTGAACAAAAAAATATCAGAATTATAAATGTATTCGATTGAATGATGTCTTTAACTTACACTGTATAACTTTGAACCAACATTGAAATCAAAGAGCCGGAAGCAGAATCAGATACACATGCAAGTTTTGAAAGTGGATTCAGAAATAACAGTATTGTACAAAATAATAATTACAGTTTGTTTTAATTATTATCAAAATACACCTTCTTTCTTAGCACCTCTTTATATTTTTGGTGTGTTTGAACAAGCACCATTGAAGTCGTTTTCATACAGCACCTGGAGAAACCAGAGAGGAGGTCTGTGTCCCCCCATGTCTCCTGACCCCTCTGATGGTTACCTCCAATTCCCCCTCCTCTGCCACGCGTTCAAATGTCCTTCACCTTTGCTCCATAACGTGGTTAAGTCATGTGGTTCGAGCCCTACAAGGGCAACAAGTATTTTCCTGGGTACAGGTACATACATGGAAAGACATGTTTGCTACACCATCTCTTATTCAAAACTTGCATGTGGCATAGAAAATGGTGGGGGGCTGGAAATGGGGTTTGGTGGTACCCAAAACGTCTCAACTTGACTTTCTTTGCTGGCCCCATAAAGTCCTTTTTTTCTCTTTGTTTTTATTTAGCCAAGGAAGCAGACGGGCCCAACTTCAAACCCAAACTTCTGGTTGGCGTCCCCAAAGTCACTCAACATGACATCGATGATTGGAACCTGATCGATTTTGGGAGTATTAATCTCCATCACAGTCTTTCCATAGCCCTTCCTCGTCTGCAACAGGAGAGACACACAAACACAGAGAAAGCCATTAGACGAGCAGAAAGATGCACACACATTGGGTCACATGTTCCTAACAGCACAAAACGTTTTACTGTGTGTTCAGGCTCATCATCAGGTCTCCAGACTTGAGCTACTAGGAAAACGTTGCTAATGTGTGTCTGAAAAGAGTTTCACAGTTATGAAATCGACATCAGCTCCAATGTTAGCCTTCCATTCTTCTCGTTTCACCGCCGATGTGATTTTATTTCAGGAATACATTAGTGCCAAATGGCAGAGACAGTGGACAGGGCTTACCGCACATCCGTCTGAGAGGGCCGTGATGTAAGGGTTGTTGTCGTAGGACATCTCCTCATCGTTGGCGCCCAGGAAGCGCAGCGACTTGTCGTAGCTTTCGCTGCTGGCCTCGTGCCACGCCACAGACTGGTGGCAGCTGTAGGTGAAGTTCTGCCTGGCAGAGGCTGTCAGTAGTCTGAGGAAGGTCATCTGGACCATGTTGATTGAGTTTCCATCTGCGTCAACGTAAGACAGCTAATGGTGGAAAAACAGAGAGAGAAACACAGGTTGAAGGTGGGAAGAATGACGAGTCTACACTATCAGATGTATTATTCATCAACATTCAGCATTCACATCAGCATTTGCCATCATTCTGAATTTAAAAGCAATATGAATTTTCCAAAGACTCCCTGGTGGAGTGAATAACTAATATTTATAAAGCCCTAACCCTACCCCCAATAATACATACATACTATTATTGGACAGGGTTTTGATAAACATTAACCATTTCTGCCTCTCTTAACCCATTTAAAACCCAAAACAGCTTTGACAATAGTTGCATGGTAACATTAACCCTAGTTGCTTTTCTACTTTTAACATTACTGACTAGGGACACAATACTTTCATCAAAAAACATCTCCTTCAGAGAGTGAATATGGCCTCTAGAAGACATGTTACTCACATAAAAGCCTTCTATACATCAGAGACATTTTGCTCAGACTGACAGATGGATTCAGGCTTCTCGTCCCCCAACCCAAAATAAAAACTACTTCACTGACTGATGATTTCTACACTCTAGCGTCAGTTATCATGGTGCTTAGATTGTAACATAACCAACATTATCACATTACTTGATCAAATCTGGAGGTTTGGTTCATTTGCAGTGGAATGGCATTACAGTATGTGTTAAGATATTTGGTCCCTTTCTAAATGGAGTAGGATAACAGAGTTTCCAAAAAGGCTGTGAGAGATGCATCAGTGTGTTCCATTGTGTGTGTGTGTGTGTGTGTGTGTGTGTGTGTGTGTGTGTGTGTGTGTGTGTGTGTGTGTGTGTGTGTGTGTGTGTGTGTGTGTGTGTGTGTGTGTGTGTGTGTGTGTGTGTGTGTGTGTGTGTGTGTGTGTGTTTGTGTGTGTGTGTGTGTGTGTGTGTGTGTGTGTGTGTGTGTGTGTGTGTGTGTGATGAAATACATGAACAGTTTTTCTTTTAGTAGTATAAATGGTAGTTTAAAAGCACATGCTTGTTTGTCAGCAAAGGAAAATTAGTTTGTCTCACTTTATTACATTTCAACTTATTTCGACTTGACTTTTTGTCTCTCCAACCAAGTTTGAATCTAAATATCTTCAGGACACACGTGACCCTGACTGAGCCTTTCACTTTGTGTGAACCTTGTCTGAATATGTGCATTAAAAGCACCCCCGATATGTTACCAGGAGATGTACGGTTCTGTACAACGCTCTGTCAACGTCAGACTGTTAAAGTCTGTTTTATGTGGAAATACATCAGCTTGACAATGGTTTGATGGAACAGGACAAACGTGTTTCATTTCTGAATAGTTGATGTTTACTTGAAAAATGTTTAACTGTTCAAGGACAAAGTAGGGACTCCGGGAATAATAAAATACTGAGGCATTATTCTAGAATCCTCTGTAATGATTTATTGATGCTCTTTCTATATTAAAATGTTTTTTTTCTTCATGATTATCTGGTTTTGCCTAAAGTATGAATTTACCTAAACCACTTAATATTTAGTTGTTTCTTTTTGGGGAGTATCTTTGGGTCTCTGCCTCACAATGTCAAGGGTAGTGCTGCTATTTGAATATATATGCAGCTCCTTGCCATTTGCAGTGTCCCTGCACAGGTACGAAGGGGAATGCAGGGGAAATAGGAGATGGAGTAATCCATTCAGTTTAGCACTAAGTGAACGAGGCTGTGTTGTTCAGTAAACTGAAGGGGGGGGGGGGGGGTGGGGGGGGGGGGGGGTTTGGGGGGTGAAAGAAGAGGAAAAAAGACTTACTATTTGACCACGCTTAAATTCACTGAACCATGTCCCAGGAAGTTCTTTGGGCCATGAAGATATTTTGACCTGTGAAAAGCAAATCATATTAATACCAGGCAGGGTCATGGGTATTACACTGAGTGATGAGATCATGAACATGAGGGGAAACATCTTGTTGAATGAAGTAAAGCAGGAAAGTTTATAATCCAGGAGCAGAAAATAAATACGTTTACTATTTTAACATTTTTTTGGAATAGTGTTTTCAGAAATTTCCTAGAGTAAAATCATTCTAGAGTATTATAGTCACTTACTCCCTCAGACTTCTTATCAGGATAGATGCAGCTTTCGCCTCCGGCGGTGAAGTTACAGTAGACTTTGAAGGAATCCCCGGAGCAGCCTTGGTTTGGATCGATCCAGTACTCGCCTGAGGAGAACCAGGCACACTCAAACATCCGGTTTCACTTGTGTCCACAGAAAATGGCTTAATGCTCCTTTTCAAACGAAGGCATGCTAGAAATCCTTGATTCAATGGAAAGTTCTGTTATCCAGTCATTTAATTATCTTTGTCATGGCTTATAAACTGATAGATAATAAGATGCTTTTATTGTGATCAGGTCTACATTTTGAGCAGCAATTTTCTAAATATTCTCCTCAATTATGTAAACTGAGGGCTCAGAGGTAAAATTGCTTCAATAGAATACAATTGGGACATATTTTTAAACTTAGATGAACCAAAAGTAAAAAACTAAAATGTTCAACATTGCTGAGCCCAATCTTCTCAGGGCAGTGTTTGCAATCTCTGTTTACAACAGAGTTGAAGTTTGATTTTCTTTCACTTGAGTATAAGTTTGACAGATGAACAGGTGTATTGATGAAGAACAACATTTGAGAAAATGGAGAGAATCTCCAGAGTCTCAAATACATTGGATTGAAAGAAGCTCTTCTCGGCTGCAGCCTGTCTTTGTGAAGTTGTTTTGTTGTTATATAAAATCTCTAGCAGCATTTATTTTCTCTAAACTCACACACTCCTGCTTTGGTTGAGCTTACCATCGGGGAACTCAGGTTGGCTGAGCTGCAGGTCCTTGCATGTCCTGGCAGGATTGTTCTGTGTGCCCATGGGGTATTTCATGCGCTCGATGTCTTGTTTGAGGTTGTTGAGTGAGCCGAAGATGTCCTCCATGCCCTCGCCGTAGTCCATGATGTTAGCAGCTGCGTCTGACTGCATGTCAATGGAGCGCTTGCTTCTCTTTGGAGACCGGATGGGCAGGGGCTGGATAACTTCACCAGGAGGGCCCTGTAGATAAGATTTAATGAAAGAAAACGGACATTAATTGTTGAACAATTTTACAGTAGAGACAAAATATTACATAATGGGAAAAGAGACAACAGTAGTAGTCTTAACTACTTACAGGAGCACCAGGAGGACCAATTGTACCGGTGTCTCCCTTTGTACCAGCCGGACCCTGAGAGAAAAGAAACATGTTATCCACGATAAATCAAATGTACTACTATGATTATTTATATAGCACATTTAAAAACAAAAGGAGCTGCCTAAAAATGCTTTATAGTCTCGGCAGATGGGTTACCACATGTTTAAATACGGGTTTGAAAAACAATATGGGGGAATCTCATACTGTGACGCACAGTGACAGTATGTCTTTCAAAACACGATTGTACTCACAGATGAACCCTTGGATCCCTTGGGACCTTGAGGACCCTGCACAACACAGGACATAAGCACAGCAATTTAATAAATGCATTCCATCATCAGTGTAGATTCTTAATGAATGACTGAATCAGTTAAATACTTACAGGCAGACCAGGGGGACCTGGAGGACCAAGAGGACCAGAAGCTCCACTGATACCCTGGGAAAAGAAGAAAAGTCAGATATATGTTAAACAAACAAAATGAATTATTGTGAGGCTTCAATAATAAGCACAATACAAATATATAATATTGGCACATGATTTGGAAGTGAGATTTAGTTTGTGAGCTGAATAAAAGCAGCATATTAACCCATAGAGAAGACATCTTTATTTCAGCCATCAAGGGACGGCCAATCACTGCACTTGTAAGATTGTGTTTCTTTGAACCCAGCCATTCACAATCTTAAAGCTCAATTTTGTCAGGAAATAATGCCAAACATTATGAGGCCTATTTTTTTTAGTTTAAAATAGAAATGGTAAACTGAGTGAAAACTTTTCTGAAGCCTGTGTGCTCTGACAAAGGGGTCATTATGATTTCATTAGGCTTAATCTCCAGATACTTCATCCAACCCATCATCTTAAATCACTAAGCTAGGGCAGTCCAAGGGCCACAGCGGGACAGAATAGCATATTCAGTCATGCTGCAATGTTTATTTAAAAATGGATGAAGGCTGTCATCATTCCTTTATCCAGACTGAGCCTTAACCTTCTTTCAGGACTGCTGCCTGTTTTTATGGAGGGCTCAGTGGCTGACAACGAAAAATGGTGACTTTAATGCTTTAGTTCAGAAGGAAACTTTTTCAGTGTTTTCCACCATGCAGTTATATTATCAGAGCAGGCATCGCACACATAAGTGATTACAATCCAAGCAAAAAACTAGTTTGTGTTGGCAGTGTTGAAGATGCTCATTGGTAAACAGTGGGAAATGAAAGAATAGCTGAATTCCTTCGAACATAGATAATTAACAAAGTGTTATCTTCCCCAAAAATCTATTTTTTTTACACATTCTTTATAATTAAATCTGCCAAAAGCTAAAAACAACAGAATGTTTGCCCACTTTGGATATTGAGAGTAAAGGGATGCAGTGCATGCTGGGAAGCTGAGCACCGGACTGCAATGTGTTTTAGTCAACAGAAAGGGACTGTGGAAAGACCCATGAGCCAGAGTGGAAAGACCCATGAGGTGAAGGGCAAATGAGGACCATGTGGGAATGGAGTCATTATTACTTACACCGTCACCCTTGCCACCGGAAGAACCTTGGGGTCCGGGCAAACCTCGGTCTCCCTTCTCTCCCTGCTCACCAGGGGGTCCGATCAGACCAATCAAACCTGGATGACCCTGTAGGACGAACACAAATGTGAAAACACAAAATAACAGTCAAGTATAACAGCAATGTCCCTTTGTGTCCTCAAACTTCAAAGTCTTTGCATACATTTCTGACATGGGAAAAATAGTTCTCTTTCATAAAACTAAAACGCACATGAGAGGCTGTGAAGGGTGAAGTTCCATTACCATACAAATCCTCAGGCGTTATAATTGAAATGTCTCTCCAGCAAAAGACCCACGAAAAACACAAACAATCCCCAACAAAGAGGATGACTTTGAAGTATGCAAGCTCTAACCAGGCCCAATGATTTGACAGCATTATAAACACACAACACGGTGCCACTTTTGTGTGCTTTAAACTGCCATCATGTCATTGTGTGGGAGGCAATTTAGATGTGTAGAGTAATGTGAGCTGTCTGAATATCCTTTGCAGTTATATTTCACCAGCAAATATGACGGCGGCAGCGGAAAAAAATAGTGACGAAGAGATTAGATGGATTAGAGTGATGCATCACATTCAGCTGCATATTCAATCCTGTTAAGAGTGTTTCTCTTAAAGTAAGGTAAAAACTAATTTTGTTTCCATAATGTTAACATAATAGCTATTATCAACGTTGATTTGTAATACTAAAAGATGTCTTGCATTGATCGATTGCAAAGATTTGGAAGCTGTGAATATAAATCTGAACCCAGATCACGGTCCTGCAGAGTCCTGTCACTGTTTCTGTGCTTATGGTCCAGCCTATTTGGAACCTGGGAACTCTAATCAGCTTGCAACCAGTGATAAGAAAATGGGGGTACGCTCACCTTTTCACCCTTAGCGCCAGGGTCTCCTTTCAAACCAGGAAGGCCAGGAGGACCCTAAACAACAAAAGCAGAAGTACAAACTCAATTTCACAGAGAAAGACGGAAAAGAGAGAGGATGGAATAAGTGCAACTAGCTAAGACAAAACATTTCAGAGAATTAGGCAATAAGGACAAAGAAACATGAAATGACAAAATGTCACGTAGGAAACCATCAATGTTTTAAAGATATAGAGACAGTTCTGTTTTTTTATTAAACCTCTATAAACTATTCCAAATCAAGAGAGATTGTGAGAAAAAGGGAGAGAGATAGGAAGATGTTATGCATACTAACCATAGGACCAGGTGGACCATCTTGTCCTGGGGCTCCAGGCAGTCCTTGTTCACCCTGTGAAAAGGCATTAAATTGCAGTGAGCATTATAGCCTGCTGTATTTTCTCCGGCCTGCCATTGATTTGCTGTGCTCAGCACAATGATTAATAGCCCAAACAGGGGGGAAAAGTGTGTGGGATAAACAAGCAAAACTAAAGTAAAAGCCAAATGGGCGTATTGATTATTCCATGAAGTCTATCATCATGCCTAAGCAGTTCCTTTTTATGTGTACACTGTATGTGTGTGTGTGTGTGTGTGTGTGTGTGTGTGTGTGTGTGTGTGTGTGTGTGTGTGTGTGTGTGTGTGTGTGTGTGTGTGTGTGTGTGTGTGTGTGTGTGTGTGTGTGTGTGTGTGTGTGTGTGTGTGTGTGTGTGTGTGTGTGTGTGTGTGTGTGTGTGTGTGAGAGTGGAGCTGGATGAACACATATTGTATCACAGCGGAAGATCACTGTTGTAGTTGAGACTTACCACAGGGCCAGGGATTCCACGCAGACCCTCTGGACCGGGCTTTCCTGAGGGTCCCTGGGGTCCAACTGGTCCGGTTTTACCTGCTGGACCCTCAAGTCCTGCTTCACCCTGTATACAAATGTTGGAAAAGCATGATGAAAAATATATCACAATTTTAAAGTAGACTACATCTGATGTATTATTTTCTATATTTTTGAGAATAATTAACATTTCAATCAAATTCATCTCTATATTTATTTACATACATTTCAGTCCCATTTGTGCAAAATGTTGTTTCCAGGTTTTCTTTGGAGCCTCTCTGTATCTTTAGATTTTTTGTTTTATCAAAATGCAGCTGCAGGCTGCTTGTAGCTTTAAATGATGCTGAGACAGTATGCGGTGTGAAGATGGGGTGGATGGGGACAAGTACACAAGAGTCTAAGTTATCAAATGTGCAGAAGTGCTCCTGCTCCTCCAACTGAGGTTGTGAACAGGCACAACAATTTATGATGCTACATCAGATAATGTTGTTATTTTAGGTTCATGAGACATATTTGCCTCAGCTGACTTTAATCTGAATACATCAATATGCACACAGACAAACAGAGCTCATGGAAATAAGATACCAAGCTGCAGCTGCAAGGTGTTTAAAGATTACAGGCTTACTGCAAAGTGTTCAAAGTAGTTTACTTAGTTTGTTGCTTATGCATATTGAGAGTTCAAAATACTTACATAATGTAGAAGCATAGCATAGTATAATGTTTTAAATCCATACTGATGTAACCAGAAGGGCGTAGTAGAGAGGTATGTTTGTGTAGTCAGTTGAATATATTCAGCATGCACCAGCGGGGTATATCTGATTGAGCTTATGCACCAACCAACAGAACATATGTATAGATCGAGACTATGAAACCAGTAAGTTGTTAAAAACACGTGTTGACTCAGGAAAACTTTATTTCGGCTCTGATATAGACAAAACTAAAAATAAATATGATAACTCTGAATACCTGAGGGCCCATTTTTGTTATACTAGAACTAAAGTTACAGTACAATGCAAGAAACAAGTGTGTCTTAGTTTTATTTAAATAGGCTGGATCCATACATAACTGTGTGCGTGCATGTTGGGGGGGGCGGTGTGGGGTTAAATTACTTTGACATTTCAGCACTTTTAATTCAAGAGAGGGAACACTGTGGGTACGGTGAGGGGCGTAGATGGGGGACTTGCTGAGAGGACTCTACTGTGCGGATGAATTGATTTGGTTACCTTAGTGCCCTTCTCTCCTTGCCTGCCCTCTAAACCAGCAGCCCCCGGGGGTCCCTGAGGAGGAGAGGACACTGCATGTCAACACAGCATCAACACAAACTGACTGTACAAGACGGTACAACAAGTAAATGTTCATCATTGACCTTTCACAATATTTCAGAGAAGAAAACACAACTCTATTCATCTGTTGGTATTTTGTTTCGTTATCCCTAACAAGGGATGATCATCACCAATAGATATTTTGTAAGGTCATCTCGAGAGCCTCTTGCCATTTCAGTTTCCTCTTTAAATATATAGCTTGCCTGGTAAATACTTGGTGGGCGCTGTTTTTGAGCAGGGTAATGATCCAATGCCCTTGAATGTGCACTCCTTGAGTGATTTGAAGGTCTATTTGAATGATTGGACATGCCTTTGTCTGCCCTAAAAGACACAGCCTTCTCCAGCCATGCCATGGGTTGGCAGGTTGTCTTGTCTGTCTGGTGAGCTCCACCTCCAGTCGTCCATCTTCAGAACCGCTCTTCATCCAGATTCCACTCTCATCCTCGGCCGACTGAAGCCTGAGTGTTACTGACTGAGTGTCTATAATGTAGGCTCGCCTCCTGTGTTGGAGCTCTCCTCTTCTTCTGATGTGTGCCTCTTAGAGGTGGGGAAGAGGCAGGCTCTTGATCAGCCCAAAGAGCCATCTCAATTATATAATGCAGCTAAAGTCTTTGTGTAGGGGAATTCTCTTTTCGAGGTTGCCTTTTGGTCAGCTCTGCAGCATCAGGTGTGTCTTAAGTGCGTACAATTGCCATCAGTCCCGAGAATGGATAAAAGGTTAAACAATTAAGTAGCAGAATTAAAGTCAGATAAGACTAATTACTTTTTAATGAAGCAAAGTTGAATGCATTTTCAAGCATTAAGGCATTAGCAAATTAGATTGGATACTATTGGCTGTTATGCTAAATTGACTTATTCAGAATCATAGGCTGTGCTGGAGAGAGATTGTTGCATTTTTTTTTTCTACAGGCCGAATGCTGAGAAGACAGAGTCTGAAGCCACCTAAACAACTCCTGCTGCAGAATTTTGTATTCTAGAGAACCAGCTCTCGGGAGCAGCAGGATTCATCTTAGGTCCTATTTTTTCCCTAAGCCATTAAAGACCTATGAGTGATAAAATAGCCCTATTCCTTCCCATAATCCCATGGCCATTTAGCTGCAGCATGTGCTGATACCATGCTAAATAGTCAGAATGCAAATTTTGTTGGGCACATTAGAAAAGCAATCAACCCCGGTTTTAAAATGCATGACATGTTTCTCTCCCATTGGACTGAGCCTTGGAGTCTTTCTTTGAAATGCAGTCAGTCATTTGAGATAGTGACTTTTCTTTCAAATTCAGGAGAATAGCAGCTCATTTTCATGTGGACTTGGAGCTTCACATCGTATTGGAAATATTGTAATGTTCAACCTCAGATGTGTGCATTCAAAAAGCAGCTTACTGGCATTTCAGTTATCTCAAACTCATACTGTAATATGAGATACAGAGAGAATAAACATCAAATAAACATACACTTTTAATTTGGTAAAATCTTAGTTTTCTCTCCTAACTTGCTTTTTATAACTTTGGAAATACTAACCGAATAACCTAGAAATAAAGTATAATCCACTTCCCTTTTAAAATCACATCAAAAGTGGGCAATCCCAAAGTCCCCCCCTCTCCTGTCATAACCTCCTAACAACTTTAGCTGGTCTATGTAATGCCTTTGTTTTGCTCTGACTGTCAGTCCAGCAGCCACGGATCAATATTGTGTCAGACTTGCTGTATACCTCTCTCGCTTTCTTCCCACAGCCACAAGGGCGTAATGAGTTTGGACCCAGGGCTCTTTTGTTCCAGCTGCTTTGGAAAGCCTTTTCAATTTCTTGCTAAAAAAAGATTCATGAATTTCACATCCTGCCATTCATTTCTCAACATGCTTTAAGGGGGATTTATTTTGCAGACAGCGCAACGCCTTGACCCCTGAAATCTTCCACTTTGTTTTCCCAACTCTACTTTTAATGAAAATGAATCTCTCCTGCTTTTCTGCCAAGATTGAGCTGTTGAGGAGATGTTGTTATAAAGCAAAGAGTACAATGCCAACAAATACACACAATAATGTTTACAACACTGTTGAAGGGAGATTTGACTGAATAAGACTGAGTAAGAGATTTGATATCAAAACAACACACTCATGCATAGATACAATGGTCTATCTTGGGATGTTTTGATGGCATCACACTTACTCTTTTGCCAGGTGGTCCGGGTGGGCCAGATTCTCCTGATGGACCTGGAGGTCCCTGAAAACATGAAAGAGAAAGGAGGATGCTATTACAGACACAGACACAAGTTGTGTTAGCAAATGAGTCAATGCTGATATGAATTTTGATTGAGCGAGAACATATTGGGGAATATTCAGCCAGGATCGTCCAGAAGAGTTGAGCCAAAACTCAAAGTTGGATGAGGCACTTAACTGCCTGAAATGATACATACTGTGATTCCTGACACACTCTCTTCCAATTATGTGAGGTAATTGCAAGCAATCAAAACACTTTTCTATCATTCGCATTTGTTTGGTAGGCAGCGTTATTCAGCTGTTTGATAGGACACAGTTACATATTAATTACAAATAACTCAAGGATAGATATGGTTTCCTCTTAAATAGCACTGTGTCATTATACAAAAGTGTATCAGATGTTAATATACCTTTCTAAACACTGTTTTCCATTTCAGAATTCAATCAGAGTTCATGAACATTCATTCATTCAAAATTGAAATATGTAACATTCATGTTCAATTGTTTGTATGTTTTTGGCATTGATAAAGGCTCATTAACATTCATGAATGTTAATTGAGAGTTGTGAATAATAGCGCTTTGCACAGAGCCAGGACATCACTGGCTTTTATTTCTAATTACATTTCATGAATCTGCAAAGCAGATAAGTCTATTTACCTTACTCCCCAGAGTATGGACTCAATATCATGAATTAAAATGCTGCAGTGTTCATTTTTTACTGACTAGATGTGATAACAGCTATCACTGCAATGCACTTTTGGTGGACTTCTTTAAAATAAAAATAATGTCAAAAGTAAATATTTATACACAGTGGTAAAGTAGCTGAATATTATGAAAGTTATATTATATAAGGTGTTTGTAAAGCGTCCCTTAACTGAATCATAAAAGGTGCATGATGTATGCTCATGCAATCATTTGTTCTGGCCAAATATTTGTGAAAAACCAACTCACCGCCTGTCCAGCCTCCCCATCATCTCCTTTCTCTCCTGATTCTCCATCAGTTCCCTGTAGAAGAGGGATGTGCTGGTTAGATAATGTATGCCAATCACAAATAGTTATCTTATACCTTAGATATCATAATGCTCCAATAATGGAGTTAACATAATTTACAATACGAAAAATTGCATAATATGGCTACAATATTTCATACTTACAGCGACACCGGCTTCTCCAGGAGGACCAGGGTCTCCTGGGAATCCAACAGGACCCTGCCAGAGAAAAGGAATGCATCAGAGTGGCACTAGTAACCTGAGGCGCTGCAATTGAGACATCATTTCCCTGAACATTGGGATTAAGGAAAGTCATTAAGACAGTCATTTATTCTAGGTGCACCCGATGACAACCATTGAAGGCACTTTGATGGACTTAATGATGATGTTGCAAATCCGTGAGAAAAAGCCCCCCTTGCATTCCATTACCGTGCGGCATAAAATATAAACTCTGTCAATTAAAAGGCTTTTTAGCTCTTGAATATGTTCTCGCATAAAATTGCCGGATTCAAGGCTGGTGAGGGAGGTTTACTCTAAGCAGTGTATTCGAGCATGTTCGTCTGAGCGCTGGAAAACACTCTTTGCTGATTGTGAGAGTATTTGGCAGACTTACAGGGTTGCCTTTTGGACCGTCATCCCCAGGGGGTCCTTTGGCACCGGCAGGTCCAGCAGATCCAGAGGGGCCAGACTCTCCTTTCTCTCCTCTCTCGCCTTTAGGCCCCTACAGTAGCGGGGGGTAAAAGAGGATATTCATCAGTAGAGTACCACAGGGGGCCGCAATAATAGCCTACACTGAACTGGATAAAAACTGATGTGTGGACACAGCCTGCTGAGAGAATGTTGGATTCAAAGCGGATATCAGTGTGAGTGCCAGAGGACCGCAACACTGCAGATGTTGAATAAGGTAGAAAAGTATACCTGCGTTTTTCAGCTGCATGAGCTCTTAGGTATAATGTTACTGGGTTTTTACAGTTCTGTTTTGTATTATGCATGAATGGAATAAGCGTAGCAATGTATTATTATATTATATTGTGTCAAATCTTCAAATGAGTCATAACATTTCTTTTTGTGAGTAGTATTTAATGCACACACTAATGATGTCTACAGTAAATTGTATAGTTCGGAATTATTGAGTAATTACTGTCCAAATGCCATTAGTACTTAATGAAACACTTCAATGTAGAATGACTTTAAGGATAACTGAAAGGCTATGGGTTGGGCTGTACTTTTGATTGAGACTCAAGCTGCACACTGACTTTGGCAATGTCAATGACACCAGCCGCTTGCTGGGAAAGTAGCAGGGGACATTATGAATGCTTGTTACCATGCTCCACTCCCACTGGAGATAGGCCATATTTTCAATCTGCTGTTGTACCCCAATAATGATAAATGACACAGCCATCAATGATGGGTGATTGGTAAAAGTTAAATAAATATCTGTGGGGCAATTACATAAGCAAGCACCTGGATATGGTAAATTAACATGCACTCTTTAGAATTGTTTACTTTTTTGGCAATCACCATAACAAACACTAATACGAACAATCTACAAACACGGTATTGAAGCGGAGTAACACACCTTTGTATATCCTTCACTTCTGCACCATTGTGGCTATCAAAATAGGGTATAACGTAAAGCTCTACACATAGGGTGTGTTGTTTTAATGCCATCTTGCTTCATAGTTGCTGCAATAATTGTTCTTTAGGACAGAAGCACCACAGCGTATCCTCCTGGTAATTATGTCTTAAGAGTCTGGGAAGAGACTCAATTTGGCAGGCCATGTGGACATGGTGTGCAAAGCAGAAGAGCCATGCTGAGATGAACAACCAGCCCCAATGTGAGGAGAAATTACTTTCAGTGTGATGAATACACAGTGCCACACCGAAGAAAAAAAGCCTTCTCGTCAGATTGGATTTTGCTCTATATTCGCCTTAAGCTATCCATTAAGCATCTGTTTTCCTGGCGATAAACTTCAAATGTATATTGCTGTTGTTGCTTATACTGTTTACTACCTTGTTGCAGCAACACAACATTTTACCAACCTTACTAGGGCGTACTTTTAAGCATTCTAGAATAAAGACAAGGTACTTTTTTAGTAAGTAAAGGCTCTGTAAATAATCATGCTAAGGGTGATTGGTATGTTAAAGCCTAAAAAAAACGTCATACGTGTTGATAAGCTACCTACACACACATAATCATGATGGCATAAACATACATAAAGGAATACAAACATTGGTTACTCTTGTAACACATATCCAGATTGACAAACAATCTCACTCACCCCAGTTCCAGCCTCTCCGGGTTGTCCTGGGTTTCCGGCCTCACCTTGTTCGCCCTGTGGTTAGACAAATGTCAGAGTCTGGACAAACAAACATTTACCCTCCACATGGAGAGTTGCAAATTCACATGAAGTGTTTTTAAAAGTTACATTATTTACTGAAATAGTTCTCCATACAGTAATCCATATCAACAAAAGACAGTCATATAACTTTACTTTTAAAGCAGTTGATACAGAAACTGTATTCAAAGTGGCCCTTTTAAGAGTTGGTAGCCCTTCATTTTTCATATTCCAGACTCATTTAAATTGACATGGTAAGGTATTAAACATTTATAGCCTGCAGTAAAATGGACGAATCTTGTGTTGTAAAACGGACATTACTAGGGTCAAGTCACTAAGTCAGACAGAAGGCCTGGGTTTATAAAGGGAAAAGACTGCTGGTAGTAACAAAGGGGGCTGGAATTAGTTGGCCAGCAGTATTTAAGTCTCATTGACAAACGTCACGTCAGGCAGGCTATCGTTGTGACTCTTACCTTCTCGCCAACTGATCCCATGGGGCCCACACCACCTGGAGGGCCTTGGGGACCCTGCAGCAGGAAATGAAGAAAGAGATGAGTCATCCTCCATTTGGTAGTGGAGTACACTTGATGATATCCAGGCAAGACCAGTTAAGATAGGTGAGTTATTGCCACTAATGATGTGTTTAACATTATGTCACAGTCTTAAACACAACAGGTACATTACTATTATATCACTTTGTCTGTTATCAATCAGCCATACGTACATCAGCTCCACTAGAACCCTGAGGACCTCTGGGACCAGGGGGACCGGGAGGGCCCTGTAGAAAAGAACAGTGTTTTTAAAGTGCATTAAACAATTAAAGTAAATTAAAGTGTTTGCAAGAAGCAGAGGAGTGTCTTACCATGGGGCCAACATCACCGTTCTCTCCCTTCTCACCAGGAGGTCCAGGAAGACCCTGAGGATAACCAAAACAAAGAACGTTTTATTATCAGTAAAGAAAGTAATCATCATATGAGCACAAGATGCTGTTGGATGAATAAGCAATTGTTATCTTATTGATTTATAGTTGTTTTGCTGCTGTTAAATGCATTAACATCATCTGTAACGGCTTGATATTCATTTTTCAAATTTGATTTGACTGTGAGAATAAATTGCAGTGATGCACTGAGATATGTAATATCTTCATGGGCCAGAACATGCATGTTTTAGCTGCAGTCTTGTCCTATTATCTGTTCAATAAAATATTCAATGAATATACCCTGAGCAACGTCAAGAACAAGTCCTACTAGATTAACTAAACTAGAGACCTTAAAAAACAGACAATGTTGTGCAGACAAACTGAATAGAGGACTAACCTAATAAGGAGCAGTGCAATTCAGTGATGACACAAGGAGTCATCTCAATATGTATCCCTAGCACATATACTAAATATATCAAATAGCTATTTGAATGAGGTACAAGGCATAGAAGGGCAAGCATGCCATGCATTGACAAGCCAAACTTAACCAGACTTTCTGAACTATCTTTTGATAGTGAAGAACTCATCAGTTATGTATCTGAAATGTTCACATTTGGATGTCAGCAGGGTTTAAGCTTCCTTATCAATACTCAGGCAAAGGGGGGATTGTTTTATTCTAAAATGCTTTCCCCGGCTCCGCTGACATGTAAGACAAGACTCCTCTTGAGTTTGCTTTTCCTTTCTAATCAGTAAAGGTTTCATCTTCACACAAAAGGTGCAGACATAGATGTAGCTCACTCATGCATGGGAAATGAGCCGCTTGGTCAAGACCTCATATGTGCGTTTGATCCCTGACATTTCTTCCAGTAATTGCCGTGATTAAAAAGCTGTGCCCTGTTTCGCCTTCTGTGTGTGTGTCTGATTTTAATTCAGAAGCAATTTGTCATTAGTGTAAGGTGTATGATTGCTAGGTAGGAAATCAGAAAATGCATTCCTTTACATGTGGTTGGACCATAAACGGACTATACGCTGGCAGTTTGTGTATATGTGCATTGCTATACATCAAAGTTTTGTTTTTCGCCCCTGTTTGCAAGCATTTTCCGTGGGGATTAAAAAGTGTAAGTAGCTGCATGCTGATTCCTTCCGTGGTAAGAAATCTCAACTGTGTAAAGGTCGCCCCAGTCTGAGATCATTAGCCGCGCTACTAATTATGCAGCATGGTGAATGTGCTCGATGAGGAACTGACTATTGGAGCAGGTCAATCCCCGCAATTAATGGAATAGCTATGGGAAGTAAATGACTTCCAATTAAAAGTCCATTGAATACAATCCTGCTGAGATAGGATAGTACCTTGGAGGGATGAACAGTAGTTTATGTAATTTCATCAAGACCCCAATCTCTGCAGTAAACTCGTGAGGTTTTTAGCTAAAGGAGTTGATTACTTATAAAACCGATAATTACTAAAACAATTGGTTACTAAAGAGGGGAAATACCTATCTTGTTAGACTATTATTACAATGATACAAAACATAATCAAGCCTAGTTGTAGCATGGATTGGTTGTGTGTTCATTACGTTGTTCTATTTCTTTTTAACCTTAGTATTTTCAGTGGGGCTTAAACTAAATCCTTGGTTGCGTAGAGCCTACTTTACCTTACGCTTATAACATCAAAAAGCAAAATGTAGCTCAGATTATCATGCCTTTTTCTCAAGTGGCATCAGTAGATGGTGTTGGCAGGAAATAAAGGCAGTCGATGGAATCTTTGAGGCTAATAGCTTGGTCAACATACAAAACGCACCAAAGATCTGATCAAAAAGTATACTACATAGGTGTAGGTGTTAACCAGCTTAACCAGCTAGTGCTTTCATTGCAACGGGTGATGTTTGTAGAGCATGCTATTGCAAAGCAGTTAAATGACAAACATATCATCCATAGCAGATAACTGTAGTTTAAAATATCAGCAAATGTTTGAATGGTACTGACCTGCAGACCAATGGGACCAGGAGGCCCAGGGAAACCTCTGGAGCCTTCATCTCCCTTCTGCCCAAACATACCCTGCTGACCTCTGGGACCAGGCTCTCCATCACCTCCCTTAAAAAACACACACATACACACACATTCACTGGGTCCATTCCTCTCAGGTTTAACAGTTAAAGCATTTTTATGTGTTGTTAACAAATATGTCCTTCTATAAGCTTTCAAAGCACTGTTGGCAAAGATGGTGTTGCATGCAATTACTCAAATAGTCATTACAATGTGTGCAATTATACAATATAACACAGAAGACACATTCAAAAGTGTCTGGTCTCAATCAGGAAAAACATTCAAGGTCTTTCTGTTAGGTTTGTGATGCTGCAGACATCATACATTCGATCAGGTATTTCGGACAGTTGTACTTACAGCAGGACCTGGTGCACCTATGGGACCTTGGAGACCAGATGGGCCAGGAGGACCCTAAACACAAAGAAGAAAAGTTTACACAAATGTAAAACAATTATGTATTGGGTTAAGTGTGTTGTTCTGTAACCAGGCATCTCTTAAGGAAATCTGTAACACCACAAACTACTTAATTATTTTTGAAAAATGGATGTGAAGGTGTGTTATCTATCAAGGAATAAATGGACTTCCGAAAACGCACCTGTTCTCCCTTGTCGGCTTTGCTTCCTTTCTGACCGGGCTCTCCAACCTCTCCCTGGAAAAGAGAAACACACTCAGCTCAAGTTTGCTTCTTTTCCAAATGTCAACGGCTTATGAAAAAAAGACTGCAGCTTTACAAAAACAACCAATATCTGCAGCTATACCTGGTTGAAGGCACAAATATGGAAATGTGAGATTATTACTGTCCACTTTGTTGCATCGTTAAAGTCCTCAGAGACATAGGTTTGGCAGCTCAGTAGAATGCCATAAAGTAACATTCAGGGGCATAATTATTACAGGAGATGGAACGAGCAACAGTATTTCACTTTAACATCTCGTCTAATTGTGTTTGGTGGCACATTTGGTTATGAAGATGGATAGGCAAAAGTGAGAGAGACATATTTCCCATGCAGATGGAAAGAGTGAACTTGGGGATGAAGATTGATTGGCAATCTGGTTCCATCCTTAAACATGTCTCAGTTTTGCAATGGAAAAGGAGTTGTAACTGGGCCAATAAGATGTGGTGGGTGAGTGTGTGGGACTGACCTTGTCACCATCTTCTCCAGGTGGACCCTGAGGTCCAGCAGGTCCGGGCAGACCAACAGGACCCTGGACACCATCACGACCAGCAGGACCTTGAGGCCCTTTCTCACCCTATGTGAACAAAGACATTTGTTTGAATTAGATCTTGAAACACCTAGTACAGCAGAAAACAAACACGTTTTAGATAAAAGAAAGATTTGTTGTTGGCCACTGTAGCAAAGAAATAAATACTTACAGGTGCTCCCTTCTCTCCTGCAGGTCCGGGGGGACCCTGAGGGCCAGGTCTGCCAGACAGGCCAATTGGACCAGCCGTACCAGCAGGACCTCTTTCACCAGAAGAACCCTGTGAGTGGGAGAAAGAGAGTGAACTTGTTTTTTTGTCGAGAGTTTGATACGTATCTTATATAGTTCTGTTAGCCTGAGTCTAAATATAACCTGAGTATTCTGAACAAAGCCACAACCCACGAAGTCCCAGTGCTAATGGATCAACTCACACATACACACCTACATACACAAAGCTCTTTTCAGAAGGAAACTGAGAAAACAGCAGGGGCAGGTGGCTTTTAAGTTATCAGAAAGCTGTTCTGCTCCTTAAAAGCAGCCAGCATTGTCTGCTCTAGGGGACCCGACATCTTGGTGGCTCTCTGAGCAGCTCACTGCGGCTGCTGCAAATGCATTTCTGGATGAAAGAGGCTGATGCCGTGTATCAGTACTCAGATACGCCTAAACCCATAAGACATGACGAAAAAATGTTGTATCTCTGATGCACTCAATTATCTCAATGTACATTTATAGTTATATAAAAGTATTTATTCAATGTATTTGGTTAATTTTCATAATAAATGCATTTTCCTCATGCAAAGGCTGTGTGGTAGCAAAGTGAATTACACTGCTATCGTGAAAAAAAAAGTTGCGTGTCCAATTCAAATGTTGGAGGTTTTTCTTTTAAAATAAAAAAGCCTTGAGGAAACACAACTTGACAACAATCTTCAAACTGGTGTGACCCTGTTATTTCTACTCTACAGTGTGAAGTAAGGCACCTATGTATGTCTGGTTTACATCATTATAATCTTCATTATGATCGCTGAAAATCAATGAACAATTTCTGATAACACCTGCATTCACTTATGTAGAAGAGTGAGGGAGGCAACGGTCATGATGTCTCAATGACAGATATATAAAATTAAAGAACAAATATTTAACTAACGTTTGTGTGCAGGTTACTTATTTGTCAATTGTGTATTTGAGTAATTTGAGTAGTATTTTACGAGTCCAATAATAATTGATGCTAAATTAATAAAAAAATGTTCAATCAAGATATTGATGCATATCTAAGTGCTAGAGTATATCCTGAGCAGAACATTAAACACAATACACACACCGTTTTCCATTAACACAATCCTATTATGTGGAAACCTGACTTAAATTAATAACATAACATTTGAAACTTCAATTAGGGCCGGTTTGATGATATAACATGTTTTTTCATATTGTGTCATATGTGCAGCAGCTGGTGTTTAGTGATTTGACTGTTAGGGTTAAAATACATGGATAGGTGTAAAAAACAACAACAGCATGATTAAGAATGAAAAGAAAAACAATCTATTTTGACAGCAGCAGCCCGTCACATCATGCTAACCATACCGATCGGTTTTGCGAAGAACCTCTAGAGACTCTGCGACAATCTGAGAAATATGAACACAGCAGGCGTAAAATGCCACGAGTCAGCCTTTGCGACGGGTGAGGCAGGTGTAGGAGCAACACCGGGGATGACTAGACACTGACTCACCGTATGGCTGTGGGGGTGATGTTGTGTATGTTTGTGTATGTGTTTGTTTGGGTCTGTTTCTGTGTGCCAAAGCGCAATGGAGCAGGCAGTCTTGATACTCAGATTCTCTTTCGGATGATCGCTCCTACGACAAATCGCTGTGTGCATTGGGACAAGATGACATTTGGTGATGCTTTCATAGGAAAATTAATAATCAAACACTGATTACGTGACCATGATGGCTTAATGAGTTGATGTTTACTACACATGTACTTAGTTTACTAATTTACACAACTAAATTGATTTTCTTTGACTTAAGTTTGATTTTTCTCTCACGTCTGAAATTCCATTGTTTGACTCTAATGCTAGTGTGGCTGCAGTTTTAACTGATCTTATTTACCTTCTAATACCTGCTGGATTTGAAAAGTCAGAGGCTCTCCTTTATCTACTTGAGTTTCAGCTGTGATGATCTTGGGCAAGGCATTTAACAGCTGCTACAGACAAGAATGTGTGAGTGTCTGAATTCATACTGTAAATGTGCAACACTGTCCAGCTAAGAAAGAGCATGCAGCTAACCAGATCTTACCCGGGGCAATTGAAGTTTAAGATTAATAAATAATCCCAAAAAAATATATATAGCTCTGTTCACAAGTTTTTCTGAAATATCCCGTGTCCCTGCTGGTTCTGTCCTGGCCAGGTTTCCTTTGGAAAATGTATGTTTCTAATCTCAATGGGGCTTAGCCGATTAAATATAGGTTTAATTAAATCATAAATCATAAATGAAAAGCAAGTATAAAGATGGGCAGGCAGTTAGGCAAGGGAAATAAGAGGCAGTTTCAAAACATTCGTCTGATGATGTAAAATGCTTGGCATATGCAGGCTGCACTGAAACATGAAATACTCTGCACAAGCCTTCACGCTAAGCAATATCACAAACATAAATATTATATGTCAGGAAAAAAACAAGACAGAGAGGAAAGAAGATACTTTGATCTCAGGTAAAAGTATACTTACAACAGGACCAGGTGGACCTTGGGGCCCCTCTCCTCCCTTCAGACCTGCAGGGCCCTGAGGAACAGAAGGGGTAATCACATGAGATGTCTGTTGAAAACGGTGTTACGTTCAGCATGCACATTCTTTCTACAGTATTGCTCTGTATTTAAACATCTCTTAAACCAATCCAGTCTGGACTGTATATCTTTGTTTACTACTTTGTTAAATTGGCCTAAAATAATTGTGAATGTGAGTTTAATTTGCACATGAACATTTGTGTATAATTTGCGATTTCTGGAATACTTTTGAATGCCAATGTTTATGCCTGTGTGTGTATATGTGTAGCTCCCAAGTGGACCACAAAAGAGCACATGGCAGTATGGGGAATGAGTCTCTGTTGGCTGTGGCTGGGTGCTGAAGTCAATTCCAATGGGAGGAAACAATCAGTAGTGCTGCTGGCCTGCAGAGTCTCCATGACCTTGAGGATGCAGGCAGCGAAACACTCCCTCTCCCCACAGTCTATCCATTTCCAAACACCTCAGTCTAATACTAACATTTCCCACTTAATAATTTATTACGTAAATAATAACTTTGCTGTCCCCTACAAAAAGGTTGGCACTGAATTAAGAACAATTTAAGTCGTTGACCTAAACCACTTCTATAATAGTGGCCCATGATGCATTGTGGCGGTATAAACAGTGGTGTCAGTGCTGTTGGAGCGATGCATAGGCACGCCTGTTCATTTGTAAGATGTCACTTTGAGTTTCCTCTGAACCCGATTGATTGCTAGAAGTGAATTCCAGGGCTGGTGTTTCTAATGAAGTGAATGGCTCTAGATAGATGCTGGTTATTTGTTATGTTGCAATGTTCTGTCACTTTCTACTAGCAAACACATGTAGGGGGAAATAGGTTCAGGTGAAGTGTAGCTCTTACCGTGGCGCCAGGTAGACCTCTTTCTCCAGGGAAGCCTCGAAGGCCGGGGGGTCCGTCTTTACCAGCAGATCCCTGGGGTCCTGGGTCTCCCTTTACACAGAGACACACATGTCTGTGTTAGAATGTGTGTACTTAAATGTACTTGCTTTATTCCATGAGTGGAATGAATTGCTACAATATAAAGCTTGGAGATCAGCTAGAGGGAATTCAAAACATAAAAAGATTATAGACTATACACATCTGACACATATAATGTATACTAATGACTTTATACATCCCAGCAGGAACAGAAGTATATTTGTTTTGTAGCTGACATCCATCTCAATGGGCCATTAGCCGCAATTAGTTTGAGATATGTGTGTTTTCTGTGGATTCAATAACAGTCAGCACTCGGTCAACAACTCTCAACCAAGCTGGTATTGCTTTTACAGAATCAGCTATAACATGAAAAGATTTTAGCCTCAAAACTCCAATCTAGAGACAGAATTGTGTTTAAAATGTTTCATAATATATAAAAAAGATGTATTGTTTAAAGGATAAAAAAATCTAAACAAAAGTGTAATATATCAAGGGTGACTGACATCAAAAGCACAAAGATATGTTTTGACAGAAATGAGCAGAAAGTGAGTTTGCTATAAGAAAAGCATGTTAGCAAAACTTGGTTCAGGTTCTACAACTGTACACATGATCTCAACGTTTCGTAACCCTCACCACAAACACTGAACTAACTTCTAGAGATAGCGCCGATAATTGCATGGGAACCTTGTTTACTTCTTGGTTGACTTTGAAAGATTCTGGCTTTGTTCTCTTTCTTTCTTTATTGGCCGGCAGATTTATCTGCGAACATGGAGGCAGAGTAGAGTGGGCTTGAGAGGTAAAAGAGGATTTGGGGCTCTGCTGCCAAGACCTCCACAAAGTGTCCCTGGCATACAGATGCACAGGACTGAGTGGAGAGGGGAGGAAAGTGGGACTGTGAGTGGCAGAGGGTTTGGAGTTTGCCGACGGACTTGATTAAACTGTCTGCTTGGCGAAGACGGGAAGAAAATGAAAGCAGAAGACAGGGTGTTTGAGGGAGGGGATGATCAGGGCAGGCTGAGTGCTTCTGGGAGTTATTTCTTTTTTTGGAGCAGCCTATATTTCTACATAATGCATTCTGTCTGCTAATAATGGGCTCTCGATTGCTGGCCAGGGAGGGCCAGGAAGAGAATGCCCCAACTCTTAGCCACTGTATCCTCAGCAGATGTTTCCAGAGTCTAATAACGTACATAAAGTATTGGTGGGACTCTGGTGTTTGCTGATGTGTACTTCCGGGTTGAATTTAGAATTGAACTCCAGAAATATAACTGTTTGTGAAAGCAGCTGGCCAATCTCCAGAATCGAATCCTGTACGATAATTGCAACTATTCATCTTGCAGCTAACCTCCATACTGTTTGTCTGAAAAATCTGATACAGATAATAACTACATCTGAAGCCACTCTACTATTAAGACCGCAAATGAGCATTCATTTAAGAACAATAATTGTTTGGAATACTTTTCTAGTCCAAGTACTGAACATACCTTTGCTCCCTCCTTGCCAGCAGATCCTGGAAGACCCTGCTCTCCGGGCGGGCCGGGGGGTCCAGGGTGTCCTCTCTCACCAACGGGACCTGTCTCTCCGGTTGGACCCTAAGATGCCATAACACAGTAGATTTGCAGTTCAAAACATCAAAATGAGAGCTGTTATAGCTGCATTGAGGCCATTGGTACACAACACCATTAACACAATACAATACACTGCTTGCTCTACACGTACATACATTTAAAATGTTAGCAAGGCCCTGAAAAGCTGTTACCGTTTTAATACACAGATAATATTAATATTAATTTAATAAAATGTGTCTGAGCCACTTTAGTACTGCTGCAGTGATTTTCCAAAAGAATAAGCAGTTGTTTAAGATGATTACAATGTCAGATGATAAGATGTCAATTCAATGTATTCATTAAATAATAAAGGTCTCCTACCTGGGGCCCGACGACACCTCCTGGACCTGGTGGACCAGTTTTTCCTTGGAAACCCTGGAGAGAAACATTACAAAGGATTAGTTAAAGGTTTTATAATATCAAAGGGAAGCACGTTGATAATCTACTAAAACCCAAGGAAAGACACCGAAGGGATTCCACTGGAATTTGTTTCATAATCAGGGAAATATGTCTTGGCTTTGTATTGCTATATATATCATGTAGTAAAAATACGTTCTAAGGGTATATTAAACAAACAAGGATTAATTTAATAACACTACATTGCTGGCCGGTAATTACCTTAAGGCAAACATACAGTATTGTGATATATTGTAAACAGAGATCTTTCAATTGATTAGACATTAGGGGGAGATGGGCATATGTCAGAGGGTGTACAGTATATGTATACACATGGTGAATATAGATGTGTATGTGTGTAGATATTGTATGTTCAACTTTTGTATCAGGGAGTGTACAGTATATATGGATATACTACTCAAGTAAAGATGAAGGATTGAAAGTTTTCCTGAGAACTGAATAATGGCTTGCATGCACTGCAGCTTGTAAACCCCTCGTATGCATAAACATATAAAACTGGATAAGGGTTTTATGTAAAACAGTTAAAAAAGTGAACTTAAATTCAGAAATCCCATTAAAATGCTTGCCTTGACATGATTATTAAACATAACACTAGTGGTCATACATCTTCTCTTTGGAATAACCAAATCCACTTCAAAGAGCAATACAATAAATAATAAATAAAACCTGAAGCGCATCGTGCACAGTTCTCTGTTTCAAACCCTAATATGATATCTAGGGAATCAAGCTCCAGTGAAGGCACAGCAACAAAGAGAAACAACGGTCTCTCGCTAGAATGAAACCAAGCTTTCAGGATGCCCATTCATGAAGTTCATGACCTGAGACAAAAGTGCAATATTTTACACAAACGATCAAGCACAACTGACTGGATGTGGACTAAATGCAATTGACAGGAGCCATTACTTGTCTGGCCACTTGACCAAGGGGCTGGCAATAAGATCACCAACCAATTCAGGAAAACAATTTTGATCTCCCTTACCAATGGGGACAAGAGGGCTCCCTACAATGCTAACAACAAAGAGCCATCTCTTTCTCTGCTCTAGGCCACAGACCTGTGATCGGGTTGCCATACCTGCACAAATCCAGACAACTATTCATTTGCATCTTGTCTGTTGCACTAGTTTACTTTCAAAGCCCATAGTTGATGTGCTTTGAGTACAAATGTAAAAGGCAGAATCGGACCAATCAAGAACGATACAAGTTCAACATCTCAAGTGTCGACTCAAACACTGCAGCACAAATAAGATGAATTTTTGTCCGCTGGGTGAAAAACAATCCAATCTCCATTGGATTGAGATAAGGAAAGACTGGTATCTTTACCACGCATTTAGTCGTCTAGTAGAGACCTATCTGCCATATATAAGTTTCTAAATGCTGAGTAAAGCCAGGCATGTAAACATGTAGATATCCTATAGTGAAACAGTAAATGGGAAGGGATTAGCATAAAGCAAACACATCAAACTCCAAAGTCAGAGTTGTGGGTGCACACTGACACAGTTCCACTTTGCCACTTGATTTTTGAAAACATCATTCATCACACTTTACACAAAACCACTTTTTAACTGAGGCATTTCTATATCATTTAAAATCATAGTTTATTATCCTACAACCAAGCAAGAACATTTCCAGGCTTAGAAGGGAAATCCTGGCTGATTTATGACTTCCGTCTTATTGATCATTGTGTTGTGATTTATGGAAATGTTTTATTCAACGGCAACCCTCAAGCCAGGCTGTTCAGCCACAGCCCTGATTCAGAGACACCAATTCAAATCTGTATTTGCCCTTCCTTAAATGCAAGTTGTGTTGCCGGGAATGTGTGCCTTTGAGCATCTTTATTGCTGTGATCTATTCTTATATTGGATACTTGTGGAGCATGTTCATAAGCGCATAAATCTACAGCCATTACAGTAACACCTTAATGAAGACTCTATGGTTATCGCTTGAATAGCAGCAAAGGCAGGGAAGCAGCCATGTGTGGGGTATTCAGTATCTATAGGAAAGAGGCAGGCAGAAAGGGAAGCTTTAATGATAGAGGTGATGATCAGTCAAGCTATCAGTAGAATGTATTGCTCCTGAGTCTCGTCAAACCAAGGTTCACTGACGCATACAAAGTACAGCGGTGTGGCAGTTGAAACAGGGGATTGCAACTAGATGTGATCACAGATTCAAATTTGGACTTGATTCTGTTTTTTTATGTCCCATGGGAAATGCCATCTTTGCACCGATACATCTCCATGAACAGCTTTGAAAATGTAAAGGTTAAAAGCCTATTCTCATCAAGCTCATAACTGCATTCTTTAAACGGCTGAACCACTATGTTGTGCAGCTGCAACAAATGTATGTCTACTGGTATTGTTTACCTCGGTTACAGTATTATTGCTCGATTATTTTAGAGCAATGAAACCTTGTTGCAACTGGACAGTCTTAGTTTAGCATCTTTCTATTGCATATTTGTAAACTTGCCAATGTAATAAGAAGGAAAAGCTGCACCAGAAAATGATGATTTCCCAGCTCCCTGGTGTCCATCTCTATGAGATAGGAGTCTGAGCCATCTGGATTAACTCAGGCAGAATGCGTGTGTGTGTGTGTGTGTGTGTGTGTGTGTGTGTGTGTGTGTGTGTGTGTGTGTGTGTGTGTGTGTGTGTGTGTGTGTGTGTGTGTGTGTGTGTGTGTGTGTGTGTGTGTGTGTGTGTGTGTGTGTGTGTGTGTGTGTGTGTGTGTGTGTGTGTGTGTGTGTGTGTGTGTGTGTGTGTGTGTGTGTGTGTGTGTGTGTGTGTGTGTGTGTGTGCAAATAGAGACTAGACAAGCAGATAGACTTAGACAATGTTCACAAGGGCTTTGACTTTAGAGTTCTGCTTAAAGAGGAAGGCCTGCCCCTTTGACATCACTCTGAGATGATGCATCAGTGATTGTAATCCCCTGCGTATAAGAGCAACAGAGATAAGATGTGGGAGAGGGAGAGTGGGGGATTGAATTGCAGTGCAGCCCACTGATTGGAAGGATCAGGTCTGTCCTGCAATCGAAAGGCAATTTGAAGAATGAGAGCTAAAAATGGTCTTGTTGGAAACGTTTACATACATAGCAGTGGGTACCAGCCATTAACAAAACCAACCCAATGTATGTGGGATTAAGATTAGAGCAATGTGAGGAGATTCATAATTCAACATTTCAAAAAATATTTAAAATGACTTGACCCACTCTTGTACTATTTGTTTCAGTGGAAATCTGTCCAGGTGTGATAAATTGTGTTTCATTGAGTTTCTAGCTGAATTGTAGTTCTTCTCTTTCTACACTGAGCAGGAAGTCTCAGAGATGACTGACATCTCAAACAGGGTAATGCATCTTTAGGACTCACCGTCTCTCCACGCTGACCGGGGTGTCCAGGCAGTCCATCCTTTCCAGATGGGCCCTGTCAGGTTGAATTCACAACACAGCCTTCGTAAGTTACAAAGTGCATTTATCTTGAATACATGCATATCTGAAGTGAATAACAGCAGTATGACATTGGTTTTATTGCTTGAATTTTTCAAAGCATTCATATTTATTATAGCAGTATATTGCAAATGTTTTGTAGGCACAGAACAAGTTACGAACATAATTTTCAGAATGGCAAAGTCATAATTAGACAACTGGAACACTCTAATGAAGAAATAAAAGGTTCTGTTGAAAGGAACAACATCAGTAGCTAAGGGCTAAGAGCCAGCTATGAATCTAACCTTAATCAATAGGTGGAAATTATCACTTGTTTCCTCCCTAGACTGGGGAGTGAGACAATTGGTTCTGCTTCAGTAAAAGTTTAACTAATGATCCCATCACAGAATTAGGGTTATTGCCATATATGACTGCACTCCATGAACTTCTCAAATGTAATAATCTAGCAAACTAAGCTAATCCGCAGCTGGAAGAGCAGACAGTAGACGGTTAACTTTAGGAGCCATACAGCCGTACTAGTGGTTTTATACTTCGAGTAAGGTGTGAACGCAGGAGGAATACTTACAGGGGGGCCCTTTGGTCCAGAGAAGCCCACTGGTCCCTGAGGTCCTTGAGGCCCCTATTGAACAAAAAAAAGTCAGATGAATATGAGAATAAAGTTATGCAAAAGATAACACAGCAAAACACTACTAAATGTTCACTGAAAGCCTTAGCTCAAATCATTAGAGAACTCATCATATTGTATCACCTACTGTACAAAGTGAGGCTTGATCAACTATCAAAACTGGTTGCGACAGAAGGGTTGCCATAAATAAAGAATGCCAGTGAGAAATGATAGAAGAGCTAGAAGTTGGATCCCCATCAGCACACATAAGCTGATGTCTGGAATGTGTAACTGACAGAGATGTTCATATTCAAAAGATGTTTTGTTAAAATCAATTTATATTACGCTTTAAAGTTTATAATATGTTGAAGTCTAAAAACCATCATCATGTCATTAATACGGGGATATTAGGGAAATATTTAAGATATGAATGACACTGAATGGCCTAAACAGAATAATATACTTACTCTCTCTCCAGGTCCACCCGGAGGGCCGTCGTTGCCTGATGTACCCTGAAACACACAAAAACAACCATCCTCACCTAATAGTAATAATGTGTTTTCACAGTACACGTATTAAGCATGGAGTATAATAGGAGCAGTAGAAGCATTGTTTAGAAATGGTTCAATTTCTGCTTGAAGGAATATTTAAAAATATGTGTGAGTTGTGTTTTGTTGTGAGTGGTATAACTCTTGTACCTTGGCGCCAGGTTTCCCTGTTGGACCTCTGGCTCCTCGACCCCCACGAGGACCCTACAGCGAGAGAACAACAGAGTCAAAAGAAAATCCCGAAAACAAAAAAAGTTATATTAACTAATCATAACATAACATAATCCAAGAGTGAGATATACATACCGTTGGCCCTCTTTGGCCTCTTGGACCAGCTTTGCCTGCAGTGCCCTGTTAGAGAACCAACAGAAAAACACCTTTAGATATTCATTTGAAAAGGATCCTTTTTTTCACTATCTCCATGAATTAACAGTTTCTCATGCATTTTTTTAATTGTGTTGAAGCAACACGTTTTACAAGTCTAGAAATAAGGGAGAGGGACTCAGTGAGAGCACATTCTTTCCACAGCTTTTGTTCCCACATTGATTTTGTTTTTGTTATTTTCTGTGCCAAGACACAATACAGGTGCCTTTATTACAGCAATCAATTTTCTTTTGTGCAGGGATATCATGTGGGGTGAATTTGAAACTGAAACAGGTAAAGTGTGTGTGTGTGTGTGTGTGTGTGTGTGTGTGTGTGTGTGTGTGTGTGTGTGTGTGTGTGTGTGTGTGTGTGTGTGTGTGTGTGTGTGTGTGTGTGTGTGTGTGTGTGTGTGTGTGTGTGTGTGTGTGTGTGTGTGTGTGTTTTCTTACCCTTGCTCCTTTCTCGCCATTGGCTCCAGGGAACCCAGGGAAACCGCTTGAGCCCTGTCAATAACAGAGGGAGTTATCATGGAGGGGTAACAAGAGATTCTGGATCGGTCAGGGCATGCATGATGATGAAGTTTCATACTGTAATTGTCGGCACTATTGTTAGGTATCATCCTCGGTTATCCACGATTGTTTGACACGGTAACTTCCATGGCCCTTGATTTTTCAGATGTCTTGATTTTGTTTTCTAAAAAATATCTTCATGTACTTTTTTAAAATTGTTAAACCCATCCTAAGTAGTCCTGTTAAGTGAAAGTGTTGCATCAAAATCACATTCCCAGCTTTTTCTAAAATGTTTATCAAGTTGGCATCATAGAGGAAGTTTGCATGCACATTTTCTAAAGTAATATGAGCACACGAACACATACACAAAGAGAGGAGAACTTAAAAACAAAAGGCTTAGCGTAAGACCATTGTAAACACAAGCCAAGGTGACAGGTTTGTGCCTTAAGTTCAACTCTGTGAGCAGGGGATTAAAAAGCAGCTTACCCATTGTGCAGCACCTCACCACAGGTTGCATTTGGGACATTCAATAAAAAGTCAATCAATGACAAACCATGACTTCCTCCTAATATAATAATTCCACAAATCCAAATAATGTTGAAAACATTATGTTTAATGAGTTATTGTCTATAAAATGTTGCTCTGTCAAACGTTGATTTGATAATGGCCTTTAATATGTGATCTAAAGAAACCCTTTGGAAATTGTGCCTCATTAGAAAGTGGTACCAATATTTACTAAAGGCACCATCTTTCAAAGGTATACTTCATTTCAAAAACGGTCATGTTTGCGTATTGCCATATCAAAGCATGACGTGAAATATGTATTTCACAAAAGATCTGCACCATCCCGTCGTTCTCACCGGGATTGCATGTAACGTTTGTCTGCTTTGACTGAGACTCTGTACTCAATTGGTTATTTTTCATGACAAGGTGCAAGGGCAGGTTTAGTTAAAAAAACATCCCCTATTGTTGTGAGAGTGTAGTAAGTTACCTTAGGTCCTTGTCTTCCGGGATAACCTGGCAATCCTGGAACACCCAGTTTACCCTGAGAGACATTAACAACACGAGACATCAGCCCAGCAACACAACTTAATCACAATGAGAGCAACAACATAACAACTCAGAAGAAAACCCATGATTCTTGTAACGGCTTTCCATCATCCCTGGTCATTGAGCCATATTACCTTTTCTCCAGCAGGACCGAGGGGACCTGACTCTCCGTTGGGGCCAGATCGGCCTTTAGGACCCTCAGGACCATCCTCTCCACGGGACCCAAGCATGCCAAGCTCACCCTATGACACAAACACAAAGAGTATGAGGATGATGTATGGACATCACATGTATCAGAACTGACTGGACACGTGGAAAGACATTTGTATGACAGACGATCTTCCTTACCCGGTCTCCTTTGATTCCCATATCTCCCTTGAAACCTGGGAAACCATCCTCGCCCTAAAACAAGACAAAAATAAGTTATTGCACCTGCCAGTAATTGTTTGGCTATTTCATTTTATTTGGTTTGAGGCCTTTGCTTATTTCTCACCAAGAGACTTAGCATGGACTGTTTTGTAATATTTACTAACTGCAGGAACTACTGAAGTGTTCTGATATGTTGTATTAAATGAACATCTGTTAAGAATTCAGCCTGCTCATGTTCACTCTGTGGAGGTTTGGTGCTGCCCTCTGCTGGCCAGAGAGTTGAACAGCATGTGCAGGGACTTAAGTTCAGCTGTTGGGCTGTGCTTTATGTACATATTCTCCAGCACCTGCACCAACTGATTAAAGGCATGTGGAATATTTTGATGTTATACTAATATCTCATACTCAGATATGACCATTTTAAAGCATTTTAGCAGTACATTAAAAATAGCTTTTATGCAATAAAACCTTAAACCTTTTTGTGAATCTTAAAATTGAATCAAAAGTGTCTGCATCAAATCAAATAGATTGTGAAGAACAGTTTTTACTTTAGCCAGAGTCCTTTCTTTTTTTTATTCTGTCGCCTGTCCATGTTTTCATCCTTGTCTGATGCATAATGCAGCAAGGAGCATGTTTGTTGCCATCAATTCCCGTCACAAAGACCACACACACACCAACAGGTACACTCACACCTGAGGTAGAGCGCATGCTTAATTCATAAAAAAACCTTTCTCCTCAAGCTTTGGCTTTTGAATCTCTTTCTTAAGTATAAATAATGTAACGATAATGTACAGCAGCATAGTTTTATTGATCTCAAATAAATGTCATGAATATTAAGGGGCAGCTTGCTTACTTTAAATTCTGCATGTTGGCACACACAGGCACACTTCAAAAAGACTTGAGATGGATTGTAGTGTTCTTTAAAACCAAAAGCCTCAAGCATGACAGCTTTACATTCAAAAACCGATTGAGGGTCACTCCAAGAAAGTCTCTGTCTGCTCTGAAGATATCCAGCCATCCACTCCAGCTCAAAAGAGCCAAAACACAGTTGGGAGGGAAGGTGGACAGCCATAGTTACAGACAGAATATCTGTGACATGAATATATTTACAGGCTGCTGTCTTCACCTTTATCGCAGAGTGAGGAAAGTTTAGACAGACCCTGACATAGTGCATGTGGATTTGGACGTGTAATAAACTTTAAAGTCTCAACTTGTCCAAGCAAATTTTGCTGCATCAACTCAAAGTTTCTGCTGCCATCAGTGGTAAACATATTTAAATAATATGTCTTTACAAAACTGCACAAATCTTTCTGGAATTAGTTTTTGTATTTAGATTAAAATAAACGATATCAATTATAAGCTTTGTTGCTGCTCAGTGGCTATAATCAATTGAGAAAAGAAGGGAAAAAACGTAGCATTTTAAAAGGTTTATACCTTCGCTCCCTTTCCCCCCTTAAGACCACGGACACCATCAGCACCCTATTTGACAGAAAAGATGGATTAATTAGCATCAAAATCACAACAGAATTCAATACAAGTAATTACAAATATCCAATCCAATGACCACATAATCAAAGTGAAACCGTACCTTGACACCACGAGGGCCAGGATAACCAATAGGACCCTGTGGACCTGATGGACCCTGTAGGGGAGAAAACATTGCATGGTCATGATAGTCAATGCTTTACTGTGGTAATACGACAGGTCTTTAGAGAGGTAGGGTTGTGCCACTGCATGTCTTCATAAGCATATAAGATGCAACTTTGAGGACTTTGTATGAAATGACTTTAGGTTTTCAGTTGTTCTGAGTTTATATTATATTTCCTAATACGTCATGGCGAGTTTAACATTATATCCACATTTGTTATGAAAATATTGATTATACTAACTGTACTATAAAATATTAATGTTCATCCATGAAAACACGCCTGAAGAAGTATTACCTGATATAAATGTAAACAAAAAACGAAATTAAAATTACAATATTGCCCCGTAACCCTAACTATTTTTGAATTAACATTAATTCGTTAGAAACAATACAATTTTAATTGACAAAAAACATGTTATTCCTTTCTTGAAACCTAATCTCAATCGCGTTATTTTTCCTAATGCAAGAAATATTGGTAAACGCTAAAGTGACACACATGGTACATTATCCTGTAAACACTACTATCAGTACTTCAACTGCACTAAGACATCTTGGTAATCTTCCCGATGTAGCACACACACATGCATATAAATATCTTACCAAATTATTTCTAAAATATGAAATACACTTACCAGGGCTCCTTTCTCTCCAGGTGGTCCCTCTTTACCAGGATGACCCTGTCAAATAAGCAGTCACAAAGTTGTTAAAAGTTGTTACAATGATGTGTTGGTCGTAAAAGCTAATCTCGATTGCATGGCAAATCTGAGAATGACAGCAAACGCCAGGCAAGGAGCTCACTAACCAATGAACTGTGTTTATGAAACTAACACAGAGGAATCTGTATATACCTTCTCTGGTTGAAAACCATTTTAAAAGGACTTGGTCTGATTCACACCAACAACACAGGTGTTTTTCTCTTGTCTGCTGCACAAATTTGATTGTTTGTGTGGTGGCCACTGGTGGTGGTGTCAAAGTGACGGGACAGGTAGGCATGCCCATACAAACTTCTGCACACACATCTTTGCACACACACATGGCGTCCTTCAGCTGTGAACACCTGTCACCTCCAATTTGAGGCGCGAGGTTGAAGCAGAAGGCTGTAAATCACGAGGCTTTGGGGCCTGAGGGAAACTAAGGGCTGCCTGCATCTTGAACTTAGACACCTCTCCTAGCGAGGGGAGAGAGGGAGGAATGACATGAGCTGCAACAGGTCGAGAATAACTAAACTCAAAGACACATTTCTTATATATTTGCCTTGAGAGATTTCTGGGGGCATAGAAGTATTTGACAAGAAGGCTCTGTGTGTGTGTGTCATACACTAAAAGGGTAAACCCACCAAAACGAGTGTCCATAGTCTATATATCATACATAATTGTATTTTGTTAGATAAAACAGTTTGCAAACCTTCTTAAGACATATAGTCTAAATGCATTGTTATACTGTATATCTGAATACATTTCTAGATGGGGATTTGTTTTAATGTCAAGATCTTTAAAATAAATAAATGCTATAAATTAAGATGAATAATGTCAATTTTGTTTATAAACTGGCTGTTATCTTTAGGATAGCCACTTACACCATGTTACACTATAAGCTAGGGTATCCAGCAACTTGTAAATTAAAATATTTTTTAAAAGGTAGGACTGTCTATGGAGTACACAATGTCAAAACTACCTGACCTGCACTCCATGCTTATATATTGTGCAATCGTTTGATAAGCACATTACAGGTTATCAAATGTGCTTTGAAAAGGTCATACACAGGTCAGCTCTGTGTTGGGAACCGTAGGTTGAACTTGAGCTGAACCTCTCCATCCATCACTTAGCTTGCTGATTTAAAAAGGATTATTGTATCCATTGCATGTATATGCAAGAGTAGTGTCTGAGGTTTGGGGATTTAATGGGACTTAACGGTGACATATTTCTATTTGTGTGTGTGTAATACTGATATACTAAGAGCACGCACAGGAGGTCCATCAGCTCCAGGTAATCCAGCCAATCCCGACCTGCCGTGAGGTCCCTGTATGGAGAAAAGAAAAAGACATATAAGTTCAAAGGTCAGAGGTTACTAGTTTCAGAACACTATATTACCTAGGTCTATTGAGGTTTAATTAAGAGTATCTCAGACTTACAAAAAAGCAAAACATAAAACATTTTAGCGTTAATTTCCTTTGTTACCTGGAGTTCGCTTTAAGAGAGCAGACTGTCACTGATTAAACGAAGCTAATGAAATGTGTTTAATATGATATGTTTTGCTTAAAATAAAAAGCAGGAAACGTAATGCCAAGTTGTACTAACAATAACTTTGATCTTTTAAAATGATAATAATGATCCGCATAAAGTATGATAATATGGTGTAAATCAAACAACGTTAAATCATTGTGACACATATATTGTGCTCAGATTTTATTTGTACTTTTTCACATACTTTAAAAAGAAATAAAGGTTACATACTTTTTCCCCAGGTGGTCCAATAGGGCCTTGGGGGCCAGGAAGACCCTATAAGAAAGAGACAATAAGGAATGAGTCTGTTGCTATAGTTACAACACACATACAAAGTATTCTCAAACACACATACAAGTTAGATAAACAGAGGAGTTTGTTGGAGCTGTAAATAGTTTAGCTGGTAAATGTTTGTGAGGCTTGTACCTGTGTGTGTGTGTGTGTGTGTGTGTGTGTGTGTGTGTGTGTGTGTGCGCGCGCGCGCGTGTGTGTGTGTGTGTGTGTGTGTGTGTGTGTGTGTGTGTGTGTGTGTGTGTGTGTGTGTGTGTGTGTGTGTGTGTGTGTGTGTGTGTGTGTGTGTGTGTGTGTGTGTGTGTGTGTGTGTGTGTGTGTGTGTCGCAGGGGTAATTTGAGGCACTGAAGCTTGCCCCAACAGGTGTGTCAGCTTTGCAGGAATTCCACCAACATGAATAAGATGCTTTCAACTGGATCAACCCCGAAACATTCCCCTTTCCAAGATAAACCCCTGAAAAATATTTGACAAAATGTTTTTGGGGGGTGCATGCTTGTGTGTGTGCAAATAAATCCAAAGTAAATCTTATTTGCTCTGTGTGCGGAGTTAGTGGAGCACGATATAAACACTCATGAGGCACAAAACAGAATGTTTCTGTGGCCACTCCACTGTATAAAGAGATTATGATGCATTTACAGGCAGTGCAGTTTTTTATATATTCCTTTGTCTTAGGTGTCATGTATGATTGATTTGTTCACCTGTGTGCCAGGGATTCCTTGCTGCCCGGGTGGGCCTGGCTCTCCTTGTGGTCCCTGAAAAAAATGGAAAATGTCAAACACACCAGTAGGCCCAGACTAATCTGGTTTCCCAAAAGCTGCCACATGAATAACTCACATTAAAGTCATTGTTAGCAACCTGATGGGTACCATAATACTTGAAATGAGCTGTTTGAGGATCAACCTATTCCACAAATGATTTGACGACATAGTTTAAAGAAGTGTTTTGGTGTAAACTACTCTCACTGCCTCATCTACTCCAACATGAATGCCTGTCAGTTTGCTTCTTAACTAACTGGGGCTGTGAACCTATTCTATTGTGTCCTGATGTGATCACTTTGTTAAATGTTTTCAAAGGCTTGTTTATTTATTAGCTGTTGAACATTTCACACCTTGCCAGTTAAACTTGCCACACTACTTTACTTCTCTAACGTCTGACCTTTGAACTCCAGCTAACCAAGACAGTGCAAAAACAGTAATGTAGAGCTCACACATCCCCCTGAAACTCTGCCGAGTGAGTTTATCAAGCAACATACAGTATTTATCAGTTTAGTAAGAGTAAGTTGTGTTTATACCATGTTTCCTTTTGGACCTGAAGGTCCGTCAACTCCAGCAACACCCTGCGAAGGACAGGTGAGAAGAGACTCGTGAATATCTTATACATACAGTATATATTGTATCCATTCATAAAATGATACCAGAGATAGGTATGTTAAAGGGAATGGTACGTACAGGAGATCCAGGGGGTCCGGGAGAACCGCGAGGTCCCAGCAAACCTCTAGGACCCTATGAAAAATCAGAAGCAATGTCTTGTATGAATGAATACATTTGATCAGGGCAATTGTGTCCTCGGGTGGACTTTTATCAATGAGAGATCAGACATCATTGTGATGTTAGGATTGAAGGCGATTTTGTTCCAACACATTATAATCACATGTTTTGGATAGCCTGATAAAACCAAACCAACAGCAGCCTTACACTCTCGCCAGCTAATCCTCGTGGCCCAATCTCTCCATCCTCGCCCTAAGGGTAGAAAAAGGTCAAAGGTAAAAGATTAGATGTATTGAATTGGTCTTTATCACACAGGGTTATTGTTTCATTTGAACAAATACAATCTGAACAGTAAATATCTATCACCATATTTAGTCCTCAAAGGCCTGTATTAGGTAAGGCTTATTCTCAACCTGACCAATATTATTGAATGCAGTAACTGCCTGGGGGTGGAGGTGGAGGTTATTGTGGGGTAGTTAGTTTCATAGAGACGAAAGGTTAAACCCAAATCCTCCTCCTTCCAAGTTAATAGTCTCCGCCCAGCTGCCGCTGCCTGAGGGCTGAGCTGGCGGACCACAGCTAAAGGAGCTGACTGTAGTGGTTCTCTAAGTTGAGGGCAATTTGCTTATAATTTATCAGGGTTTTAGTAAAACAAAAACAAAAAGTACTTACTCTCTGTCCATCCTCTCCAGGAGATCCTGTGGGTCCCATTGGTCCTAGCTCCCCCTGAATAGAGACACAGATAAATAATAACAGAGATGAGAAAGAGAGACAGATTTAGTTTAGATACGGGAATAAATCAACTCTGGGCTTGTTACCACTTACAGGTGTAATACTTTTTTCCATTTCTTACATATTACTTTACATATTCTGCCTAATACGTTGTTTTCATTTTTAAACTCAATAATAATGATGCTGTATCTCATTCAATATACTTTCTAATCATACGGTTTTACTCATGGGCCCTGCCGTGGTGCCCTTGAGCAAGGCACCGGGCAACCCCCTTCCCCCCACACTCCCACTGGTCCCCGGACGCTGTACAATAGCTGCCCACTGCTCCTAGTACTAGACTTCTGGTACTAGGATGGGTTAAATGCAGAGGCCAAATGTCACTGTGTGCTGTGTGCTCTGCATGTGTGATCATTAACGAGGGGTTCCATCCCTCCCATTCTATTCTATGCGTTAATAGTAGGTTACTTAAAAACCTTCATCATTCTTGTGTAACGCTTGTGTTTTGTTGTTCATATATGTTGCTATTGCATCCCCCTAATGTAGGATTTGTAAATATCAGTAGATTTGATCAGGCTCAGTCATAAAAGATACTTGATTTCTATGTATCCTCCCTCCACAGTGAAGTCCTCCCTGCATCCAAATTTATAAACTACAGCTTATTTTACAAACTTGGAATACATTAAATATGGCTAACCTGCTTTGATACAAAACTGTCATCACATTCTTCCATGTAACAGTTAATAATGTAGGCATATTAGTGGAATGAAACAAATTACAACTTCTCGTTCCATAATTTCCCCAATGTCATTGCAGTATTCCCTCATCACACTGAAGTGTATGCAACTCACTCAACATGATCTCTGACCAGTGACCGCAGCCAGATATATTTCATTACATCTAAAATGCTTGCCCTCTTGAAGCTACCCAACCCTCCAGTAAATCATAGTAATCTAAGAATACAAATCCCCAATAACTAAAGGATTTCATTTTAAGGCCAATTTTGCGTCTTATCAAATGAAGAAATGTTGTTTTTGCTCATAAGCTTTCATAATCCTAAAAACATCTACAGGAGTCATTTTTCAGGCAAACACTACTCTGTTGTTCATGAGGATTCCAAAAAACAAACCTGGTTTATTATTACTTTCAATGGACATATTTCACAGGTATTCTACTTCCGTGGAATCAGCAACAGTAAAAGACTTCAAAAACTGTTCAGTTTGATCACAACTGGTCACAACTACCATGCTTTACTTACCCTGTGTCCCTTTTCACCAGGCAGTCCGGGAAGTCCATCAAAGCCTCTGTCACCCTGTTAGGAAACACAGCAGAGGATGTTACCAGACCGCACAGCACTATCACACATCAAAGTCATCATGCACTGCACAATGCAGGGAGCAATGCTGTATGACAGTAATACACATGAACAGTTGTGTGTTGTCATGGGTTACCTTGGATCCTGACTCTCCAGGCATTCCACGGGATCCGTCAGCTCCGGCACGACCCTGGAAACATTAGCAGAATAATTACACATCTAGATAAAGACTTACATTTGTTTGTGGTGAGTTGAAGGAAAAAGCTTTTAAGATGATAAGAAGTCGTTTTATGGTGTTGGATTGTGCAGGTCTTGCCAGAAATATGAAAAATTAAATCTGCTTAATATTTCTTCAATCAGTCTAAAGCATTAGATAATGTTGGCACTAAAAGTGCAGGTAATAAAGAAAAGTAATGCTGGCTGACACATATTGGTGTTAAACGAAGTATTACACTCAATATACAAATCAATTAATCAATCAAGAGGTGCTACTAAGGAAGAGTGGTAATCTGAAGCCTACTGCCATTATACATTACTGATGAAGTGCTGAATTGATAACTGCTGATAAGAACAGTAAGCACGCAAAAAAAAGACAGAAGAAATATATTTCTCCTTATATTACTCGGATTTCCTGTTGCATCTGTTTATACAATCCTTTGAAACAATAACCTTTTCCTTTTTATTCTTTAATAAAAGAAGTAAGAACAACTGTACCAATAAAGCAGGAGATGAACAAGTAATAAATGAAAATTCACATAGGAGATACTTTTTATCATATTTAATGTCGTCAAAATCAGCGGCTTTGTGAATGATACTTAACAGTCATATAAACATTCAAAAACATTCCTTTGTGGTTATTAAATTGTCATTTATATTTTTAACTGTTCAAATAAAGTGTTTCCTAATGTTTATTAGTAATCAATTTGGTCAAAAGTTTAGCCATGCACTACACACTATCTTTGTCCCAAATCCAAAGCCAGTTTTCCCATTTAGGCATTTTCAGACAGATTTGCTGCCTGGCCATTGATCCGAGGATTGGAGTGCAGGCCTTTAAGCACATATCAAGCAATTATTTGTTGGATTGGAAATAAGCCTCTCAGCGTTTGAGCAGTGACCACAAGTACAAACAACCACGCAACAACAAACACAGAGACATGTGAGCACACACACACAGAACCGTGAGAGTTGAGCAGGTCAGCGAGTACACTCACCCTCTTGCCAGCTTTGCCAGGTTGTCCTGCAGGCCCTTGGATGCCACGGGGGCCCTGTACAGACACATGAGGACCACTTAGTGACAGATAACTAATAACCTGGGAAGTTGCCTTCAATCGCTAGTGAGGGATTTCATGTTTGCATTATTAGGATCATCTGTTCACCTGAGGACCATGGTCTCCACCTTCACCTTTAAGTCCATGAGAACCAGGAAGACCCTAAGAAGAGGAAACACAAACCAAACATTAATACTTTGTATTTAAATTGGGAATGTGCAGTTTGCTACAGGGACGAGAAAATTAAAATGGCGCAAATTAAACAGCAGATGGCGATGTTTAGCTCAGTGTGTGCATTCTGTTCGTGTGTTCATCTGAAGAAAAATGCATCCACACATTCCTGTTACTACAGATGCATGAAGTACCTGAGAAAAGTGATGACATTCAAAGACAAAAAGATACTTATAAAAGTCTTATAAAGCACTCTTCTATGAAAAGCTTCTAAAAATGTTTGATTATTTGCCGCTGGAACAAGCATTGATGTTATTTGGATGTAGAACTGAGTGTTTAAAGTTAAAAAAAACAAGCAGGCACATCAACAAAACAGGGTTTCTTTTAGCATATGTTATACTTAGGTCTATGATGCAGTGCTACGTTTAAGTTATGGGAAGAGAATTGGGGAATATACTATAATCGGTCTGCGGACAAGTGGGGATTCAAAGCTGGTGTTTTGGCAATTACAGACAGAAGTTTTACAATCATAAATAGATTGAATGTCTGAAAATGTGGGTTTTAAACATGTTATCAATCAAAAAGGAAAACTTTTTGGAGAGGTACAGTACATTTCCTTATCTCATCCACTTTGCTTTGTATCTATGTATTGCCATATCATTTTGGCCTTGTGTCTGAGGAGAGCAGATTTAACAGAGGGTAATTCTTGTGTCTTTTGTATGGGACTTTTCCTGCAGATAAATAATGGATCTTGTATCAACAAGCCCAGGAGAAAGGAGGAGTGATTTTCTTGGCAGCTGCTTGCCCCGGCACACAGGCAGTGTGGCCACTGAGCCACCAACCATTAATACAACAACACTTCTCAACTGGTTTCTGGACTCTTCCAATACATTGTCCGAAAAATACTAGGATGGTCATTCTTAGACAATGCAGAACTGTCGACGGCGCGTTTGAATAAAAAAAATTATATTCAGAAATATTGGTTTGTGTTTGATAAAATGATAATCACACCTATCACATGCACCTATCACAGGATGAGTAATAAACAACTGGTGGAGAACAAAAATAGTGTATTTCTAAATTCCTACAAACAAAAGAAAAAGCAGACTTACCACTGGTCCTGATCTTCCTGTCAAACCCATCGGCCCTGAGGGTCCCCTCATGGCCAGCTGTAGGTCAGACGCACAGACAAGAACAATGTCAAAGGTCCAACAAACCTCATCAAAACATTTATTATATATACATTTTTAGAAGGAAACTCCACTTTCCAAATTGATCACATACTATGTGTTTTCACCAGTTTGTATAATTGTTCAAACTTTTATAGTTTTGTTCCCTTGAATTTTATACACAATAACTTGTTCATCTTAAAACGATATTAGTAATTTTGATGAACTCTTCTTGCATGTTGGTGTTACGTGCCTATTTGATTCTGTCATTACTTCCTTTTTACTTTGGGTTATTGTTGTTGATAAGTATTTACTGTTTTATAACAGAATCCAATCAAGGAAAAATAAATATGATGGCTAATATGAAATGTGTTTAATGTGGTGTTGTCATGATAGGCAAATGGCCAATCATATTTCATATTAGCAATTACATATTCCAATTGGAAATTTACCTGTAAGCAAAACTGATTTTCTTTTACAAAGATATATATTTTATTTTGTAAAACTTGCTTATTCTGCTTGCATAGTGTTTAAAAAAAGGTTCTTCAGTGCAAAACATGCACAACAATCATTTCTTAAATGATCTACATTTTATAACAAGGTAGCCTATGCAATTACTTTTGGTCTATGTCCGTATTGTATTCATTCTGGATCATTCTTTTAATTGCTTTCTAATGATGTTGTTTAAAGCAAACTCAGTGATTTATTTTCACAATGAATCTCTTTGTTTACTGTGGTCTTTGCCTGTGTAATTAAAGTGGGATATTTCACATTAATCCAACAGCATTCCTAAATACCAACACCAGATTTTCTCCCTTTCTCTTGACCGCCCACCTCCTCTCCCACATATGCACAAAGACATTTTCTACACCTGTTGGTTTAGCCCACCCGCAGGTTGAGAGACCCTAAAGTATTTTTAACAGTCTCTCCTGTCCATCTGTTCAAAGTGGCCTTTTTATGCTCTTCAGCCTGCTTGGCATGTCTCCTTTTAGCCTTGCAAGGCCAACCAAATGCAGTTTTCTCCCCTCCCCTCGCCACCAAAATACTGTCTCCTTCATCCTTTCCCCCTACAGCTGTGTGTAAGGAGTGAGAGGGGGTGGAGGTTTTCCCACAGCCCTTTTGCTTCGCAGTGGCTTTTTAAAATGTCCTTTTCTACTCACTCTGGCCTGGGACAGGATGGCCTGGGCCTGGGCTTCTTGGGCTGACACAACTGGACCCTTCTCACCATCCCCGCCAAAACGGAACTGTTGAACACACACATACATCAAACTATTTATCATGCTGTTTATATGAATAATTCAGGAACCCAGTAATGCACCTTATTATGGAATTACTGTATATTGGTAACATATTTAGGTAGCTGGCATGTTTTCTTTTGCATTATTCTGAACACGTACTGGCAGCATCAGCATGGTACCAGGGGGTCCTGGCACGCCATCAGCACCAGGCAGACCAGCACGACCAGTAGGACCCTGTAATAAAGACGAGACATTCAGTTTATACAACTTTCTTTAGATTAACTGTAAGATTTGTGTAGGAAATATAATATAAATACAATTATATATTTAAAAAAAAAAGGACAACATGATGATGGAGATTTGGGTTTCCTCTTCTTGATTGTCAGTGATTTGAAAAATAAAAATTACAAATCTGCTTGTATGTATAATGTACACGTTTTCTTTCTGAAATAGCTGGATACAAAAACTGACATTTAAATTAAAGCCGTTTTACTTTCTACCCTGCACTGTTCTACATATGCACTTTTTATTTTTAATTGTTATTAATACCGATTATTAAAAACCACTCTTGACTGCTGTTAGACGGTTCAACAACAAAGACTAGTCAAAATGAAATAATACAAGAACAAATTCTTAGAAATGCTGTGTTGTTTTTTGGAAAAATGTCCCTGATCCTATTTTGTTTTCGTTTTAAATTGTGCTTTTTCATTTAATGTTGTGGAAGTAATATCTAATATATAATGGAAACACAAACATGAGGAGACACACAGATGAAGCTGGAAAGGCTGGAGGTGTGCTGTTTGTACATTTGATTAACATATGCTCCTCCTCCATCACACAGACTGGGCCTGTGTATCTGTAAACCACACTACTGTCTACAGTCCAAAAATAACATCCTTCTCCACTAAATCTGGTGCACATGTTTGTGTTTGAGTGTGTGTTGCATGTGTGTGTTTGAGTGTGTGTTGCATATTTGTGTTTGAGTGTGTGTTGCATGTGTGTGTTTGAGTGTGTGTTGCATGTGTGTGTTTGAGTGTGTGTTGCATGTTTGTGGAGTGTAAAATATGGATACCTCTTACTAAAGGAAAACCAACCAAATATCTTTACTTATCTTCTAATCCTCCAGAGGCCAAGGTAACTGGTGTGTAAAGGTTTCAAGCTCACCCACATATTTTATGACTCGATTTATCGGCACCCATATTAAGTTTTAGTATGAGCAGTAACAATTGTGAAAACAAAGGATGTAGTGGAGCTTGTGAATGCCAAATAAATTAAATAAATTATATTTTAATAAGAGACCCATCGGAGTGCTTTGTTGGCATAATGGGGGATTGCAACGCTTGTTTATGTCAAATTTGACATACATTTAAGCCAAGGTATGGTGATTGTCGAACTGTTGAGCAATATTCACTGCTCCTATTACTAGGATGGGTTAAATGCAGAGACCAAATGTCACTGTGTGTGCTGTGTGCATGAACATGTGTGACCTTTAAAGAGGGTTTCATCCTCCAATTCTATCTATCTATTCTTAACTGCTGTCCGGCAATCAAAAAACATGTTTTATGGATTCATTTGGAGTCAATAGTTGTATTGATCTTTATTTTAATGCAGCACATACAGCACTGGGCTACTTATCTTTTGTTTATCAAATTGATTTCTGATAAGAATGTCTGACAGGTGACGTTTTGAAGGGATGAAAAGATTAAATTCAATAGATTATTGTCTGTAGTGTTAAATGCTAACACATGGAAAGTAACTAGCGTGATTTCAATAGATAATATAAATTAACTTCAACTTTTTGTCAAAGGACATTTATTTAAACAATACGCAGCTGAGTAAGAACATTTTATGTAGACAATTATTAAATGTATATATATATATTACTTACACAACTGTAATTTGAAATATGAGTCCTAGCATGGATTAGCCAAGTGAATGATCTTCCAGTTTGACCTTGGTTGGATTATTTTCGAACACACATTATATTTACGGCTTGAAAATGAAAATAAATAAAAAGACCACTCACCCTGTCACCAGAATCTCCAGAAGGACCTGGGGGTCCCTGAAGGCCTGAGGGACCTGGAAGACCCTAAAAAGACAACGCTCAGTTAGCACACCACTAGCATGCGATCTTAATCATGTCTGACAGCAATGGTGTATAATTAGGCCCAGGTGAAGAGCACTGACTGATATTAATGTTTTAACAGTATACTCACATATGGGCCTGGGGGTCCAGGGGGCCCTTCAATCAGCATGCCCTTTAAAAACAAACATTTTGTTTCTCATCACAAACACTGTCCTGTGTAACATCAGGCAAACTGCACGTTTTGGGTGTTTCAAATGATTATATTTATCATTACTTACTTATTTTTTGCAATTTCCAATAAAAGTGTAAGAAAAGCTCAAAGTAAATAATACATTGGCCAAAAATGATACGATCACATCACTTACAGGCTCAATGACAGCCGGATCGCCCTTGTCTCCCTTCTGGCCGAAGGCTCCTTCAGCTCCAGCAACCTGTAGCAACAAAGCAAGCACAGAGGTGACATTCTTCACACACCAGCTTTAGTCCAGAGGGGAATGAATAGCAAAGATGATCAAGGAGGAGGCCGTTTAGCCATCAACAAGAAGGGTTAGTGTCTGAACAATCAATCATTGCATCACTACTGCAGCTATGTCAAAGGGAGAGAGGGAATCAAATAATGTTAGTTGTGATGAGCAAGAATAAACCTCTATGTGCCCAAAATGGAGCAATGCATTGGTGATCAAATAACATTTTGCTCAACACCAACAGGTTATTTTTGTCATGCAAACCTCACGGAATAATATAAAGAGAGACACTGCCTTACAAAACACCTGTATTTCATTAGTGGTAGAATAAGTTCAGCTGTTGAGTGTTTATGTCTGTTGTGGGTGTAAAATGGGAAGGATGAAGAGGTTCTTGTCTAAGAATGGGGGGGTGGGGTCAGTGGTAATAAAAACCATGCAAGACCATTTAACGTCTTATCTATGCAACACTAACAATAGTGAGGCCAAAATCACAATAACAAATACAAATAAAAGTAGAAAAAAGAAGCATTTACGACATGAAGTAGGAGGTCTAATATTTGACACGGGAGTGAAAGGACTCTATACCATATGGTTTACAAGATCTGTGAGAGTGAGAGTGCACTGTGAACACAGATGCCTTTGAGTTGTGGGCTAATTTAAGTGCATACAGGGAGGGATATGTCAAAGACTGGTGGCTTGTAAAAATGGCAGAGGAGAAGAGGGAGGGATCAAATCCGACTGTTGAGATAAGGGGTGTGGAGGGGGCGGTATGGCTCGTTGGGAATGTATTGGTGGTGCACAGGTTGGGTCCACATACAATGACAGAATGCTATGAGTGGAGAAACATGAATTTGGAAGAAAGAAGACAATAATATGTGAGTGTATATAACTTTTCTAAGCATACACTGTATAGTATGCTATAATGCGATATACTAAATGAAGATGTAATCAGTTACACCCATTCAAGGTAAACACAGAATCATGCATTGTCTCTAAAAAAAAATAATCACCAAACACACACCAGTAAGACAGCAGCAAGACCCCACACTCAACATGTCAATGACACATTGCCAAGCAACCAACTAGAAAGGCGTGCACTTGAAGACAGAGTGAGTCCATAACACAAACAAAGTCGCGTGCCGTTCATGCTCACACCCCTCAGTCGCCAGGTTAGGGTGTGGTACTTACGGCGCTCTCAGAAATGTCAGTTTCAGCAGCGACCCCAGGCCCCACCTCCTCATGGTAGGTCCCCGTGGGTTTGGGCCCCGCCCTGCCGTACTCATCATATGCCCCGTAATCATACAACCTGCTGTCAACCTCGCCCAAGTCATACTCCTTTAGGTCATAATCCTTTAAGTCATATGCTTCCGCACCAGTGTCCATGTTGTCCACTGTTTCTGGGACAATGGGCTCCGGTGCAATGGGTGTGGCCTCGGTGACATATGCACCGACAACATCCTCCTCCACAGCCTTCCAGGTGTTAACCAGGCGGAGAGGGGGGAAGTAATGGTGACCAACCAAGGAAATAGAGATGTTAGTTAAGCAATCAAGGCAAATTGTCTACTTTAAGATGTTATTAAAGCAAATTCAAACTTCAGCATGATATGCAAAATAAGGAATTTAAAATAGCAACGGTAACACATTATTTATACCAAGAAGAACATTTTGGTTTTTTGGATTGTAATTATGAGATTGTAATTTGAATATAACCAAAGGGCCAAACTATAAACTGTTAAGTACTGAAGCATACTAATAAAAAGTACCAATAAGGATAATTAATTATGTACAACCCTGTTGGTAAACCCTTTCAAGACAGACGTTACCAACACTGTATGCTCTTTTAAATAGCGTACTCAAGGAATACATTATTGCAGCATTTCCTACAGCAATACTTCAGTTCAGTAAAAATGTATGTTATAACTCAAAGGAATAAATAAAGTGTTACCAAAATGACTAAATTAGATAATGATAAGATGATCAAAATGTTGTTTACTACACATATCAAAACATATGGGATGTTATTTCAGCCTTCTTTTCTTTCTTATCATACACTCATACATGATAGACTGCTACAGACAGTATCAGAAAGAAAGGCTGAAATGGATGTTTGAAATGACACAAGCAGCAATTAGCAAAGGACAATTTATCAATCATCAGATTGTACTAGCTGTGCAGATATATAGAGTGCATAAAAAAAAACGTTTGCTACTTTGTTGATTTTTCATCAGATCTGTTTTGATAGAATTAATTTTAAGCAGCTTGTAATATTACCCTGGTACACTCACACACTGTATTCGGCACAACTGGTACAATCACCTGGCAATTTGTGTTCTTTGATTCTAAACTGATCACTGCTTAGCGTTAGCTTTGAAGAACAGCAAAGTGGATGCAATTACACAATATTGCCAGTACTCCATCTTGCTGAATTAGTTATATTTAAAATTGCCTGTAGAATGACATCCACTTGTCAAACACATTGGTAGATGTTGCACATTCATAGCTGGCTGTGAGCAGTTTTAAGCCTTGGTGACACAGCTCTTTTAGAGGTAATTAGCAGAACTAGAGATCAAAACCAAGGCTAAAATGTGATGGACAGGGCATATGTTGTTAAACAGATAATCTCAACTATCAATTCCTTTAACTAGTATTAGCTAATAGAGGCTCTGTCTTTGTCAACCATGTTATGCCTCGATTAGGCTGCAAATCTTGTCAAATCTTTTCTCACATGTATCTTGCTGAGAACTGAACAAAATCTGCAGCTTTATCCAGATATATATGACATGACCTGACAGGAAGCTATAAGTAATCGCCACATTGTCCACTGCATTATGTAGCATTGCATCCTTGTAAATGCACATGGTTTATGCCGAAGACAATGTTTGTTGCAGCTTTTTAACATAAAAAAAAAAATCTGCCCACTGTCCATCAGTTCTGTCAAGCACAAAATTAAGTCAAAAGACACATCGATTCATTAGAATGGTTGTGTCTTAGTCATTTCATACCAGATACTTCCTTGGGTCAAAACCTCCTGGCTCACATTTCCCAAAACATCTAACACTGGCTTTTAGAAGCAGATGAGAATGAAGATAAAAATTACCTCATGTGGTCCGCTCGTGGCAAAGGGTGACTGAGTATGAGTATCATCTACAGTTCCGTAGTCAAAGTCTGTATTGTAATCCACTACATTGTTTGGCTGAGTCATGTTGAAAAAAGGAAAGAAATATAAAGCGAGGGTTAACAAAAACGCTCAAACCAGAGGTTATTTGCGAGGGGCCCTTTCAAGCTGGCTACAGACTCTGCTACTTCTACACAAGAGAGGTTAGGGAGCTTTAAGTCTGCCATCATAGATTTTACCTTCAAGGCAGGAAGATCTTGATGGCATTTAGCCTTTACTTTACATGAACCTTTACCCTAAAATTGCCTCTGGGTCGTGCTGGCGCTGTGGCCTGGTAGCCAGGCATCTGTTGTTTCTTCTTAGCGGCCAACTTTTTAGCTGATGATTTTTTGGCAGCAAAGAACTTTAAGGGCTTGGCCTTAGTTTTACTGAGGGACTTTCTGGTCCTCTTCTTTTTCATGGAGACACTACGTTTCATTCTCTGGAAGAGGTAGCGGCGACAAAGACACCAAGACAAACATGGAATATTTAAAAGTGGAAATGATTTAAAGGCACAATCCGGACTGTAGTTCAACATATGTTCCAACCCAACTGTTAGTGCTCCACTTTCCAAGAGCAGCCCATGTACAGTAGTTGGCCTTCATGGTATTCCCTAAAACGTTGACCATGAACATCAACTACAAGGGCTGCGTTTGGAATGTTAACGATATGATTTAGTTATAGTTGGGTGAAGAGCATGCTGAACAACAATGGAGGACTGGACCTTTCATATAACACACAGGAAAATGTTTGGACACATATGAGTTTCCATCTGGGACAAATGCACATATAAAAACACACATGATTTGCCTTTCAGCAACTCTTTGGAGCTATTGCAGTAATAAAATAGCCTTTTACACAATAGTTATAAAGACTTGCTGGAATGCAAAATATAACAATGAAAGCAGATGGCAATTACCAGTGAGAGAATAAAACCGATGCAAGGAGGACTGGCCCACTGAGTCTGTTTACTTGCACACTTAAAAAGATACCTCGGCTAACCTATTGACCAGGTCAGAATTAGAGTAGGTAAAACCATGTTAGGACACCTAGAATATGGCTCATTATTTAAAAGTTGTTTGGCAAATCAACACTTTTGGCTGAAATATTCTTATAACAATATTCTTATTAAACTGATTACAGCAATTACTTGAGTATTGGTGTGCAAGTAAACATAATCTTTAGACACACCGACAACACACACGGAGGGATGGGATAGATTGACAGAAAGAGACATTATCGGAGAAACATATTTTTTCTTTTCCTTTTTTCATTTACCTGTGGTTCAGAATACTCATCGGTTGGAATGGTGTCTGTAGCTCCCTCAGAGTAATCATAGAACTGAGAGTAATCTAAATCATCAGTAGTGTACTAGATAGGTTGAGAGAGAGGGAGAGGAGAGAGAGAGAGAGGAATGAAGGGAGGTTTTAGTGTTAGCATTAGTGCTCTTTCAGCAAAAAGATGATACATGTGGTACATATCATCCTGGGCATGCATCCTGTTCACAGAGTTAAAGCATTATTGTGATGCTATGGTGCATCACAAAGCATAACTTATAACATGTTAAGATTCAGGTCCAAAAATATGTAAAAAGCTTTAGTTAAACAAATCCAAGTGTTTCTAAATTAAATAATAGCCTTATGATGGTGAACAAACAAATAAACAAATGCTGAGACTAGCCATGTGGGTTTAAGCCTTCAGACACGTTAGCAGATGGGATGTTTAAAAGGCTCATAAAACACAGGGAAACAACCGGGAAACCTCAAAGACACAAATACCAGCTGCTTTTCAGGGATAGGGCAATGAGACTTCCTCACTGAAAGCATATGAATTGTAGACTTTAGGCCCTTTAAGTTCAGCAATATTAAAGGTGTGCGATTTAAGGAAAGTGGTTAATCTACCTCTGTTATATAGCTCTCTTGCAGTTTTTTTTATCAAAGACGAAACAAATTAAACTATGCAACATCAAAACTCTCAGATAAAGTACATGTGGGAAACCCCAGCTTGTAGTCGTAAAGGTTTATCATGTTATGCTGCAACTTAGAGGTGAAGTCTGAACATGATAGCATGTGCATTTACAATTGTTAGATTATTGAAAAATAGATTGATATCTGGAGTTAATCTGACACTGACTTTGGTTCAGGCTCCATATTGTTATTTTATAGATTGTTTCATCATGCCCCTACAAATTATTAATAAGCACATTTAAAATAAGTGTTAAGCTGTTGCACTGATGCAGTCTTAAGGGTGTGAATGGTTACATTGGCTAAAACATCTTTGAAAGGACAAAGAGTTAAACATAGTGCCCTGTGACCTTGGCAGCTGCTTAGTCTTTTGGATCTCTTATTCACAGGAATAAGGATTATAAATATACAGTTTGTGTTAATAAGCTTTTGTAAATTGCAGAAAAAGATCAGAGAAATAGAATTGATAGCCCTATTGGATGCTTTCATTATAACTTCAAACGTAACATGTTACTCTTCATGTTGATCAGTGCTGATGGAAAACCTCATCTTGGTACTGCTACACAGTTTACCATATGCTACATTTTGTGTGCAAGGTGCACATCTTGTCAAACCTCCAATTTGACCCTTGACAGCTGATGGAAGACACCTGCTGTGCAATATACAGTATGTCTGCCAATGTGAGGAAATAGCTAAATGCTGTTATTTGTGCAGGTTGTTTCGGGTGAACACATTTCTATTCCACCAAGGATGAGACGTTTGTAATTAGATCAAATTCAAACATTAATATTCATATTACGCTTGTCACAGTAATTGTCTTGCCATTACTAGTGTAAGCAGCCGATTAACGAATTGAAGTCTTAGCTTACATGATCTCATGATTCTCTCTTGTATTATAATTATCCTTATTTAAGTTATAATTGTATAATATAATTTCCAAATATATAGAAAAACCTTATCAAAACATGAAAAATATGTGTTAATCAGTTACATTCATTGACAAACTAAGAACATCAAACAGCAAAAAGCAATACACGGGTTAAAGTCTTCGACATCTCCTAGTTAGAAAATAGAAATGATCATTTAGGGCACTCAATTAGTTCATTTTTGAATGTCCCCCGCCCTCCCTGGTTGGCTGACCTCATCCTCTGGCTGCTGGGCCTGCAGAGATTCACCGTGGGGGGTTTCACAGTCGGGGCTGTAATGCTCACAGTAGTCATATGCTGCCTTGGGATCAGCCACAATCAGAAGTTGCTGGATGTCACCCTGCAGGAAAGAGAAGAATACACATGTATTACATCACCTATCTTCACACAGGAACACATACAACACACGGATAGTCTACATCTACAATGACAGTTTAAAAAACATACAGTTGGTATTAGAAATAGCTAATTTAAATTAGATCTATTTGCAAAGGTTGATGAAAACAGATCACTAGCTATCTGACGAGACAAGGACACACACACACACACACACACACACACACACACACACACACACACACACACACACACACACACACACACACACACACACACACACACACACACACACACACACACACACACGTCTCATCCTGCTCAAACATACTGGGTTAAGTGGCATAAATGTAAATCTTAAATGCTATTGAGTCTGGCAGGGCTCCCCCTGTATGATTAAACAGCTTGTACACACCCCACAGAGTCCACACTCACATGGTGCAGGGAGGGAGGGAGGGAACTAAGTTCAGACACTGGAAAGATTATTATTATCAGCGCCAGGGTTTACCTCAGAATATCAAATAAACATGTAGCATCAAGACAAAAGCAACACCTGGCATGGCCCTGTGCGCGAAAGGAAAATACTTTTTAAGTGAGGTTTACTCTTCAGCATTCATGTTTGTTTTATTAGAAATATAAATAATGATGTCAAAATACACAACTTTGTTGTAACAGATGTTTTAAATCCTTGCCATAAATGTTGTGCAAAAAAACTAGTTACATGTTTTCTTTCAGACTTAATTAACATTATTGATACAAACCACAAAATCCATCAAGATCAAAATCCAAACCATTTGTCAACAGCTCCTCATTTTAAGTTTGAAGTATCTCACAAGACCAGAGGATAACTGATGGTACAATTAGTGTCAAAAGCTATTTTGCTAAAAATGAAGCCTCTACAACTGTCGCTTGAAATAAAGTAAATATATAAAGAAACAATGCACAATGGCTTTGTCTGAAAACTATTAAAATAGCACACAGGAATGAATAAAACCCTGAAAATACATGGTTTGGTAATATTACTGAAGCCACAATGTTCTCTCAATGGTCAGGACACCACAATGTCCTGACACCATTCCAGCACTGCCTCCCCTTGTTATGAGTCCTACAGCTGACTGCATGAGAGCAAAGATATTGGTGAAAGCATCTGGATTTTTCTTTGGAGTCTATAATTAGCCTTCATTCACATTGTAAAGACAACTGGGGGGGGGGGGGGATTCTTGGGAGGTGGAAGAAGGGGCATGTCTTTGGTAAGGAAGTTTGGCAGGCGAGCACACGGAGATGCCTGAGCCCAGAGGTAAAATCCTGATGCACTTGTGTGAGCATGGACACTATATGTTGAAAAGCAGAATAGACATGAGGCAGAAAAACATGAGAGAAATGAAGCAGGCTGCAACATGTCAAGAGAATGTGCGTGTGTGTATCTTCCATGAGTTAAAACTAGATCTATGGATCCTTAACATGCACCTTAGTATAAACATCCATCTGCTAAGGCTTGTCCCATTGGAAAACAAGCAGAACTCCCCGAAACTTTCAGCCATCCATCAACATCTCATTACACAGCTCCAGTCTGACAGTGGAGAGATTCCTCACTGTGTGCTCAGGAGGGTGGAATTCTGCTTTAACTTGAATGCAACTCTAACAATTTAAGTATATATATTTTATATATATTAACATAAAAAATGTGAAACTATAAGCAACCCATCCAGTCATTCTCCAGTCTGAAAGATCAGCTGAGAGTGCAAAAGAACAAATAAATATCACTGTTAAATATAAGTTAAAACCAGCAGCTGTTTAGCTTGAAATCAATAAGCCTGGCTCTGTCTTAACGTAACAAAGTAACTTCCAGCATCTCAAAGTTCACTAATCTAGTCTGATTTATCTGTACAATTAATGGCTCCAGCTTCCTATTCAATGGACACATGTACGAGTGTGAGAATTGTGCGCCATTTTTAAAAGATATAATAAAACGTAACATCTCTGTTAGCCTTTAAAATATTTACTATTCTGAGTGACCATGAAAAGACAAAGTCGACCTGCCGAATGGGCACGAAACAGCAGGTGCCAAGTCTGGAAAGGCCTCAGCTGAGTGTGTGTCGGTGTGTATACGTGTTTGGGAAGGCTCGACAGAGGAAGAGAGATCCAGCTTTGCTCTGAGTCAGGTTGACATGTATTACCTCATGTGTCACCCTAAGATCAACAGTGAATGCTTGAACCCTGCCTACAGTCAGCTCTAATTAGTCCAAGTCTGAGAGCCACCCGTTTGCACACAAATAGTCTGTGGAGACATGGTGTTCCACCGCTTGACCAGATCAGGACAACTGGCACACTTTTAACCGTGTCATGGGAGGATGAGAGCAACATGAAAGACACATTAATTTACACGGAAACAGGAAGAGACATAACCATAAACTCTAGGTGTGAGCAAAAACTCAAGTCTACGGTTTAGAAATAAACAAATAAACGAATAAGATACCCATCTTAACTTACAGTATAAAAAGTAATACACATAATGTGACTGAAATGGCACTGAACAGGTTTTTCCCTCCAGTGTGCATTAAACTTCCAGCTGAAAATAAGAGCCAAGTTACCTAACAAACAAGAGCAATCTCACAAAGCCTAAATGAAGCAAGTAAGAAACCGGTGTGAACTCGGGGGCAACCCAAGAGGGATCCAGAGACAGACGGGCAGGGATTTAGAGAGAGCAGCTGGGATGGTAAAATATGTTTTGTGCTGGGAAACACCTGGGGATAGTTATGCTGAGGCTCTGGGTCTGTCTTCCATTGTGAACTGCTGAGATAAAAGCCCATGGCAACTTGGAGCAAAGCCAGCGGTCCAAAATATGCCCCTCCTGGCTACAGCATAGCATAGTACAGCAGAAACAGACCCACGAGGCTGTGTTAATGACCGCTGTGTCAGAGGTCAACAAGAAAAGAGAGAAGCTAAAACAGGGAAGCAGGTTCAAGATCAATAGGTGAGACTTGTGAATACTTGTGAAAATCCATTTGCTAACATTACTGTTACATCCTTTGTTTTGTTTAGCATTTTGCCTAAGTTCACCTCCATTGAAGCTCATCAAGTATTTAAATACATCATTAACTTTTGAAAGACTTTTAAGGGCATGACAATTCTTACTATCAGAGCAGACATTACATTTGAAAGTATCAATTATTGCATTATAATACACTGTAAGATTTTTATTGAGATAAGTGCAGCATTCAGTTTTCAAATGGAGGCCTGGTTTATCACTCAAAGATCAGTCTTGACTGTGCTGTCTGTTTAGAACGATCTGTAGCGAACTCATCTTGGGATACCATTGGATATAAATACTCAAAGTGGGGTCAAAGGTTACAGCAGTGCACGGGGTAACCACAGAGGAGCTGCATGAAGACCACCTCCATGTCTTGAATGGTCATTAGACAGCACTGTTTAGTTTTGTTGTGACTGATAGCTCTTTTGTTTTTTCCTCGACTAAAATCCAACCACATGTTGTAATTACAGGGCGAGAGCAGGGCATCACACTGGCCAAATCAAAACACAAGTGGTCGTCACCATTGGTCCTTTGACGTACCGTTGCCCAGGGCAACAAACCTATAGTCCAACCATAGCTAACTGTAATTAGACAGCACTATACAACAATTAGTCACTTCTCCAAAGCCTATACAGTAGAGTGTCTCTGGCAAGAGAGGAGAACTGAGAGACCAAGAAAAGGCAAAAGGGAGTTTCCACACCAGACAGTTGCAAGATCAACCCTGTAAAACATGAGATCAGAAGATAGACAGAGAAGAGCTCATTTAAAATATAACATTTTAGAAGGCTATATAGTCGTTAGACTGTTTTATGGTATTATAAACCATTCACATTTTTATTTTGCTTCCGGCTATCCAGGCTAGTAGACAAATCAGTATCTTGTTTTTAAAGGCAACTTCTGGCAATACTGGTGGTGTGGGACTGAGACATAGACCACCTCAGCCCAATGTAGTCCTTAAGGTAAGACACTTGAATGTGTGGAGGAGTGCACGGATGAGTGTGTGCTTCCTAGAAATAGAGGGAATAGGTATGTAAACTAGTGTGCTCAATTCAGACAGGTAATGTCAGCGAGGCATGAATAGACGGTCTCATGGCTTTGGCACGGTAGGGAGGCCTCAAGGTGGAGGGGGTTGAGAGGGAGGAGGAGGTGGTGAGCAGGGGTGACTATGCGGAGCGAAATGAAAGACTCCCATTCATCTAAACCAGATCCCTTTGCGACGGTGGTCTACTCAAACGTGGGGCAGGTATGGCATGAATAGACGTTTATGAAGAATGTGGGTCAGCTTGTGAAAGCGAAAGTTAGGGCTTGAATAAGGGGGCAAATGTTTTATTAACACTGAAGGGAATTTATTAGAAAATCTACCACTTGAAGAATATATCAAAAAGTCACTGCTATAAGCTTAATCCATGCATTTTGTGCATTCCTACAATTTTGCTATACATACATTGCATTGTAATCTAATCATGTTTCGTGATAGACTGAAACAAAAAAATAGATGTGAGAAAGAGAATCAGAAAGCCAAGGTATTTCCTTCCTTGGTATATCCCAGCATGCATCAGGCCCTGTGGATCTCTGAGGAGAGCAGGGACAGAGAACAGACAGGAGACCTGTTCGAGGAACCACACAGAGAAGACCCTGTTAACTGACTTATGGCTCCTATTTTCAGCCCTTCCACCGGCCTACCTCTGACTGGACACACAGTTTCATACAAATGTTGGTTTCACTGCCCTTTCATAAATCTAATCCAAACTGACAGGAGATATGAAAGCAAATCTGCTCATAAAACTTGCACCTAAATAGTCTCTAGCTCTAACTTGATGAATATTAGGACACAGTCTCCAATAAGATATAAACTGATTAGAAAATGTCTTCCTAATAGAGGTCCATTTTAAGTGATATCAGTCGAAAAAACATACTTTTTGACTTTATATGCATCATTTTACGAATCATAAAACATTTAAAATGTTTATATACAGTATGATGAAAATATATTTTCAAACAAATACCATACAACACTTTCCTATAAAGTAAATTGATATTTCTTTCATTATCGGATCTGACGTAGGATATTACCAAATGTATCTCTGAACTCCTGCATGATCCAAATAACCTCACTCGGTGAAAACATGCAAGACAAAAAAATGTAAATTATGATATAATGAGCAACACAGAGATTATACAAAAAAAAGATTGTGGACACAAACAATGGCTTTAAATATACCGGACCCTCTGTTCCCAGGAGGATGACAAAGAATGCCAAAAAAAAAGGCTTTAAAACAAGAGCAGCTTCGTCAATCATTAAAATGTGGCTTCTCAATGCAGAGTCTTTACAGCTGACAATAAAGAAACCAGCACCCTCTCAAGCAAACACAATCCTCATACAGCCGTAGTGACGTTTACTTCCCACCAAAGGAGACTATGAGCGTCGTGACCATTCAGCCATCGTCTGTCATTATTTACATCTGCCTGACCCCACGCCAGGCTCCACCTCTGGATAAACTGTGCCTCAACTTTATGTTCAAATCACTGTCTATGGACAAGGGACAGTGTAGCATACCATTAATGGCTAAAAGTCAATAACTGCCTCCTGCCTATTTTTCAAATCTATTACTTTTCAAAATTATTTTTTTAACAAAGCAGCTAGAGATAGAATAGTAGAAAAACCTTTTGACATTAATTTCCGGGCTCAGAAAAATATTGACTTCAGTGTTCAACACACACTATATGGGAGAGCTAATGTATAGTTGGTGCCAGTTCTCTACAAGTCCAACAAGACCCCCCACCATGATTGCTTGTGGCACAGTGAAACCCTTAAGCTTACAACTGACTCAAACTTACAACTGCCTCATTGTAAAAGCAGCACTCATTCTTCTCTAGAGACAAGAAACATGTTCTAATTGACAGAATCATAAAATGTTTTTTAAATGTGTATCTTTGAAATAACATTTGACATAACTGCAGTTGCACTTAGCACTTGATAATAAAAGGACAACTTTTTCCATAGCAGAGATACAAAAATGACACCACTTTACTCCATGTCAATTCAAACGATAATATTAAACCATTCCAAGAAAACATTTGAACAAGGCCACATATTTTTGGTAAACCTATTACACGTGAAACTCCCATGGCACTAAGTGTCTCTAATTACAAGGTAAGGAGAAGCTTTAACAACAGATCTGTGAAATCTGAGAAGTTGACTGATTGCCAACGTGTGCTTTGCAGACAAACACAAACAAACAAGCAATAACAATGCACAAAGGTGGCAGATTGCATCCGATTAGACATGGCCGAGGTCGAAATATCACCACTTCCATGTGTTAAAGTTTCCGCAACCGACAACTAAGTCCTCTTAGAAATGGTGGCAACAAGCAGCTTAACAATCACACCAAAAACCTTACCTGGAAAACGTCCTCATCCATGATCCTGGTGCCAAACACGGTGATGCCGTTGGTGCTGATGGTGCCATAGTCACTCCTGAGAAGAGGCTTGGTGATCTTCTTCTTACAGTCTACAATGATGGTGACCGTCTGCTTCTCCACACTGATGGCCACACGATGCCACCTGGTCAAGGACACAAAAGGATCCAAGGTCAATAATTGTAGATTTATTATTTTCGAAAGAGTTAGGTTACTAGGAGCACATAGGGCATTGTAAAACATTTTAGGCATGGTAATTACTTAAATCAGAGGTTGCAACATAAACGACACGGTAACATGAGGACAATTTATTTCTGTGTGGGACAGGTGTTAAGGTAGAAACATGAAAATCCTCACGGACAATACTGTGGTGGTTGATTACATTCTTAGGTAATGTTATCATGACTTTGAATAGGATTATAATCTGCCTTTGATATATCACAACACACAAGTCCAGGAGAGATGAACTCTGGTGTGTCATGTGATTCATCACAGAGGTAAATGCTCTAAGGAACACGAAGTTATGTATGTAGGACATATTCTGATAAACACCGCCCATAGATGCAAAGGGTTAACAGGGGGCACACGTGAGTCTGACACCTCCGTTGCCTCTGGACCATTTGCCACTGCACTTAAGGGCTATTGCATACCAGGCAGCGGCGGACCACATTCTTGCCCCCACACTCTGGCCCTGTTTAACACAGGATTACACTCATTAAACTCCAAACTTAATCCTCCTTCTGGATTACTCGGCATGACAGACGTGGTGAACATTGTGGAAAGTGCGTCTCAGGATCCAGGAAGGCCTGCCTTGCCAGAGCAGGAGACACACAGTCAAAACATTGTTCTGAGGTGGATGATGAGACCTGGCACCACTGTAGCTCAAGATACGCAATATAAGAAGCGTTTATAGCTTAACTGTAACTCTGACATCATATAGATATATCTGTATGGGAAATCTTGGTATCAGAAGAGGAAAAATGTCCAATTCTTTTGAACACAGCTTGATTATACAAACATATTCCAGGGTAGGCAATAGAGCTTGGAGGAAAATAAACATGCAATGCTCTCTGGCCTCAGCAGTACAGCAGGACGGATTACTTGTCACCTTGTATGGCAGCAAAGCAAAGGTTGACAGATTTAAGACATTTGAAGTGCATTATGTTAAAAAGAAGAATAGTAACATTTCATTTTGAAAAGCATATTTAAATGCAATCTTTTGAAACACATGTGTGAACAGCTTGAATTAGAAACCTCTGAGGGTATACATTGTACTGTAACAGCTCATTAGAAATCCTCCTTTTCACCTACCCTTCCCTTTAAAGAAAGGATAATGCTCTTTTTAACCTCATCAATTCCATTATTGTGCCTGAGCTGCAGTCAATGAAGATTTAGAGAAGGCATGGAGCTGGATCAAGAAGTGTTCAAATCCTCTACAGAGAACACTGCTCCTTAGGCCCCGTCCACACAGAAAAAAAACGGGTGTTATCCGCTATAGTTCTTTATCGTATGGACGGTTCGTCCACACGAGGCCGTAACGGAACCGCGGAAACGGAGCCCTCAAACGATAACGCATCCCAAAGTGGGAAGGTCTGGTAACGTAACGCTTGTGGCACTGTGTGTACGCCCTAAACAATTAGAGCCCCGCCTCTCCCCACCTCTCCTTCTCACCCCCGCGTCATTGCTGATGCGTTTCGCCAACAACAACAACAACAGCACAGGGTATCGTTCGCGCTCCAGATGCTACTGACCATGCTGCAGATGTTAGTGCAACATCTGCAGCTCCTCTTCCACAACCATCAGCAACAAGTAGACATGGAGAACTACATGAACTACATGTTGCTAAATCCACCGTGGAGAATAACCAGAAGGGCAACCAGGCAACCATGGCAAACATGCTCGGGGGGTCTTCTTCGAGCTTTTTTGATATCGACATCGGTTCGTTTTCATTTTCGTCTCCGTGTGAACGGGGGACTGGGTCACCAAAACTACACATGGGACATAACAGCTCTACAAGATGGACACAATATTGGCTGACTTTCTCTTTGTTGCAATCTGCACATTTCTTCTGATAACTGCGTACATATCAAGTCTCATTGAAAGTTAATTTGGGTCACACAGCTATTGAGAGGGTTATGACTACCTTCAAAAGCTGAACTATCCTCACATACCCTGTTCGGCAAGTGAAACAATGTGTAGAATAACACTGGAAGACATTATAAAATACATTTCAAGTGATGCACTATTTCCCAGCAGCCAATCTGTTTTTGTATTCAATGCAATGTAATGTAAAATGTAATGTAATGTATCCCCTCTTGCCCATGCACACAGGCTCATGTCAGCTAAGCCGAAGCTCTGAGCGAGAGTTCTGGGATTTCTGAACCTGGGAGCAGATAATCAGGTTTATGCTAAAAGGTTTGGAGCGCTGTTTCTGGTTGGGTAAGGTAATCCAAAGGGGTAAAAAAAAGGAAGTTTGAGACTGCCCCTTTCCCTCCTTCCTTTCACCCCCCCCTCTAAAATAACAGAGGCAGTGAGTTCATGGATGAGGTCAGGTTGCCCATAGCAGTCCCTGCTGTGCCCAAATAATCCAGTGTCTCCCTGTCTCTGACCTGTCTCTTTGCCCATGGACACATGATGGGATGGATTATCCGGTCATGAGCACCTGTGGCGCAAAAATGGGAAGATGTTTTTTTCTTACTTCTTTCAAGAAGAACAAGTTAGGGAAAGTGTGTTCTTGGCTGATAAATAAAATCAAGTTTTAAGATGATCAAATTGACTCCACCGACAATAACAATGTGAAATCCATTTTTATCTCAGACAACAACTGTACCCCCCTCCCTGCAAGCTGCAACACCCATTCCTTCTGAATCAGCTTAAACGATGAGTCGGAGGGTGTGTGGGTTAGTTTGAGTGTTATATTACATGAGTGGATGTTTGAGCTTTGACTTACTTTCCATCAGCGAGGTTGAGAGTACGGAACAGAGGGTAGTCCTCCGGAGCTGGCTTGCCGGTCTGATCCTCATACAGGAAGACAGGAGAACGTCCCACCTCCACACCCAGCTGCTGGACTCCCTGCTCATTGTAAATGGACAGCAAGAAGGACTGGAGGCCGGATTTGGGGCGCACTGTGGTCAGGATGGAGAAGTCCTCAGGAAAAACACCTCCTGCACGACCAGAAGGGGAGGGGCGGCAAACAAGGTGAATGGGTTAGAGGTATTTAGAGGACACTTCAGTATAACTAGTTAAAAAGTATAAATCTATTATAACAATAATATTGTGGTCACATAACATTGAATTCAATGCAACAAGACAACTACTTTTTGTTTGTTTGTAATAACTTGTTTTATTACACTGTACGGTAACACTTATCTTTAAGATTATAATGATGTGACATACAGCTTTCACACATCTTCAATTCATTCTTTATAGATGTCTCGTATGACACTTTATTAAACACAACTCATTATTTTGGGCCGTCGTACAGCTCTGTTGGTAGAGCAAGATTTGCTCAGCCTTGAGTCTTACTTAACAAGACACGATCAAAAGAAGAATCCACTCTCAAAAGACACCTTTGAAACACACTTACTAGTAAACACAGAGTGGATGAGAGATGTTAATGATGAAAAGTTGATCTTACCAGGGAACAACTGCGTGGTGGGGGCACTGATCTGGACCTGCTTGGCAACTCTGTAAGCTGAGTCCGGCTTTGATGCTCTTCGGTTTGTGCAAAGTCCTGATGTTTTCGTCACTCCTTCCGGGTAATTTTGAAATTCTAATACATTTAGCACGTCCACTGGCTCTGCTGATGGGGGACACATACAAAAAGAGTTAGGTCATAGCAATGGTTGATGGGTAAAAATATTGAAAATAACATGCATACTGTATCAAAGTATGTTATTGTAAGTTGGTTATATGGTATATTGTTATACTGTTAAAGGGCAGTGATAGTGTCAATGCATTATTCATGTGAAAAGGGAAGACTAACCCATCTAAGCTGTGGAACATTTGACAGTTACCTCCCTCCTATACCGGTCCATCGATCATTAAAATTGCACTATAGCGCAGTATCATAGACACGGTATACCCAATTAATGATAAGAAAAATATACCCCCCATTGAGCATTACATGTTTAAAGAGTTTTTTTGGGGGGGAGGATCCTTATCTTCCTGTGGTTCTACGGGCTCATTTAACGGGACATTTCTCAGTCAATGCCAACCAAAGAGCACAAGGAGCAATGTGCCAACATATATCTAGTTTACAGTAAAACACCTGGATAGGTTTACCTTGATAAGGCTCTCTGGGTTTTCCATTCTTTTCAATCTGATTCACTTTGTATAAAAGAGCCTGTCTGGTGATGGTGCCCATAGAGACCCCTGGGAAAGGATTATAATCATGCCTCTTTATCGAAACACCCTCACAGTATCAACCGTTAGCTTGGTTAATTTAATAAAGGGAGAAACCAAAGTGCTGCAGTATATGCACTTTTTTTTTACTACTGTAATGTAGGCTATTTGTAGCTGGAAGAATATTATCGATGCAAGGTTGAGACAAGGTTGATACTTGACAATGTTTTCGGTTAGTGGGAGACCACATTTTGATGCTAAGAACATACTGTGTGCACTATGAATGAAGCCCCACATAAAAACTTCAAAGCCTTATGTTAAAATAAAATAGGCACTCCATTCAGTCCACAGAGCAGCTTTATCCCACCAAAGCCAGGTAATACAATGGAATACTGTTACATGGAATTGCACTAATCTGTTTTTGTGGGGCAAATTAGCATGCAGAGGTGTCTGAAAGCATCAGAAACTATTTTCCTACAGCTCTAAAACCACTGTTTTGGTTGGCATGTAGAGGTCAAATCCTTCAGAAAGTTTTTTGAACTTCTTGATACAACGGGGATCTTAAAAAAAATGTGTGATGTTGCTCTCAACACTCGCTGGTCAACATTCCATCTGTGGCATGGAAAAGCTCATTAAGAGGCTGTTCCAGTCTCTTTGGAGAAGCATGTGCTTTGGGGACAAGTCTCTTTTTCAACATTAATATATTCCTGCTAAATAGAAGCTTTTAATATCACTTAATGATCCTGAAGGAATTGTCAAATAAAAGGGCTTGTCCTACATCTGGTCTCCTTATCTTCAAGTACCTTATACACCTTCAATGGACCAGATGTATATCATGAATTAAGCAAACCAATCACACATATACTCACAAAAGCAATCTTAACCTGTTGGTAAAAAATGTATGACCTTCTAAGGGAAATCTGTGACATGGTTAAGCTCCTAACTGCGGCAACACAAAAGCTTATAAAAGAACATTTATGTAAAAACATTGAAGAAAAGTTCAAGTTGAGAGCAAAATCAGCTCCATATGAGGGCCATCACTAAGAAAACTTTTTTGAAGCTTGTAAGGATGAACCAGCTACTTACTTTGGAGAGTGAACTGAGGACCTCATTGTGAGTTCCTGCAGAGTTGCTTTCAGTTCAAACTCCAGGACTCATATGTTCCAGATGTGGCCAGGCTACAACCCTCACACAGAGGTGCTGAGGAAACGTCAATACTGACCAATCCATTAAGGTTGCCAAATGAGTGTGCACAGGTTTTAAAAAAGTGCATCTGATGAGCTGGTGTGAGTTTGCCCTCAGGGCTGAGCAAACAGGCCATATGGAAACAGGCCAGCAGAACCCAGGTGGCACGAAGGGATGGACCTACCTACGTCTGGAAAAGAGTGATCATTCTATCCAACCCTAAGTTCAGTCAAGCCAGCCTCTATTGTTCGATGTTAGAGCATCCGAACATCATTATGCAAATGGCATGCTGAGAGGGAAGGTGCGGTGTCAAACATTACCATAAGACATACATCTACTAATCTGCATCATGTTCACGGGTGTACATTGATGTAAACAGTGTGTTCCAAGAGACAACAACACCTGCTCTAGGACAGAGGCCAACAAAACTCTCTGTCTCAGCTCATGCTTTATCACCTAGTATGTTAGACTTGAGCAAACTGATACCATAAATACCCCTCCTGTTGTGTCATTTTCAGCTCTCACGTTTTAACAGAAAGGTACAATTGGCAGATAAACAGAAGACCTTTTCACCTGCAGCTCCCTTAGACTCTAATAATATCTTCAGCCAGAATGTCTCTCTATATATCCCCCCCTCCTCGCTCTCCCACTCTCCCTCTCTCCTTCCTTTAACTTCCACTATGCTGCCGGCTAAAACAAGACAGCTTTATGCTGGTGTCATACCAAAGAAACTTTACAGAGACCAACCCAGTTTTTCAAAGCATTTCCCCCCCTTGCTTTTCCTCTCATTTACTCCTTTTACTGTATGCCTCTATATAACTAACAGGGCATGTTAGTGTTTCTTTTTTTCACCAATCAGGCCATGTTGCAGAAATAGATCTAAATGTAATCCTACACATTTCAGAGTTTGAGTGATGATTTGCACTTTTTGTACAACTTCCAGCTGTGGTCTATTAGTGAAGGAAAAAGGGCTTGTTCATTTGATTCATGATTTACAAATGAATATGGATATGTGACAGCTACACAGGACAAAGGTCCAGCAAGGAGCTGATTAGCTGATGTTCCCGGGTTAGCACGTTAGGGAGAAGGCTCTGAAAATGCTAGCTTTGTCTCCTGGAATGTACATGCCTGCGCCCCAGGGGCTGCGAAAACGTGTCTGTGCATTGCTAGATGGAGTGGGCACCCTGCAGAAGTGGTTTTGGTTGACTGAGACCCTTGAACACAGAGCCTGCAGCAGAATGTTTAGGATAAAATATGCAGTAATTGATGTGTTGTAGAGGTGACATCAGTATCTTCTGAGTTAAAGCCTAGCAGGAAGCAAATGACTGTAAAAAGAATGTTGTCAAATTAATCAAATCAACAATACTTGATTTGTGCTGTACAAATTCTAATAACAATAACACTGCATTAAATCAAATTGTGGCCATTACTTGCTTTAACTAAATATTTGGCTAAAAGGTTGAGATATCCGACTACTTATGTGCTTATCAAACCTACCCAAATGGAAATAAAAAGGTAAATGAAGTTTCTAATTCTGTATCTAAATCTTTTTTCAACAATAAATCCTTGCAGAATTGTCTATAAATGAGGTGTGAGGCCTATGTAATCCTGAACCCTGTGACTTGCAGCTATTATAGCTGTAGGCTAGGCCCATACGCAGGCCTGCTCTTTGAAGGCTCTGAAATCATAGGGAAGTGCAACAAGGACCATCATCAAATAACTGCTCAGTACTTAGAGGGGAAGCATTCCCACCGCTCACACAACACAGCCTTGTCCAGCAGCCGACAAAACATCTAAGTGCAAAGTTGAGGGCAAGAGCTGGGCACTGGGGGGGTTGCACAAGCCAGCTTTTGGGCTTCAGTGTGGACCAGGGCAGTGTGGAGATAGGGTGAACCTGCCTGACCACTTAGCCCACTGCAGACACCCAGGGGCTTTGTGATATATTTTATTAATCCCTTCCAGGGAAATGTCTTTGAGGGATCTATGGTTTCAGCTCAAGTCCACATCTGCAAGTAGCATGTTATCAAAGTTCAGGTTCTGTCCAGTGTCGTCTGTCTATGAAATCCACCCAAATAACCATGTCCACATCCACCTAGCGGACCGTAGTGCAAACAAAGAGCTTTCTTTCAGCCTAAGTGAATCTTAAAAAGGAGAGTACACTGCTCTGCTCTCCATAAACACATACCAGAGGCTTAGGATGAAATTAATTGGACGAGGTGTTTCATCTTCTGAGAGGATGCTTTCCATTCATGCGTAAAAGGAGCCCGCTGCCAAATCTGTGATAATGATTATTGTGTTCAAGCCACAACATATTTGCACCTTATGCAAGTATCCCCTGATAACATGTACTGTATACGTTGGCTACCGTTTTACTGTACGTTACCGAAGTTTTTTGTTTGGTGTATTCCACATAACGCTCAATCATACAGGTGGCAATAAGGGGTATTCTCGCTTTAATGTTTCTACTCTGGTTGTGGAACGGTGAAAATACAAGAATGTAAATGACCACGAAGCTACCGTGACGCCGATGTGTCCAGGTACATCTCCATCACAGTTACCGAGTTATCCCAGCCGGTCACCCTCCGTCCGCTTTCGGCCAGATAAAGTTCGAGGCGTTTAATCCTAATAATCTTACCTGCTCTGACATGGGTAGCTTGTAGAACCAGGGTTAACGTGATGAAAGCGGTTACAGTGGAATCCATAAGCCACCTTTTCGTTTTCCACCTTGTGGACCACCTTTGCATCTCCATGGTCGCGCCGACAATTAAATAAAACTTTTGAGCGACTTCAGGTGATTTTTAGTGACGTCCCTTCCACAATTCCAAATGACGATGAAAACTGTCCTACAAAAAAGCCATATGTGAGAAGTTTCAGCCTCTTCTCTCAGCCACACCGAGGCCCCCGATCCTCCTTTCCAGTGCCCAGCCTTCAGAGTGAAGGAAGTCGGGCTTTAACCATAACGCGCAGAGTGCAATCGGTACACTTGGTGCGTCCACGGGCAGGAGGGCTGGGCAAGCTCCACAAACCGGAGCCACGGTTAGAGGGAAGTGACAAAGGAGTCAGCCCCCGATTAGCAAATCACGGGGCTGGAAATTCTCCTTCGGGTCCTCCCATTAGCTTTGTGTGTGCCCCCAAGTCTCTCCCGAGAGCACTGAGTAAAGAGATGAAAAATAAAACCGTGACAAAGTTGGGAACGACCTGAGAGTGATGAAGAGGCAGGATTGTTCATCAAGAGTGTATATTAGGCTACTGATTATATCCTTGGTCCACTAATCTTTCACCTCCTAAACTGGCACATAAAACTGCAGTTATTTGCAGCATAAATACAATATTAAGTGAGTAAGTATATGCATAGATTTTTACATTTAGTTTATGTATAAACCTTTTCACATGGCGACATTGTGTATAGTAGCCCTACACCACAAAAAAACACAACCCCACATAAAGGCTACATCAACTAAAATGCAACAATCATGTTAAATCTTCTCCATAATGAGCTCAATTTGATTAGCATTTGTATGGTGTGGTATGAGAGGAAATCATGCCACACTAAACTAATGGAATTCCTAAAGACCTCTCAATTTTTCTCTTGTAGACGAGCTACATGGATTAGGCAACTTGTTTTGTTTCAATTGGCAAACTTCCTCTACTGTCTTTAGTGGTCTATAAAAGACAGACATGACATGTAGCCTATACTATAACTTTTGATCAAACTAAATGTATCGAAGCTCCAACCCAATTATTGTAAATGTGCCTAATTCCACTTTCTCTTTTGCAGCCTTCAAAAGCTTGCTTCATATTCTCTTGCCAGCTCAAAGGAAACATGACTATTGACAGGCCTGATATACAATTGGTCATTTAAGGGCATTTCCACAACCTATGTCGCATGGGGTTGTGGAAATTAGGCTTGTGCACCCTGACAATGACAGTGACACAAAGAAGCATGAAAAACAAATGCAATAATCTTCCAGCCGTGTGAGATTAATCAAACTATTCCCAGACCGACTTTTGGACAACCCTAAAGATTATAAAGGATTCAAGGATTCCTCATCTAATATGACCTTTTAGAAACAGGGGTCACTACAGAAGACAGTCAGCTACTTGTATCTCTTGGCTTCCACCGGTAAAAGCATGGATCCTGACCAGGTTCTGTCTGTCAGCCCGCTCGTCCTTCCCAGCCAGCCAGACTGTTTCCTGCCAAGCAGTATCAGATGCTCCTCCTGGATGGCCAGTGGCAAAACACAGAGCAACTTCTCTGGGAACAATTGGTGGCTGGGCAGGAAACGTTTTCATGCTACATCCCATCTTCTCATGGTTCAGAGAGCAGGGGGAGTCATTTCCAGTGCTTGCTCCAGTGTGTTTTGTGGCTTCTCGTAGAGGTCCAAGTATTATCGAGTAGAATATCTTTACAATTTGGCGCAGAGGATGATTATTAAAAAAAAAAATGAAGAAGTGCTTGGCATTGGGCTGACTTTTCTAGCTTAACTTTCTTTGCTATTTCCTCATACAGTTAGATGTGCACTTCAAAAGAGATTTGAGTTCTGACAAGGCACTCAGCATTTGGTGATGCAATTGAAAGATGCTGCAGTGACAGCAGCAGATGGTAGCCTCAGGGATTGTAAAGGGTGCATTTGATATTTTGAGTTTACTGGTTTGATTTCCTGTTGGGTGGGGATATCTGGACAAAGAGCAAGTCAAATTCCCCCTTCATTCTAGAGACGCCGTCAGTACACTTGTCACCAAATAAACCACTGTTTTTCTGTTAGATGCACATTGTGACCAGCTGTTTAAACTTGAATATATAATGTCAGTACGTTGTTAGTTATTTTACATGTTGGGTGTTAGACAAATAACAAGAAGTTAGATTGAAAAGCTTTGTGCCTATCAATCATGTTAAAGCAGCAATAATGTATTATTCTTAAACAAAGAGCATATCATTTTTTCCCATGATTACCACCAGCATTTGCATGAAATTATAATCAGCCGCAACTATAATAGCAATCTCCCTGTGTCCAAAATTGTTACTGTCCACACTAATGAGATGACCCTTAAACCAACAGATAACCAACCCGAATAAAAGCTACCAGACAAGTGATACATAATCTCTCTAGCGATGCAGTCTACACACTTTCTTTTGTAGTAGTTATAAGGAAGGATTATGTAAAGGAACGTGTTGTTTTAATGCTATGGTAAGAAGTAAGTTGCTGTGCAATAGCTGCGACTGCCGGTGAGAAAAAAACAAAGCTATGTGAGGATTATTTGTTATTCTTATAAATGCATCAGAAACTAGTCACAGGACCAGATATAGCCATCACTGAGTCCAGGTACATTCTGCAATTTAAGCACTGAGTATAAGAAGTAGACCTTTACCCTCTTCAAACTTTGTTTCTCTTATTATTCCGCCCCATGTCCTCCTTTGCTCTGGACAGACAAGAGTCGTAATCGCTACAAACACTAGCCTTTGTTACAAGATTCATTTCCTTAAGACAACATATACTCTACAAACACAACTGCATGTAGCTCTTTTTCTGAATGAAAAATGAAGGAAAGCAACTTTTACTGAGGAATGCAAAACCTCAAAGAGATTAGGAGGGATTTGCTGCTTCAATGTTTTGACAGTGAGCAGTTTTAGCTTCATGTTGTCTATACATATGGCCATATCAGGAGACCAGGTAAATAAAGTAGGTACATAATACATGTTATACATATGTAATACTACATTTGTAGAACTAATCATCCAAGATGGACCCTATAAGAGGTTGACTAATTAATCAGATTACATATTTATTTAACAAATTGAAAAGTACAATCTTAAAAATATCTTGGAAGTACACTTGTGTACGAGAGGTTGTATCAATAGCCGTATGCAATACATACTCAAAACCATTAAAAGGATCACTTTATAAAATGCTAAAATAATCCCACTGCTGCCCTTTATGCACCAAAGTAGCAACAAACCACAGCTTGGCCTCCTACAGCACTTAGTTGCTGATAACTATTTAGTACAACAACACATGATTTACAGAGGCCAGTAACATTTGTAGAAGAAATACCTTTTTGGTAGAAAGAGACATGGATTTAACATCTGATATTTATATCAAATATATCCTGTTAGTGAATGAGTACTGCATGGTGAAATGAGAATAGTTCTTGTACTTGCCATGAGTTTTACCTGACATGGTATTGAAACAGAAGCACTTTTCACAGGCACACTCAAGCCAACCACCCGCCACTGTCTGTCAGTGTTTACACACTGCATAGAGGAGAGTATAAAGAGCTCTTTCTCCAGCTCACTCTAGTCCTCTGTCACACAAGCAAGAAAACGTTCCCTAACTTCACTAACATTATTTTTGGCTATATTTAATTGAAAATAATACACTTTATAATCTTGTACGAATTGGTAAGATTAGTCATCATAGGACCAAAACGCTTTTTTAGAACTCTAACCAGGTAGTTTGAGTTCATCTGTGGAAAGCCAGGCATTTATTTTTAAGGAGGTTTCTTTGCCATGGGTTTTGGTGGCTTCCAGAATTATTTTTGCTCTTGAAATGACTCTTCGTTGATATACAATTCAACGGAGCAGTATCAAACGTGTATTTTGATACTGTGGTCTACCATATAGCACACCAGAATTAACAAAGATTAAGAATATATAAAAAGAGTAGTATTGCTTGAGCTACATAGTGATGAAAAAACTGTGCTACAGGTGTTTGTAATAGGAAGCAGCCTGATGCTGAAACACATCAGAGAAAGGAAGGAGAAATCTTGCAGCCAGACATGCAACCCTTTATATGTCTCAGAAAGGCAGGAATGTTATACACATTGGCAGAGGTATCTACATTGATAGCTTTAGCTAAAAAATAAATGTAATTTAAGGACTGCTGTGCTGTTCCTGTGTGAGATCACTTGATAATTACAGGGTTTTTTATGCTGTATGATGTACATATCAACCGCATGTATGAATAATAATTGTTCGCAACCAGATCTAAGGTAAGCTAGTCTTAAAAGAATTTAGATCTAAATCTCCGGTTGAACCTTTTTCTTTAATACTTTTATTGACCCTTAAACTTTGTTTTACAAACTACTCGTGCTCCTGAACAATAGTCTAACGCAGTCACATGTTTTAATACCGGGCAATTGTGAAATAACATAAAACTTTAGTTGATCTGAAGTTGATGTGAAGTTGATGGGGCTATTGAAAGTTTTGTGAAATTGCTGTGGAGTTCAGCACAATAGCTCTTATGTGATGGCTTCTTGGACAGTTTGAGTGCTTCAACAATTCCCCTCCCTTAATGGAACACTTTCAACCAATTATGAAATTCTGAAGGTAGAGCTGTATGTTCACACCACCTGGATGGTGGATCTTCAATGAGCCCTCAGGTCGAAAATGCAGAGTTGAAGAGTTGCATGACAAAAAAACAGATGGTGGACATACTGTACAGTATATTGTAGACTCTCTGTTTCACCCTCCTTATTAAGGGTGGAAGGGTGAAAGTTAGAGGTCAAAGCTGTCAATATAATCTGATTTGGTATGGCTTGGCACAGACCAGAAATGATGTCCAGGTCATGGAAAAATGTGATTAGGTGGTCAGATTCAACAACAACTGGGCTTCAGCAGTAACACCTCAGCACAAGATCATTTTGCAACTCAATATACTCAAATATGACAAGCAACAGTAATAAACTCACAAACTGCTGTTCGATTGAATAATGGCTGCAACACAAACACTTGGACTTGGATTAAAATTCATTCCCAGATATGCACTGCAATGGTTAACCATTAGACATCCATGGCAACACTTGGAATGTGGGTATATTAAATAATAATAAATGAAGTGGCACTTCTCGATAGGAACACAGCAAGTGCAGAGCCTGTCATGAAAAGGCAGTTTATCTTGCTGTTATTAATGAAATAATAATTTATATAATAACAGCTGAATGTCTGAAATAATAATTTAACATAAACGGAAATGTGGACTTTAATTGAGATAGCGCATGATCATTTTATGATGCAATAGAGCCTCATAATGTGCCTTGGCAGCACTAGTGGGTAATATAGAGCCCAGGTTTGCTTTACTTAGCACTGGCTAAAACAAATTTTCCTGGTTTGCTCTGTGTGCAAGTCAGCCTCAATCACAGAGCTCCTTTCATATGTCTCAGTGTCTCCCTCCCACCCTGTAACTGAGTTGTTGAAAATGCCCTGTAACAGCATGCAGTGTGCACCGACAGGGGCGGCACAGAAATACTGTGGGTCCTAAATGTCCGCCAATGGGACAGGGTGTGCAGACTGTGATGCATTTGAGGAGGTGTACTGTTGAATGTGTCTATTCATATTACAAAATTACAGGCTGTGTTTGCTATAGTAGACATTTGATGTGGTGGAGTACATGTTTGATGCAAGACTGTCTGTCTGTCACTGCTATATAGCCTTTGATTGTGCCGGAGCACAGGAGCACAACCAGGTTTCTTTTAATTATCTAATTTAAGTGAAATCAAAATCAAACTAGGCAGAGCTGTTTTTGAGATTAATTTAATTTGGGAGTTCATTAACCCACTGTCTGAGGACTGATTGAAAAACATAAAAAAGGTATGCAGTTGTCCTGTTCGAACTTTTGACCACTAAGAGAGCCTAGTGAAGAGGTCACAACCCAGCCCAAGACCGAGTCAAGTAACACTAACCTTTGGACAAACCTGCCTGTCCTGTGCTGCTTGTGCCATCATTTATTCGGTCAGGCTCTAATTAATTATCCAACGAAGCCCCTCAAGCCAATGTTCAAGCACACGCCCTTGGAGTTCAGGTATGCTGCAGACAAATGTTAGAAAAAAGGACAGGGTGGGTGAGTTCAGTGATGAGACAAAATAGTTCAGCTGTGGTTTAAAAATGTTACCTAGGGTTAGGCAAGTATACAAAAATAATTAAAACATAATTTTCTTCACTGTTTTATAATATTTTAGCATCATCTAAATTACTTGTCTCCTCATATCACGTTAGGTCTTTGCACATTTCATTGAATAAAGAATTGCTGGTTAATGCAAACCAAAAATTACTTTTAATTAAATTTTCAGAAAAAAAATTTAAGGACTAAAAATAAAATCCTTTAGGCATTTCTATGGTTCAAACCTTTTATGTCGTTATTTTGAAAAAGAACAGGTGGCATGGACACATACATGGAATAAAGGCATCGTTAATCAGCATCATGGTTATATTTCACAAAGGCTCCGCCCTCTACTGGACTCTATGGGTACTACCCTTAACCATGCTATGCAAGCATTCACATACTGAGTTGCATAAACGTAGCCGGCCAATCGGGGCGAGCCTACTTGAATGCACCTGCAGGCCCACAGTATATAAGGTGGCTACGCCTCCTGCCTGTCATCCTTTTTCTCTTCAGCGAGCAGAAAACAACTGATGTGAAGTTAAGCGTGAGAAGAGGAAAAAAGAAAAGATTACCGTAAGCGAAGATGGAATCACCACTCCTCGAGACCCGGCTCTGTCCTGCATGCCCTGGCTTGATTGCGGGCGCCGATCCCCACCGCTTATGTTTTGAGTGTTTGGGGCCTGACAAAGCCGTGGACGGCGTGAACCATTCCCCGGCCTGCAATGCCTGCCGAATGCTCCCACGGCTTAGACGTCAGCACCGCCTGGAACATTTCCAAGCACATTATGTCTCAACGGGTGAGGCAGAGGACCAGCTGGAACTCGACGTGGTGGAGATGCTGGAACAGGATGTGGTCGGAAAGGTGCCATTTACATTCGCCATTCCGGTGAATCGGACGGCGGTCTGTCGAGGACGAAGAAGACGAGGACTTCTCGGTGTCGGACGCTTCTGGGTCCGGCGTCCATGAGGGTCCACACAGATCTGCCCGTCAGGACTTTCCGGTGGTGATGGCCTTAGCAGCGGAGGGTGTGGGGCTACCGCTCCCTCCACCACTACCACCGAAGCCGGTGAGCCGCCTCCATCAGGGGTTCTACGGCCCGGTTCGTCCGGCACAGCCGGCCTTTGTTTCGCCCCCGTTACCAGACATCTGGCTATGTGTGGAGGCGACGTGGCGGCTCCAGTGGCTAGTATGGCAGCAATCCTCAGGGTGCGGGGCCGCACGGACACAGCGTGTCCCAGTGTGTCCCAGTGTGCCCCCCCTTGATGATAGTCTGGCGGCCCATCTGCTCCCATAGGTAGCAGGTTGGGCGGAGGGGAGAAAGCCTCTGCCCCCGCTGCTTTGTGACCAGGAGACGCCCACGGCTCCCATTGCCTCTTCTGCCTCCTCGGCGGATCCCGCGGGGGAGGCTCAATACCAGCACCCGCGGGGACAGCCTGTTAGATCCCGACGGGAAAAAGAAGAGGGCTTCAGGGTGGGGTGAACCGTCCTCCCTGAGTTGACGGGCGGTGGGAGGAAGTGTCCCGGCGAAGGAGATGTCTTTCTCCACCCAGGAGGCGAGGGCGAATCCCGCCTCCCTCTCAAATGTGTTGAGATATACTAATAAAAATGATTGCATATATCCCAGGCTAAGAGTCATTGGTCTCCACAATTCCACACTTCTTTATAATGTTAACTGTGTAGATTCCCCACTTGCCGCCCCAGGTATAATTCCAGTAAAGGAACAACTAGTGGGCACGCGCATGTGAGGGTGATAAACCGTTCGCAGCCTGAATCAGCACATTTGGCGCATTCACACCGGAGTACCTTTCCCACAATATTCACCAGAACTTAGATATATTTGCGTTCACACCAAAAAGCCCCCTGAACTAAATTAGTTAATCAGAACCATTTTTACCCCCTTTTCAGTCCCTGCTATAGAGCAGGGACTTTCGTGGGAGAAAAAGGTTCCTATTTCTGATTGGCTGGGCGGAATGCAAACCACTTCCCTTAAAACTCCCAAAAAGTTGCGCAGAAACGCAGAGAGACTAACTTATGGCAACACAAAAGAAAACATGGGAGTGGTGGAGATGAGGAGGTGTCAGCGTTCTGGCAATTTACTCGGAAGCCAGTCCCCAACTACGGGAACTTCCGGCCGGGGACTTCGGGTGGCAGTACTCGCCGTGAAGTTGGTTGCCTCATAGTCATGGCCAGGTCCAGGGAATGGGCGATGTTTCACACAGCCCAATTGATCCTACACCTAACCAAGATGGGTGTCACAATTTGTATGTTATGTCACGTTTTTAGTTTTGTATGTCTAGGTTTGGGTTTATTTTGCTGTTCTGTTCTCCCTGTTTCATGTGTTTCTCCTTGTTTCTTGTCTGGTCCTCCTCCCTGTGTTTTCCTCCCTTTCATTAGTTTCCCTGGTGTGTTTAATTGTCTGATTGTGTTCACCTGTTGCCCTTGTGTTTCTCCCTCGTTTACCCAGCTGTTTCTTTTTCCTTGATTCCCCCCCCCCCCTGTATTTAGTCTTGCCTCTTCCTGTGTTCCCCTGTCGGTTCATTGTTTGTTTGTCCTCCCTTCATGTCACGCCTCATGTTTTTCTCTCCGGTCTTCTTCTCCGGTCCTCCTCTCTGGTCTTCCTCCATGTTTTTCACGGTCAATTTTTGTGTTATTGTTTTCCTGAACAACCGTTTGATTCATGCCATGTTTTTGTTATCAGCTTTGCAATAAAGCTCGCTTTTTGTTTCTAAACCTTTTTCCGCTTTTGTAGTCTGCATTTGGGTCCTACCTTTTTCCGCGATCCTTTCCACGCACCCTGACATTGGGTGTTGCGGTACATTTGAAGAAGACCAGCCCCATACCTCACCAGCAGGTGCAGTATCTGGGGGTTCTGCTCGTTGCAGGCAGACTACGGGCCACCCTGTCAGAGAGCAGACAGGCATCCCTGCTTCGAGCCATTTGCAGACTGCGACAGTGGGCAACAGTGACAGCTTTGACCATTATGCAGACTCTGGGTCTCATGGCGGCTGCGCACTTCGTGGTACCACTGGCATTATTGCATGTGTTGCCTGCAGAGATGGTTTGTCGGTCTTTGTTTAGATCCCAAGAGGCACAAACGACGTCTGGTGACCATTCCCCCCTCAATGGAGGGCAACCTCCGATACTGGGGGTCCCCAAAGCATCTGCGGAGGGAAACTCCACTGGGGCAAGTGACCTCCTACATCCCGGTGTTCCTGGACGCATCCGTGACAGGATGGGGGGGGACCTGCCTAGGGAGAGTTATAGGTGGTGGCTGGCCTCTGACAGAGACTCGGCACAGCAACCTTCTAGAGCTGCGGGCAGAAGTGTTGGTCCTACAGCACTTCAAACCCTTACTGCAGGGCAAACATGTGTTGGTGAGGAGCGACAACAGCACCACAGTGGCGTACATCAACAGGCAAGGCAGAGTCCCCTCTGCCGCCTTATTGACCACAGTGGAGAACCTGTGGTTGTGGGCTTCAGAGAATGTGTTGTCTCTGAGGGCCCTCCACATCCCAGGGCGGGAGAACAGGGGGGCCGACCTCATGTCAAGAGGCGGGCCCCTGCCAGATGAGTTGATGCTTCACCCGGAGGTGGTGAAGCAGATCTGGGCCCAGTTCGGGAGAGCGGAAGTGGACCTGTTCGCCAACCGGCGCAACAGCCACTGTGCCCTGTGGTTTTCCCTGGCTCTGCGGGACAATCCACCCTTGGGGGTGGACGCGTTTGCACACGAGCCATGGCCAATAAATCTGCTCTACGCCTTTCCACCGCTGCGTCTCATTCTCCCCCTTCTGGAGAGGGTGAGACGGGAACGTCTGTCAGTCATCCTAGTGGCCCCACGTCGCCGTTTGGCGGCATTGGATGCAGAGGTGACACAGATGATGGTGGGCCAGCCCTGGACGGTGCCTCAGGTCTGGGGGGGTGTTGTCTCAGGCAGCAGGTGCAATAGGGGCATTACCCACTCTGGGCCAACCAGGTTTTTATATCTCCAGGCTTGGCTCCTGAGAGGGACAGGCTGTGGGTCAGTAGGCATATAACATCAGTTTAATATGCTCGTGAAATGCAACAACTTTTCGGTTTCACCGGTAGGATTTCTACTGTCCTGGTGATGCTGACTCATATGACTCAAATGACTCGTATGATCTCTTCAATGACTGACTCATAAGACTCCGGGTCCATAAAAGGATCCGGATTTGCCATCTCTACTTTACACGAGGTAAGCGTGTGTGAGTGTGGGGACCAAAAGCCGGTCTGGGGCAGTGTGATGGGTCAATGTTGTTGAACGACAGGGCATTTATCCATCAGGGCTCCACCCATACCCATAGAGTCCAGTAGAGGGCGGAGCCTGTGTGAAATATAACGGGGAGTTACGTATTGTAACCCTGGTTACATAAGCACAGGCGGAGCCCTCTACCTAGGGGCCCTGTCTTTCCTATGCCGCTCGCTGAAGAGGGTGTAGGATGACAGGCAGGAGGCGTAGCCACCTTATATACTGTGGGCCTGCGCACGCATTCAGGTTGGCTCGCCCCGATTGGCCGGCTACCTTTATTCAACTCAGTATGTGAATGCTCGCATAGCATGGTTAAGGGTAGTACCCATAAGGCGTGTTCACACCGGAGTACTTATACCCGTACTTTTCCCATTTGGTTCCGTTAGTGCCTGAAATTTTGCGTTCGAACAAAAAGAGTACTCAGTTCCGAGAACTTTTACCCCCATTTTTAATGCCTGCTAGAGAGGTGGTACTATCCTGGGGAGAAAAAGTCCCAATTTCGATTGGCTGGGCGAATTGCAAACCACGGCCCGTAAAAAAAAAGTTTTGTGAAGCCGCCATTGTATTTTCTGGCATTAGCATTATTAGCGTTAGCATTAGCCCCGCGTACCAACGGAGAGACGATGGCGATTTACTCTGAAACCAGTCCCCAACTCCCGGACTTCCGGCCGGGGACTTCGGGTGGCAGTATACGCCGTGAGTGGTTTGCGGCCTGCCAGTAAACCCAAAGCAGAAGAAGAAGAAGTGACGTCAGCGGCTTCATTTGCGTAATCTTCCCTCAGGGAACTTATTCCGGTGTGAACGCGATCTGTACTTAGTTCCATGGGGATGCTAAGTGCTGGCACTAAGTGCTGGGCCCTAAGTACGGCAAAGTACTTGGTGTGAAAGCGGCTACTGAGTCCAGTAGAGGGCTCCGCCTGTGCGTATATAACCAGGGTTACAATACGTAATCCCCTGTTAATGGTTACACCTGCATTTAAAGAGCCAAAATGAACCACATTGAAAAAGTCTACTGTACATGCTAGCTTAGCTGTAGAGCTAGCTTCCTAATTAACACACCTGACATTAAATGCAGTGGAGACATGGTTAATCATACCTATATGAGTACAGATATCATACCTTTTGAAACAAGCTTAACACAATGTGTTTGTTTTAGAGCAACGTTAGGTTGCATTTAACTATTGCTATACTGAATACAAATAAGGCTCTGAAGATGATGCTATAAGTTAGCAAACTAGATTTCACAAAACAAATAGACAGTAGTTGGTTTCTTGTAGTTTTTTATGCTGTGATAAAACCACATTTAAGCTAATTTTTCCATTACAGAACAAAACCAAACTATTGCTATGCCTTACTTACAATAGCAGCTTAACTGTTAGCAGTTAGCTAATGATACACCAGCAGGTCGAGGTAATACAGATAAATGTAAACCTTTCTTTAACATGTTTAATTACATAGAGACCAAATAAAGTTAGCTTGCAAAGGAACTTACCCAGTGTGGTATCTTTAGCTGTATTTATTTATTAAGTACTTTTCATATCAAGCCCCCCTGTCACACAGCTGCACTCAATTTATTGATTGTCTTCAATCTTGCACATGATGGCCAGCTGGCCTAACTGTCAATTCTGCATGCTGGGTAAAATATAAACTAATAACCAGTTTAGGATATTGTCTTAAATGTTTGCTACTGTTCTGGCAGTTTTCAATCTAATTGAGGAAAATAATCATCATCGGATTGATCTATGACTTGATGAGAAAGTATCCTATAAAAATGCTTGTAAACGCATAATATAATTTTGACTGGCTTACGGTAAATTAAGTACAGTCATTGAGCAAATGTATCCTACTAAGTGAAATTCCACCGCTGGCCACTTGACAGTATCATCAACGACTAACAGGAGAACAATGTTTTTTTAATTAATAAGACATAATACTGGCTGAATAGTTTCACCAGTCTGGTTTTGAAGACACCATGACGCCCTTGGAAGCAGGCAGGCCTTCTATAATTAAAGAATTGCAGCCAGCCATGGGAGGTTGTGGAGACAAGCAGTCGAGACATGGAACAAGTGGGAATCCTAATGTCAGATTCTTAAATCCTCCCTACATTTGAATTATAGGTCTGTGCTTTAATGGCCATTTGACTTTTTAGCTTGGTTGACAACAAATCACTTAACACTTTGTGGAGTGTTGTTGTCATTTTAGATGGCAGGAGGATAAAATAAAAATATCTATTAAGACAAAAGTTGATTATGAAAGACCATTGGTTCATGATACAGACTCTATAAGCAGTGGCTTCGACCTAGGCTGCGGCTGGAATCACTTAAAATTGTAAATGATCTCCGTATGTGCATTTTTTCGTAACCAATGCCAATGTACTGTCAGTGGTTATACTTTGTTGCCTGCTCAGATGATGTCAGAGCAATGGGGAGTTTGTATTTAACAGAGATCTTTCTTAATTGATACAAGATTAAAATTGAAGCAGTCAAGAGAAATAGTTTGAATGGCTGGGAATTGCTGTGAACAGTTTAAAGTTGGCTGGGTTTAGATCTGTGAAGCATGTTTTAGAGAAGGTATTTTGGAAATGTAACAATGCATGCACTGGAGATAAACAGGAGTATACATAATTGTTGTGTTACATGTAACGTTCCCTCATTAGAGTCAAACAGCTGCAGCATCATCACCTATAATCAAACTGTGTTGGTGCATTCATACAGTGACTGCTGTTTAGTTATCTCTTAGTAAAACCAACGTGATAGGATCTATAATGTCCCCAGATTCTCTTAATAAGTGGAGTTGCTGTAGTCCAGCTGTGTGCCTCCATTCAGCATGTTGTACAGTCAAGCTCATGGAAGTGCCCGGGCATTGAAGACATAATTGACTGTTTGGAGAGGGCAGTGTGGCTGGACCAGTGGATTAGGGTGATGTGGAGAAACCAAACATAAAACAGGATGGCAAAGTAAAGCAAAGGGTACGAGACTCTATGGTAAAATTGTGGTTATGGGATTTGTGCACTGAAATAGAACAGCTGGGTCACAGCATATATTTTGGTTTCTAGAAGCTGAAGTTTCAAGCATAGTTATTGTTGGTCCTTATTTTCATGACAGGAGGCAACAAATAACTGGACACAAGCTGACTGTACATCAACAAAGCAGGCAATCATGTATGATGTTGTATAACTACTTCTATTCTGAGAAGGGTTGCATAAAGGTCACACTAACAATGTTCTCTGGGGAAGGCAAAGTCGAACTGCCCGTCTGTCCACCTCTTTCATTCACAATTAAATATCCCAGCTGTTGGATAACCATGAAATTTGATGCAGAGATGTGTGGTCTCCAGGTCATTAACCTCAGTCTTTTTAATGAGCACAAACAGTAAATCAAAGTCTTTAGTTATTCTGTGAAATATCGCAATATCTATTGGATGTGTGGGCCACTTTGAAGCAGCAGTTGATAGCATTTACTGCCTATTTAGGCCATATCAAGCAGTTACAGAGGAACATTATCACGCATTTTGAGCCATGTTGTGTCCATCTGGCATATGTTAGCCTAGATCACTTTTTTTTTTAGTTGTTTTTGGAATCGAAAAACTGAAAAAGGGAATAGCTTTAAAGCTGTTAAATAATCCACTATGTTCAATCACTAATGTGTCTTTCTTTATGTTTACCTACGAAAAAGCAACATGATATACAGTATGTGATAATGTGTGTAATACATCGATTTTGTCTTTACATTTACTCGGTTATGAGTTTTGACATGTTCCAAAATATGCGAGTGAGTAAATCACAATGGAAAGGATTGAATAGTGTTATTGTAAAACCACAAGCCATAGGTCTCATGCCAGCGCCCTCTGTGGTCTCACCAAACCTCAGAATACATTGACAACATGTAATAGTATCAAAGCAAACTACTGGAGTTGGAAGGAAATTGACACAACTGTACATGTGTATCTAGTAACTTGCATACATTTATAATGTGGAATAATACATTTCAGAAGTTTCTGTTTTTTATACAATTTGCTGGATGAAATTGAAAATGCACTCATTCAAACAACTTCATGCATTTGGTGGGAATTTACTTTTTGACCCCGACTCTTGCAAATATCACTTATCGTGATAACTTTGACCCTGAGCCATTACTCTGCAAATCTCTGAATTGTATCTCTGTGTGGATGCTGGCTATTAGTGTTCAGGTCTCCAGGCAACATTCCTTGCATTCTGCCTTAACCCTGGATTCCTGACCTCCATTCACCCTCGGTAGGTGACACCGTGTTTTATCCCAGCACACCTTTCTACCTTTCCCCACAGAGCCTTCTCATACTTGGACAGGAAGAAAACACATAAGTAGGATGGTTTAAAAGTGCAAGTTGCATTAACAGAAGGCCCTCATTATTATCATCAATCACAGAGAGCAGTTAAGAGCAGTGTGCACTGACAGACTTATGTTCCCACACCAGTAAGAGGTCTAGAGGAGTAAGTGTTCTACAGAAAATTGACATCTTTCTCTTGAGTGCTGTGTCTTTACTCTGCCTTTCATCCTGACACTGACCATTGTAAAACTCGGACTAACCACACAACGAAACTTGGGCCATATCAACTGTAACTACTGTTTGTATCTTTTGGGATGTCTGATGTCAAGTCCAATTTCACAAGCTGTTTTACCACATCACGTTATATATTCTGTGTGTTTTTCCTGCACGTTTGGTTATTTCTGGACCTACCATATACAACTAGAAAGGCAGAACTTACCATTTTCCATTTCCTCTAGCATTGATCACCATCCATCACCAGTGCTGATTAAACAGAGACAACCCAAGATCCATATTATTTCTGTCTCTGCCAGGACTCACTATGCCATGATTATCCACATCCCCACCAAATCTCCCTTTTCTAAGCATTTAAGGTTAAAGGGCAAGACAGAAATTATCTCTTATTCCATCCAAGGAGTTCTTTTATTTAACAAAGAGTGAGGAAGTGTAAAGGGGGGATGTTAAACATGATCAGTACACTTGTTTTACCTTATAAACAAAATAATACAATAACAACTACTGCAGCTGTTCAAATGATAAGAAACATAATCTTCTTAATATCATTTGCAAGGCACACATGAGTCTTTAATACTCTTGCTTAAGAGTTTACATCTGTCTGAAAGATGGCTGTGTCATCCATTCTGACATTAACACATGAGGCAAGCGTTTAATAGTCTTATGTCAACAGCATGTTGTGTGTTGTGGTTGGTTGAAATATCACTCTTATGCAGTCAGCTTTGGACATTGATAATTGTGCTTTAGTACGCATACGGGACATTGACTTTAAAGACAAAGTTGTTGTAATCAGCTTGAGGCACTTTAATTTAGTTGAAGCACTACAAGTGACTTCATTGTTGCATTTTATATAGATTGTAAACATTATTACCAATCATTTGAATAGTAAACTAGACCATGCTGAAATGGGCCAGAGGCATTAAGTTGGGGGCCCAAAGGGGGACATTTCCCCACTTCCTAGCCCTGTATCTTTGTTTTATCTCAACTTCAAACCTGTAAAGTTATTGAACGTTTCATGTTGACAGAATTGCCCAAAGACAGTTGGAGAAATTACTCAAAATTGCTTCTGTGGAACTTTCTGTAACGGGAAAAAATATCAACCAAACCCTGTCATGGGTGGGTCAAAGATAATGAAAATCAACTCATCGCTGCTGGATGAAAGGAGCCCTGTTTTTTTGTAGAAGTCACAGTTAACGAAGGTTTACTTTGAGTCTACATATTTAAATGGCCAATTCAAACAATTAGCTTGGCTTGTATGCTTCTGTAATCATGAATGCCTGGACTGAAGGATCACTGGCTCTAAAGTGCAGACTGGAAACCAGTCTCTACGTTCAGGCATTCCACACCAATCTGAGAGATAGGCTTTGTCAAACAAACACACACATGCACAGTGTGCAACAGACTGACTGAAAAGGAATTCTGGGCATTTTGAGAAACGTGCTTATTTCTTTACTTTCTCAGAGTTAGATGAGAAGATTGATACCTCCCTTACGTCTGTCTGTTCATTGTAGCCAACAGCCAGTTAGCTTAGCATCAAGACTGAAAACACTAGTCTGGATTTATCCAAAGGAGACAAAATGCTACTACAAGCACCTCAAAAGCTCCCTTATAATCTACTTTGTTTGTTAACGGTACATAAACAACAATTTTCGGTTTCCCTAGGTTATGTGTAGGGCTATTTCTGGGTCGGCTTTCGGATGCAGTTGTTAAGAAAATATGGCATACTTGAGACGCAAATGTTAAAACTTTAAGATCCCAGCACACCAAGACCACTTTCCAGTGAAATAAACCAAGTCTTGTCTGTGACATATTTGTAGAGGCACAATGGAGGCATGATATGCTCAGGACCTGAGTTTTTCAATGCAGTTTCCATGCACGCTGCTGAAAATACACACTATCCCACCACAGAGGCCCCTGCTGCCCCATTCATTGCCCCAACCATGAAAGGGTCCATTTAAAGCCTCAGAGGCTGGACATGACCTGAGTTTACTGTCTGGGTGTATTCGCCTTCCCTCTATGCACACTCAGGGAATACACAGGCCATATGGACCTGATGAGGACTGTAGGACCCTGTTGAAGGGGCAGAGCATATTTGTGACCTAAACTCCCAGTATTATTCAATGTATATTATTTGTATCCAAATAAGTCACAGGCTTAAGACAATTATGATCTTCATGAAGTATTACTGTTATTATTTTTATTTTGTATTTGTTAGTTCAAAATGCAGAACATTTAATTAGGCATTGTGTACAGTTGTCTATTAGTTCAGTAAATGCAATTCCTAAAACGCAGTAATAGTAATGGATGGCTGTAGATGAAAAGTGTGTGCATCCTTTCATCTGAGGGTAGAACCTTATTCAAAAAGTATTTTTGGGGCCAACCCCAGAGAAGAGAGGAAATACTGGAGAGACATGAGAAGAATGTTGAATGTTGACCTTATTTCTAATGTAGCCCTGCTGAACAAACAGGTGGGAAACTTTGTTTAGGACCTTACCACACATGTAAATAGTGTTACTCAAACATCTACCTAAGCCAGGTTCATTTCTAAAAAATATAAAATATTCATATTTAACTGGTTTGAGTAACACAACAGAGTTCATATTATTGCTAAAACAGTCTCATCTCCAGCCATAGTTCTACAACCGAACTACCAGCATGCAACAGCAGCATAACGTTTTGGGCCCACTTGTCTGCTGTCATTAGCTTAATTTTCAGCACCAGGCAATTTATTTCTCAGTAAAATAGAGAGTCTTCATCTCTCCAACTAAATAAATGAAGTCTGTGTCTCTAATGAAATATCATGCAAGAAGCTCCTGAGCTTTAGTATTAGCCCACTGCATGAAAGAAAGACATGACTGTAAACAACTAACGTTCTCTCTAGATGAGAGCCTCAGCTAAATGACTAAAAATACAAATATCAACATTCATCCCAGTGACTGCTTTGTACTTCATAATGTCTGGATGACAGGATCATTACCTCAGGTTGCCAACAGAGGCAGTAATAGTCCTGCTACCAGAAACTTCACTTTTTCAGTTTCTACCCTTCCTCCTGTACTCCACACTCACACACCTTTCACTTAAAGTATTTTATTAGACTGATACGCAGACTTGAATTAGCATTTTATTAAGAAAAAGTTCTAGAGCTTTTTGTCAACCTAATCTGATATGAAAACATCCTGTTGTCATGAAAGTTGTCAAATTGTAATATTTTATTTGTACAAAATACATAGTAATGTACAGTTATATCAGCAATGTTGATCTCTTCAAATATGTTTATAAGCTAAATCAACAGCAACTAAGTCAGATTTGTTTTTCTTTCTATTTTCTCTGCCGAATCATTCCCAATGAGAAACTCTCTCCTCCTCAGCCTGATGCGTTATGTCGGAGGGAGGAAGGAGGATCGAGTGTCTGCTGTTCCTCCCATCACCTGTGAAATTTCAGAGCCAGGCCATGGTGAAAGGGGGTATTGTGTCCCCCTGATGAGGAATGCCCTTGCGTTGCTCCTCAAAGAAAAGGTTTCATTTGGCCAGGAATTTGGAGGCATCTCGAGAAGTGTAGGGGAGATTTTCTCTGGGGGTGGGGATGGGAAGCTGAAGGTCTTCATAAGCCTGGACAGCAGAAGGACAAGCCTCCCTTAACTGATACCCAATCTCTGTGGTTATGATAGTTTTGCATTGATCCAACAGAAACCTCAGAGCTATGGGTGGTAGGCCTACATTTTTTACTTTGTAACCCCCTTAAATCTTTATTGAACAAATGAACCATTTTCATGAAAGTTAATTATAATGGGAGTTATTTTAATTAGTCTTTAAACAAAATGCACAATACAATTTAAGAATATTGTAGTTGAAGAAGGAAAGCAAGTTATGTTATCCTTCATACAGTAGTTGGAAATGTCACACCCATTACTGCTGCAGCAGCTGTTATTTAACATGGCAAGGCTGACACCTGCTGGTGAAAGACAACAACTAAACTTTAAATATAGGGCTGTTTTTTTTTACTCTGTTTATTAACTTTACAAACACAACAGTATTTTTGACACCTGTAAAACATATAAATAATAAGCATTAATATCTTTATAGTTTGCTTGCTTATGGATTTGTGCTCAGTGACAACTGGAGAACATTTGACATGATAAATAAATAGATTTTCTCAGTCAGGTCACTGTCAAATCTCAACTGAAGTGTTACAGAACCGACCTCTCTGCATTTCACTGAAAAGATTTAACTTGTTGATTGTCATTGTGGCCACTAGAGGACAGCATGAAAAAACGAATTTAAATACACTCAGCTCAACTTGTATGTAAAAATAAACAAAATACCTTGTCTAAGTAAAAGTTGGATATACTGTCCTTAACCCTAATTCTGAGTCTTCTCATCGTGGACCTCAGACTGCAATTTACAATCCCCTGCCTCTAGTCTATACCGTACAATTGAGCCTCTTGGAGGACAGGTCGTGCCGGGGCTAGCTGGTTAGCATGTTAATTGCAGTAGATAACTCAACAAAAATAATACATAGAGACCTTTGAAATAACATCAAAACTGTTACCTCTTGACATTATGTTGACTTTGCCCCTTTAACACACAATGTACCATTTGAGAACATACTGTGCAGTTCCTCACTTTGACCACCGATTGACAGAGAACATACACTATTTTTTTATTTTACTTTAACTACAAGAGTTGGACTATCCAAATGCACTTTAGTTAATTACCCCGAGAGTTTATATTATTAAAAATAATAGAACAATAGAAAATTATTAAAACAAAAATATAGCCTTTCTATACAAGACCCTTACAAATGAAACCTCTACATGTAAGAATACTGTTTTTTGTTTGTTGTAGTAATCTATCTTTAAATTAAAAGATACTAGCCTACTACTAAACAACTGCGCTACACCAATATCAACACTTCCGGTAAGAGACGTACTTGAAAAGTAACTCATAACATATATTTGCCATAGTTAGGCTATAGATCATTTTATAAAAAAATACAAACATGGGTACTTCACATCAACACATATTACACATTTAGAAGTACACTTTCTTATAATTGAATTGACCAATCTCATGTATTAGTTGCACTGACTAGAGTGATTTGATTAGAGCGCCATTTTAACTATCCCCAAACATTCTCTGTGCTTTCAAAATGGTCTCTGCTGTTAACATTTGGTTACCATTTGGCACATTTGGTTATGTGTGTTTATTCAGAAAGACTCGTTAGTTCTCCTAATCACTGGTCAAACTTGAATGTTACTACTCCAATCCGAAAGGTGGCTCTGTTAGTTGTCGTCCGCCAGAAATCTCTAATAGAAGAAGAAGAGCCTGGCGGAAGTGGGTATGTTTACTGGCTGCAGCAGCAGGCGGGTATTTAATGTAATATTTCACTTCAGCTTTTAATTATTTGTTCAAACATTTGACTAATGGCTGTATTTAATGTCCTAGAATAATAAAATATGTTATAGTCAGCAACAAAAGGAAATAAGGAAAAATACATGCATGTGATATGAGCTTCGTTCACATAGCACGGAGCTAGGTCTGAGCTAGCCCAGCGTAGATGCAGCATTCAGTCTCTTTATTAAAAAAAAAGGCAGTTTATATGATACAACAACACTTCGGCTTTGTAAGAAGTAATCATGGTGGTTCTTTAATTCGGCAGTGTTTGTTTTAAAAATAGCTCACGTGTCACAACATGTATGTTAATAACAAGTAATGTAAGAAGGTGTCTTACCCACTTATTATTGTGTTGTAAGACCACATCATTCATGTGGAGGGACTTGATGTCTGTGTTACCAATAATTACCTATTTAATAACTGTTTTAGTTGAATGTTTCACTTTGAAAAAGGTCTCTATTCATCTGGTCACTATTTTTCACATTATTCCAGTTGTGTTGTGTAACTGTTTCTATTCTCTGCCTGCTATCCTACAGGGAAATGGACACAAATGAGGACCTGGTCCAAACAACCAGCAGTAAAACACTGCTTATCCGACACTTACCATCTGATCTAAGCCAGGGCGAGAAAGAAGACCTCTTGAAGTATTTTGGAGCTGAGACAGTCAGGGTCTTCTCTAACACAGGACGCTTGGTAGGTTGTGCTTTACTGAAACTTAGTGTGAGCTTTTACATCTATTAATTAATTGGAGCTGCTGTGTATTCTAATACGATTTTCATCTCCACAGAAACATGCTGCATTTGCAAGCTTTAGAAGTGATAAGTCAGCAGCAAAAGTGAGTTACTTATGCAGTGTTTCTAGTTATATGACATGAAACAAAGCTTTGCATGCATAATAGAGGTAAATGCAATCTGTTAATCTGTTCTGTTCTTTTCCCAATCCCCATTTTATCTATTTTAGGCTCTTCAGAGGCTCCATCAATTAGAGATTCTTGATCAAACACTTGTTGCAGAGTTTGCAAAAAGCCAAGATCATGTAACAGTATTAAAGGACCCAGCAGTTTGCCTCAGGTAAGTGTCCTAAATCATACACATTTGATCTACAAACCCTGTAGTTATCAGAAATGTTACTTTGAACATGGATGTTAACCTCCCAGCTTTAGTGTAAACATATTCTCATCACATGTAAACTAAATCAAAAACCATCGTATACAGAACCAAGGAGGAAAGCTGCAGTTGAATCCTTTTTGTAACATGTTTCCGTTTTTTCTTCAGTGGAAAGAAAGCCAGGAAGGAGCAGAAGAAACAGGAAACCAAGCTACCAAACATTCCCCTCATAGAAACCGGCATTGCACCTAACCTTGGGTGAGTGTTAAATACAAGTTCATTTGGAGTTTTTTTATAGTGTTGGTGTAATATGAGCTAATCTTGATGCAATGATAGCTAAATTGAACAAGGCTTTCTGTTTTTATTTTTCGTTTTTTTGTCTGATATATTTGTTAGACTAAATACACAACCCATGGGTCATTCTGTAGTGCATCATATTATTATATTATAGGCACCATATTGAATTATAGCACTTGACCTCGCCCTGTCTTGTGAGGTTAAAGAATGGAGTTTGGTATCAGCCCCTGTCTCCCTTTGCCAAATCATCACCCACTCGAGTGATACTAACTACAATTGAACGTGCATGTAAGACACATGCTGTCCAAACCTGGAGTTGTCCGTTTATGTCCAAACGCTGTCTGGAGACTTGCTGACAATAATCCTGGATGAGAATCTGGGAGCACTTTTCAGAGCCGGCAACGGCCTTGTGTCCAATTAAACGGGCAGGCTGTCTGTGCTGCCAGTTGGTGGGCCCAGGTGGTCTTTGATAGCTCTCGCTCCATCCTACCTTGTGCTCAGATCAAACCTGGAGCAGCAGCAGCATCTCCTGGTATGATGCGGTTGGCTTTATTACATATTTGTTGTGTAGCTGATCACTCTTTCTTTTTCTTATCATCCGAAGCATTCTCTGGTAAAAAAAAAAGAAAGTCTGGCACTGTGACTACAGCTGGGTCTAAAACACATAATGAAGGGCTTAATACACTACCTTATATATTCTAATTTAATCAGTGTGTATTGTAGTACAATGTGCACATTTTTACTTTCACACCCTATGTTTGGATATATTCTTATTTTGTATTTATCATTTATTTTATTTCCCTCTAAAATGGACCAAGCTGTTACAAACCCAACTTGTGTTTTTCTGTAATTAATATTTTAATTTTCTTTTTAAGATTTTATTATATATTTTTTGATCATTTAAGTTAAATTTGTGTATTCTCCTATGCATAACTACCCATTTATCTAAATTGATAAATGATTAAATCTGTTTTAAATGTATTCGATTGAACCAACTGACCTACTAGGATTTTCATATTCCTCTCGGTCCGAGCAGAACTGTCAACAGCTTCCTTTGTCACCCAGCCAAAAGGCAGATTAAACAAAATTCACTGTCCCCCCCATTTTAAGTCTTAGTTTATTAGGTCTCAGTAGATTTTGGTTTGTTCTTTTGCGCCACGCAGAGTCTTGGCTTATAAAAGTTTTTATGACGCAAGGACAAGCTTTGGTGCTGACATGGCATGCTGGTCCCAACGTCCCTTAATGGCTGAGTTTCACATTCTGTTGGCTGAGTGCTTGCCATCTAAAGAATAAGCTACCTGGCTGGACCTCATATTCACGTGTCTCTATTATTTAGACATATTTTGTGAGTTGTGAAGGCGATAATGTAATGTGTGTTGTTAAAATGCAGCTACAGAGTTTCCTTTGAAGTCATTTGGTTTTTTCCTTCCACTCCTACAGGTTGAAATTTCAATCGAATCCCACTTTGAAATATTTATACCCACCACTTTCTAATGGTATTCTGACAAACATAACACACGCCCTCATCAGTGTGCCAAAGTTTTATGTTCAAGTGAGTAAATCCTGCTTCTTTTATATCATGTTCTTCTTCTTCTCCCAGTTACCTGCAAGTCTTTGATCTGCAGATGTTGGTCAAATGTGTAGATTGTACTTTTTACATTTCCCCTTTTTGTCGTGGGAATTAGTTAAAAGGAATGCAAATGTGACAGATACATATTGGTGAATGTACAAAGGAATATCCCAGAGGTTTTTTAACTTAGTCCAAGCCTCTTAAGATCAAACAGCAAACATTTGCCTTTTAAATTTCAATTTTGGGACCAAGTATTAATAATAAACCATAAGTGGGAGGCATGAGTTATGGGTTTAACATTTCCCTGGGAGCCATACTGCCTGTGTTTTCAGTGTTGGCGTCTTGGTGGTGCTAGTGTGTCGTTACCGCTGCTATCTCACTTCAGCCTCTATCTCTGATCCCTGTATTTTGAATGAAAATGCAAACAGTTTTACATATGGAGTCACAGGCTGCCTGTCTGAGAGAAGCAGCATCTTTATACGACCAGCTTTCTGCCAGCTTTTGGTATGAATCATATTAGATACAATTATCACTGTCTCATTCTCATATCTCCAATTCAACAGGTACTACACCTGATGAACAAGATGAATTTGCTGTGTCCGTTTGGCCAAATCACTGCCAGACCCCCCATGGTAAGCTTGAGTGCATTACTGTTGTCTAAAGGAAAACAAGCTAATAAAGGAATAGTTTTAGGTGGATGGATAGAATGTGTTTGATGTTAAGGCAAGACTTTTTGTTATGGACTGGTAACATCTTCTTTCAGACTAGTGGGAAGAAACATACACAATACTTTTAGGTGTTTATTTTAATACACTACACGTATATTTGCGGCTGTGGATTTATCCTTCATTTATTCAAAAACAGCTTTGAATAAGGCTCTTTTGAACATTCAAATAAACAATTTTTGAAAAACCTTTAAAAGTAAATACAAATAGTTTCAATGCAAAATGTTTTTTCTCATACTCATAGCACTGATACACACCACCTGTACAGTTAGATTACTTTGTATATTATTTTAATGAAGGGTTTGTTCACATATCATTTGAGTACACATTTTGAAGAACTCCCCTGGGGCTCTTGTGGTGTGAGCATTGTTTCCAGCATATCATTAACAAAAAGATTCATTTAGGAAATAATCATCAGATTAACCGATAATTAAAATCAGTGACAGCCCTATAAACTACACTTTTTATAAATCATATATTATTTGTGTGGCTAATATTTGAACACAAGTAGTGCTTTAATTTAAACATAGTATCGCTCCACCCTACTGTGATAGTAAACATGGATCATGGCTCCATATGTATTTCACTTTGATATCTGCAAACCAATAAATCCGAGTTTTGTCCAAACCTACCAGGTACCGCGGCAAAGACAACGCTCATGAAAGCCGTCAGTTGAAGCCAGACTGATTGTAACCCTAGCCATGTCGCTTTGTTTCCTGCAGTATGAGCACCTGCCTCCTGTACCACCCTTCCCCATGCCTCCTCCCTTCCCTCCTGAATACCCCCCTTTACCCGAGGAGGACATGGAGATGTCCAGCGGAGAAGAATCAGAGTATGAGAGTGGGGAAGACGAAGACAAAGAGAGGTGCGGAGGAATTGGAGATCACTTATCCCCGCACAAACATTTGAGACCCTCATTTAGTTTTAAGTGCCTTAACATGTCATTCAGAAGTAATAATGTTTCTCTTGAGGGGAAATGTCTTTAAATTCCAATAGGTGGGTGATTTTCTTTTTTGTCCAAGGTAGACATTTTTGTCCTTTATTCCCTATGCTTGCTTTATTTCAGGATTGTTCGTCTGATGGGCCTGGTCAACCAAGCATGCAAGAGACCCTTGAGACCAAAAACAGCTTCAAAGAGAAAGAAGCCCAGGATCAAGGATCTACTCTACGCTCCCAAAGCAGACTCTCAGAGGTACAGCAAAGGCACTCATGCATGTCACAGTCCTCAAGCAGAGACAGTATTCACAGCCAGCTTAAAAAAGGAGGACAAAACCCTCCAGACAATATGTCTTCCTCATAAAGACCGCCTTTAGTGGCTCAGAGACTTATTGTTGCTGCACGCACACACACTCCCTTAATGACAGAGCACAAAGTCTGTTTCTGAAACTATAAATACACACACACACCTCAGTGGGTTCGTGGACTGGGAAATATCTCTGGTTGACCACAACCCTTAAGCCGCTCAGGTGCCGGTTTACTGTGGGTGCTTTTTAGAGGCTTCTGTTGAGGGGGGTGCTGTTTTCTCTCTGCTGTCCTCAGTGCTCCCGTGCTGCAGCCCTCCGACGTGTTCGAGCAGCCCCCCTCCGCCGTGCAGAAGAAAATTGAATTCCACATTGCGGTTCCAGAGGAGGGGAGGGAGCCATGCCAGTCTGAAGATGAAGGCAGAGGTAAGGAACCTTATATCCTCACCTACTCCAACGTGTGATCACTTTCATATCCACACACTCTTAACTCATTAATCATTTTTTGACAGAGAAAAAAGTACAGTCAAGTTCTTTTAGAGCCCAAAGTGATGTCAAAGTACTTATTTCACCTGATTTAAAACAGACAAAAGCAGCAGTTCCTCCATATTTAAGAAGCTTTAATTAGTGGATATCTGTTATTTGGGCTTAAAAAGGCGATTAATAGATTATTACATCTTTTCCCAATTATTCGCACTAATCTTGAATTAAATCCAGTTGGCAAAGTGAAACCGGAAATGTTGAGTACACCAACGTTTTTTGTTAGATATGTATAGCATGGGTCCCCCAGCACATAGAAACTGCCAGATGCTAACCTGCATATGATGGGCAACTTGCACAATTAGCTTACGTTGCCTTAATTGAAATGAATGGCATTACAGCCTATTTACACAATACTTTAGGCGCTCATTGAGAAGGCTGAATCCATTTCTAACACATTTTCAGGATAAAAAATGGCAGTTTTAACCAGAAAGGGGCCATATTAATAATCCTGCCGGGCTGACTTCACGTCAACTGACTAATAACATAAAGTTTCAGTTTTCATTTTGAATGATATCCTCTGTTTCCCATCTTTTCTTGATTATATGTGTCTTTGGGAAGACCTTAGCGAAGTCAATCTATAAACTCAATTCACTAATTATCAGTGAGTAACACAAAAAGGCCTATTTCACAACATAAATCAGAGGAATACTATAGTCATCACACACATTGGGGGAAAAGTATAAAAAGAGCACTGCCTCTCGTCTTTTGAGCAGGAATGTGAGGATTTGATTATTGCTATACATCATGTGTATTATCACATTGCAGCAGAAGGTGGTTTGATACTCCTATTGACATAAGTTAAAGCCCTTACCAAGGCTGAAGTCAGAGCCGAGTGTCACACAGCAGTATATCACAGCAGAGAAAGTCGCACGGAAAAGGTTTTATCTTTATCTGTATGAGGAAAAGTCATTGGGGGCACAGCCTGTGTTACTTGTCAGCTGTGCAGTTCCTCGTCCGCCTTATCTCCCTTCTCTCTAGCTACAACTTCACTCCCTGGCAAGCCTCTGAGAAGTAAAATAGATCTCAAAGTCAAACACAAAAGATTTCCTAAAGGCAGGGAAAGATAAACTATGACAGGTGGCTTTTTGGATTAGTCTTGTTTTGGGGAAGGGGCTGTGTGTGATCCGATAAACAAGCTATTTAAATGGAAAGGGGAGGCGGGGGACAGATAAGGAGGAGGATAATTTTGAAAGCACTGATCTAGTTCTCTGCCGAGAGTGTATCAGGAAAGCTCCCCAGCACTTCTCGCTCCGGTGCACACACACACACACACATCTTCCTCGGATTTGTACAGCCTCACTGCTCTTAGTAATTCCATCTACTACGTGTGTGCTCCTCAAAAGTCTGCCTGTGTTATCCCTCCCACTGTCTTTCAAACTCATGTTGGCAAAACAGGAATGGATTTTGATTTGATTACAGTTCCTAATCTGACACACATTGAATGTGCTTATGCCTCTCCTCAAATATCATGCTAACAGACAGCATTTATCAAAGCAGAAACTCAAATCTTTATTTTCAACTCGATTAGTTTATAATGCCGCCACGGATCAACATTCTAAACATCAATATGGTGAATTAGGATTTGCTTCCACTCTCCCGTCCTGAGTTTGTTTGGTTTTCTGGAGGATAAACACTGTGGAATGATTACTTCACCATCTGCTTCTGTCAGACACTTTGAAAACTTCCATGTGTAGTTGTGCTGGAGGGAGAGTGTCTGTTCTGTCTCATAGACACATACCGCTAAAGTGAAATGCAGCTCAGCTTCTGCCAAAAGTAATATAGTTACAACGTGATAAAGTGTTTTGGAACTTGTGTGCCCCTTTTTTTAGAAGTGGACGAGTTGGAGCCCCCCCCCAGCAGTGGTCAGGAGGTGACAGAGTCGGAGGGTTTTGGGAAGCTTTACCCCAGCACTCAGGCGTCCCGACAGGAGGAGGAGCTCAGTGACGACGACGAGGAGGATCTCCCCTCTGATGTCATCTCCAGGAAGGAGCTGGAGAAAGGACGGCTGTCAAGAGATGGTATGCGCCATATCTGCATGCTTTTTAAAAAAAAAAAGTATTTACTGCTATTCTAAAGACACGGATGTTGGAATCAGGAAAGGGATTTTATTGCCTTAAGGACCAACAAAACTAGTCTCAAAATGGGAAGTAGTGGCAGGAAAGTAAAAACAACTAGTTGATTGATAATATGAAGGAATAAGGGATTCAGGTTATGGAATACTAACCCAAGAATGATTGCATTGATGCTGTTGATGCTGTTGATGCTGTTGATGCTGTTGATGCTTTACAACAGTGACATTTTTAAACTTTTCATTTTCCTTTAGAACCATTTTCTTGCCTCACAAATCCTGTTCTTTATAGAAATGATACAAGATGAATGTTTTGGTTCTTTAAAGTAATATCTCAAACTCAAGTCTTCATAACAATAAAACAACATTTGATGATTACTTTTTTTTCTGTCATGTAAACATTGGAACAAGTACTGAGCTAGAAATGTATTTGTGGAAATGTAAAAAATGTGTTAACGTCCATTCATTAATACAGCAAACACCAGCTGAGACTCATATCTGAAAATATCTGTAACCATGGCCAAATCACTTTGTATCTAGTTCTTCAGTCTATCTTAAAACCCTTGAGGGACCTTATTGAGTTTAGACTATTTTGAATGTACCTTTGCTCGTGTGATGATCCCTTGTGCCTGTTTTTGAGAGGCACCTTGCATCACGTTTCTTTTTCTTCTTCTCTCCTTTTTGAAACAGAGATAAAAAGGATGTCTGTGTATAAAAATTACGACTCGGGTGAGCCAACCTGCAGACTGTACGTGAAGAATATCGCAAAGCAAGTGGAAGAGAAAGTAGGTACACTTATAGCGCTTGACCCACTTTGGGTTACTGGATATGAGGCTTATTCTGGAGTTTTCATTTATTGCTTAAGACTGTGCATGTCATCGTATGTCATTCGGTGTTAAAGTTGCATTTTGCTGTTGGTTTTAAGATGACGTCTCCTTGAACAAAAGACATATATATTCAATATTCTTTCATTTGTGTTACAGGACCTGAAGTATATCTACGGCAGATACGTCAACCCTTCCTCAGAAGCCGAGAGAAACATGTGTGTAAACAATGTCTTTGTCTCTTATCAACGTAGCGTGTCCTGCCTTTCATGAGCTATTTTTATATACGCTGGCAATTTGTCACTTTCCTCTGAGAGTTTTTAGGAATTCATGCTGACTGCGTGTTATGTTATTAATAAGTATCTAACCTGACATGGAGATCATGAGGGACATTTAATGTTTGTGCATCAGCATTACTTGAAATGAATATTCCACCTGAGTCATCAAACCGAGCTTATGTTTAGTAGAGAGCCAGACTCTCAACGCAGATGTAGGTGATAAACGTGAAGATGCAACTCTGCCAGAAAAACAGTTTGTCCTTTGGTAACCCGTCACTGTTTGAGGGTAACTTCAGTTTATAATGCAACTTTCTTATCATTAAACCTGTGGTCCTTTTGTCTCCTAAACTTAGACTACTTATAGGTTACATGCATACTTGCCAACCTTGAGACCTCAGAAATCGGGAGCATTTCAAAATTCAAAATGGGGGGGGGGGGGTGCTAGTGGATCGCTGCTAGATTAACATTAACATGCTTATTGTAGTTCTAAGTGCAATGACTTGCGGCCTGTAGCACCATCCTTGATGGAGCATATGTGTGGGCAGGAAAGGAGTGAGCAGAGGGTAGAGTAGTTGTCGATTCTTGTTCTGTTTTCTGTGACTATCTGCTTCACCCTCTCAGACTTTCAGTTGCGCGCGCTACTAAAGAGACGTGTTACCATGGAAACCAAACAATGGTGTAGCTGTATTAAAGTCCGAGTGGAAACAGTCCTGAGTAAATCTGATTTTGTCAGAAATCGGGAGAAATGCGGGAGAAATATGACCCCGGGAGGAAATCGGGAGAGGGCAATGAAATCGGGAGTCTCCCGCGAAAATCGGGAGGGTTGACAAGTATGGTTACATGAAATAAAGAATTGGGATTATTTTTAAATAATGCAATTAAGAAATTATCTGTACCAAACAGAGATGTTTCTGAAATAATGATGGGACCTTCTCTGCAGCACCAAAATAGTTTATTCACATGATATTTTTGCATGTTTTGCCTTAAATATTGCGAACTTGATAACATTTGTATTAGTTGTGCAGCCCTATTTTCTTAATTTCTTATACAGAAGCAGATGACCTTTTCACCTGTAACACTGGTTTTATCTACGGTATCATTGACTCTGCTAGGCTTTAATCCTGGAGAGATAATGATGTGTCCGTGCTTTTTTCTCCTCAGGTTTGACATTGTGTTGATGAAGGAGGGGCGGATGAAAGGGCAGGCCTTCGTAGGACTCCCCAGTGAGCAGAGTGCTGAGAAAGCCCTGCGGGACACCAACGGCTACGTTCTCTATGACAAACCCCTCGTCGTCGTATCCTTTTCCCTCTCACATGAACAAGAAACAAGGACAAGATTTTCTAAGGAGTAGAGGCCTGGGTATGGTTTGGTTTTTTGGGGCAGTTAGACACAGATTTGAGGTATATAAATAGTTATTTTTACTGCAACAATATTTTACCAATTATTCAGAAAACTGTGAGGAATGTTCTAGAATTGAGACGCGTGTTATTGAGGGAAAAAAGTCTGTGGTTCTACTAACCCTAAAACACAAAACAAATATATTGGTGATGCAAGTTGGGGCTCATTTGGTTGTGTAATATCAACTTCCTGTTCAATATCAAAAGGCCATTTTATTGAATTAATGAGATATAAACTCTTTGCTTACACCGTTTTGTGCAGTATATTATATTACATGGAAAGTGTCTCACACAAGTGACCTATTAAGACCTGGTATATATACCAAGGAACAGGATCAGATGTCACTGAACATACACAAAGGGGCAGTTAGGAGGTGGTGTTTGGGTATAATAAGGTGGGCACCTCCATCACAGCAGCGGTGTTGGCTTTGGTCCTCCGTGCCTTCAGGTGGAGGAGCGCTAATTTTCTGGCAGCCCCAACCCTCCACCTGCTGCTCCTCGCCTCCGCTCCCATAATTACACATCAACCTCTGAACTTGTCAAACGGAACACGGCTATTGATTTTGATGCCGTTTTAATTTGCATCCCGTAACCAATTAGCTCGGCGACAGAATATTAGTCTTTGACTTCAGAGAATGAACCACGAAGTCTGCAGCGTGATTTATTAGTTTGAGATGTCCTCACTCTCTTAGCTAGAGACTGGAGTATGATTTTAGAGGCAACGGCCACCATAAATATTTTAGAAATGTGAACAGCTGTCATATTTTAAATGATCATATTCTTTCTAATATATGACAAAATAGAGCACAACATTAGTTATAAGCTGCATTTGTATTGGTTTTTAGAGTTTCTTTCCATTTAGAGCATCAAAAAAGTCAGGTTTATGTTAGTACAGATGTCTTTTTAAGCAGTCATAGGACAGCCGGTCCCAGTTCAGATTCCCTTTAATTATTTTTTCAGTGCTAGCTAGAGACTGCAGTATGGCACTTGCCAGAGAATCCCCGAACAGCCTGCTACTGAAATGAGCGAGCCGGAAGAAACACTACTTGTTTAAAGTGTAAGGTTTATTAAGAGACAACACTCCAGTGGCTCCTTTCTCCCTTTATTTAACCTGCCACATCTGCAAAGCGTTTCAATCTATGTGAACAACATTAGCTGTCACTTAGTGAGTTCCAGAAAGCAGGACACCCAAACTCTCAAAAGGTCTGTTTTTGGTCAGTAGGCTTGTGGCATTTATGAACCAACAGCTGCAACCTTTCCTCAGATTGAATTCATGCTCCAAACCACATGAGAAAAAAACATGATCGTATATGAGCATGATACGAACTATAAAAGTATGACTTTCCTTCTGTGAACCCTTGCCTACAGCTGAAAGTGTCTTTTCAGTGAGGGTGGAGTTTTGGTGTATACTTTCTGTGGTGCTATCGAGTTAGGGTTAACATTTGATCATTCTCAAAATAAAGAAGGAGATTATTTCTCCTTTAAAGAAACAACAAGTCCTTGCTGAGAGAGAAATGAACTGTGAATTTAGTCAATTCAGAATAAACATTTGCCCATTTAATACAAATGTTTGCTGCCTACAGACCTTAACTTAAAATTCACAGCAATTTGCCAGATCTGCCAGACCAAAAGAAGACACCACAGTTACCAAGAGAGGACCAAAACAAAGGTGAACCCTACAGGTGAGTAATGTATTTGGTGACCTGCAAAAAAACACATTTCTCATTATGTCATAGTGTTTCTGTATATATACTGTAGAACAAGCCTTTTTATTTTTGTAATGGTGTTTCTTTTTACATCTGTGTTTACACTTTATATATTCAAGATGCCATGGCTTGATATTGTGGCCCAGCAGAACCATTTGTATCCTTATTTTGGCATATCCTTTGGAAGAAAGAGTAAAGGAAACGGGGGCAGTTTATGTGTAGTTATTGTGGCACAATTGGAACTTGAAAACAACTCGACCTGTTTTGTAATCTAAATTAAAAAAGACTGAGTGCCTTTCTTTGTTTCTGTAGCTACAGTATGTTACTTTGTTTAGTGTAGACTCTGGAAACATGTGCTATTTTGGAGCTCCTCTTTACACTTCTCTCTACCCTGTTTGACTGAATTTCAGGTGATGGTCGTCGGATGTCATCTTCTTCTTTTATTACTGAATAAAACATATTTTATTAAGATAACTTTTGTCTTCTTTTCTTCCTGTCACAGCTTTGAACATATGTCAATGTTTGTGGGTACACTTCAGTCATACTACCATAAATAATTATCTTTAGTCCCAAACTTGCAGCAGAGTAAACAAAGACAGGAAGGTATAGCAGATCTAGATTGGCTCTGCGGCAGATGGTAGGTTGTCAACACGGTGGAAAAACCACAGTCCTGAGGAGACAGCAAACAAACCCAAACAGACTGCAGTCTATGGGCAATTGCTAGAGCTTGGTTAGCTTACCTTTACGATCCCTGGCTGGCCCCATCTGTGTGATTAAAGAGAGTAAACCTCGGAGGGTGAACTTCTCCCCTTGGTAGCTATCATAACTAAAGACTTCAAAATCAAATCTGGTTTTTAACCTCCTTTGGTGTAAGCAATACTTGGAGTGTACTGGGTGCGTGTCAATCACAGCCAGATATAAAGTTTGTGCTGTCTGATATTTAGACATCACAAGAGTGAAAACATTACATTTCTTTAGTGAAAGCCTGTTCAACTGCGTTCAGTATAACACTGCTTTGGTGGTTTGACCACGGACATAAAAGCAGCCGCATGTTTTTATTATGCATAAGGTACTTAGAGTTTGTACACGGTATCTTCCTTTATTTAAGATTGGGCTGAAAAAATATATTGATGTGAGCATAAGAGAGACTATGCTGCATTTTGAGGATGATTTGAGCTTGCTAGTACACCTACAATAGTATAAGTTAATCACACTGTAACCAATGCAAGGACATTTCTACCTTTTGGACACTCAACATTTTTTTGAAAAACATGTTATAATAAATTATAAAAGTGTAGTTGTAACTAAATTGTTCTCTAAAAACTAAATCTAGTTTGTGGGTCAGTGAAACAGGCCACTTGCTTGCAAATGCTGTTATGATTTTGAAAGAAAATCACTTTTAACAATAGGATTTGAATGAATGTTTTGGTAATTTGGAATGGATTATTTGCAGTGTGATGGCTTAGTCTTTCTTGAAATGAGTAAGTCTTTGAGACAACAAACCCGCTCTTACTGAACGTGATGAATAATCACTTAATTTATCCCTCATAATGAATCAAACAGTCGTTACCTTCACAGGACCTCATATCCTTTTCTCCCAATTTGATCTAATTCCATTCAGTTATATTTATGTTGCAGCTCAGGAAGCTCAATAAACACAAGTCCATTTTGTATCCCTTTTTAGAATATGGGAAATATATTAAAGCCTTGGAATAATTCAGAAAGCAGCCATGATACCAGCAGCTATTTTAATTAACTGACTAACCAGAAGGCACGCGGCGCTTTGTGACTAAGCAGGAACATCCTCACAGCTTTTGTCTTGAAGGCTTTGTTGTTACACATGTCCCTGTTCAGATTTGACAGCAGGGGGGGCGTATTTAAAAGAAAGTTAGTCTCCTTTTGAAGAAGCACTTCTGAATAACTCCATGTAATCCATTTAATATGATGTTTACTTATTTAAAATTGTCATAACATGCTTCCTCTCTCCTCTATAATGCAGATTATTTAGCATCACAGCCATGTTTCATCAGATTCACGTGAGAGCATAATTACAATGGCAGGTGCGTTTGTAATGTCCTCAGGAGGGATAATTGACATACATAAACAATTATATTTGCCTACTTTAAATGCAATGTGAGATACAAAATTGTCTCGTAACAGACAAAACTTTTGGAAAGCAACTTCCTCCATTGATCATGTGAAATTGCAAATCCATTGCAGTCCCTTTGATTTTACTTTTGTGTACGTTTTCTGTAAAATCTGCCGTAGTTCATTAAAGTTCCAGCCCTGAGTTCAGCGTCTCGCGGTTGAGATCCAGGCGCGAGACGTGATCAATCACACGTGCTCGTCTGGTTCGACCTGCAGCTCATACGTCAACGCCAGCGCGAGGGGAGAAGGTGGGGGTTCCCATCTGTGCCCTACTCCCCCCGCCATCTCAACGATGAAAAATGTGCCACCCGCAGTGGAAATATTGAGAGTTACCAGGACATTTATCAGGTAACATTTGAGCAATATGAAAGATAACCTTTTGTAAGTGGACGCAGATAAAGATGTATGTTGTGCCCATGGTTGTGCCTTTCCTCCACACAGGCTCCGTCTCTGTTTAATACTGCAGCTACCCACGAGAAATACCGCCGTAATATGTTTCTTTTTCAGAGAGCAACCAGGTGTGCAGTCTGTTGGTTGGTGCACAGTGTTGGACATTAAGCACGGGACCTGTTTTTCTGGCAATGTTAACTCACTTTTTCTTCTTTAAAAAGAAAGAAAATAAAATGCCAAGAAGACTGGAGGCAACATAAACACGCCGCAGGCAATAAGGTATCTCCAGACACATGCAATGATGACTTCAACTTCTGAGTTTTTCTCCTGTTTTCTTGGGCCTAGTAGTCTACATTGCAAGCTACTGTTTTTACTGAATACTGATGCTCTCACAGGACAGTGCATCATTTAATCCATCCCCACTGCAGACACATTTACTGTGAGCATGTTTACTGGGTAGCCCCAGGTTTAGCTGTGTTAGCAAAGTTTGTCACATCAGGGATGTAAGGCTCAATTGGAGATAACATCAGGAAACTGGTATTTTATAGCAATTGTTTGAAAAAAAAAAAGTTCTGATTCTCTTAAGTTAGCTCTCCAAGTTAATCCATCAATACAAAATATGGACAGTATTACGTTTTTGTGACAAATATTGGAGCCAAAGCTGCACATGTGAACATAATTATTAGCATTTTATTCAATGTAGTACAACTACAATTGTGCCAACATATTAGAGTTTTGCTTTCTGAAATTAAAATATTGATTTCATTTATTTATGAAGGTGATCAAATTTTCCTGGAAATATGAATATTGCTTTTCAAATATGCTTTCTGTACAAATATGTGTTTGTAATGTTTCGCCACCGGATTTTAAGCAACGTGGTTTTCTGTTATTTATATTTATTATTTATTTATTTATTATTTATTTGAATTTAAAGAAGCTAACATCACAGGTTCTGTATCTTAATTATAAGGTGTAGTCAAGAGTGAGATTGAAACATTATGAGTCCAATAATGAAAAATAAAACATAAAATAACAATAATTAAGGTAATAACCCAAGACAAAACAATTGTTTTTGCTACCAATCAAATAATGAGAAGTGTAGTTACACTAAGTGTGGTTTACAAATTAATCTCACCCTATATACACCCTGTACTTTGCTTGTTCATTTAGGCTAATATTAAGCTCTTTTAAACTGAAAAACTCACATTAAAACGCCTTACCATTTCTACTTCACACTATACAGTGGGGCAAAAAAGTATTTAGTCAGCCACCAATTATGCAAGTTCTCCCACTTAAAAAGATGAGAGAGGCCTGTAATTTTCATCCTAGGCATACCTCAACTATGAGAGACAAAATAAGGAAAAAAAATCCAGAAAATCACATTGTCTGATTTTTAAAGACTTTATTTGCAAATTATGGTGGAAAATAAGTATTTGGTCGATAACAAAAGTTAATCTCAATACTTTGTTATATACCCTTTGTTGGCAATGACAGAGGTCAAATGTTTTCTGTAAGTCTTCACAAGGTTTTCACACACTGTTGCTGGTATTTTGGCCCATTCCTCCATGCAGATCTCCTCTAGAGCAGTGATGTTTTGGGGCTGTCGCTGGGCAACACGGACTTTCAACTCCCTCCAAAGATTTTCTATGAGGTTGAGATCTGGAGACTGGCTAGGCCACTCCAGGACCTTGAAATGCTTCTCACGAAGCCACTCCTTCGTTGCCCGGGCGGTGTGTTTGGGATCATTGTCATGCTGAAAGACCTCGGAACATCTTCAATGCCCTTGCTGATGGAAGGAGGTTGTCACTCAAAATCTCACGATACATGGCCCCATTCATTCTTTCCTTTACACGGATCAGTCGTCCTGGTCCCTTTGCAGAAAAACAGCCCCAAAGCATGATGTTTCCACCCCCATGTTTCACAGTAGGTGTTCTTTGGATGCAACTCAGCATTCTTTCTCCTCCAAACAGGTCTAGTTGAGATTTTACTAAATATTTCTATTTTGGTTTCATCTGACCATATGACATTCTCCCAATCCTCTTCTGGATCATCTAAATGCTCTCTAGCAAACTTCAGACGGGCCTGGACATGTACTGGCTTAAGCAGGGGGACACGTCTGGCACTGCAGGATTTGAGTCCCTGGCGGCGTAGTGTGTTACTGATTGTAGCCTTTGTTACTTTGGTCCCAGCTGTCTGCAGGTCATTGACTAGGTCCCCCCGTGTGGTTCTGGGATTTTTGCTCACCGTTCTTGTGATCATTTTGACCCCATGGGGTGAGATCTATAGGTTCTTAAAGAAGAAGTTTCAGGTCTGTGAGAGCCATAAATCTTGTTTGTTTGTAGGTGACCAAATACTTATTTTACCGAGGAATTGACCAATTAATTCATTAAAAATCCTACAATGTGATTTCCTGGATTCTTTCCCCCCATTCTGTCTCTCATAGTTGAAGTGTACCTAAGATGACAATTACAGGCCTCTCTCATCTTTTGAAGTGGGAGAACTTTTACAATTGGTGGCTGACTAAATACTTTTTTTCCCCGCTGTATGTATGGCTCCTCAAGATACCTCCTAAGTGTGTTTCCTTTTGCTTCAGCCTGGTGAAAATAAAATCTCCATACTACCTTGTTATAAAATCTGCAACAATTAAAAAAAAACACAAGGTAAAAGAACAGCAGGAATGCACATGATGAGCAGTTGGTGAATCTGTGTTGTAGCTGATGGTAAAGCACAAACTAAACCATCACCTACAGCATGGAGTTACAAATTAAAGACGTACCATTTGCTATAGCTTTAAGCTTTCCGTCTCCTGGTTTGATGGGGCATGTGTCATCTTTTCTTTTATCACACGATGGGATAACTCCGCAAATCACCATCTGCCTCTTCCCCGACAGCCATCGCTGCTCTCTTCATGCACCCCCACTGCTGTGTACAGTGAATAAGTGAACAACTTCACAGTTTGGAAAATGTATTCCAGGTAATTTAGGTGTTTTTTGCCACTTTTAGTTTGAACTAATTGTTACCTAGTATCCAACATGATCATTGAGGTCCCATCATTTAAAGACAGCATATTTAAATGACGTGAGAATACAAATACAGCCTTAGGGAGTTATTTATTTATTATGCCACGCTCTGTACGCTGTGGGCTAAGAAGTCATCAAAGACCATTTTATTGGAATGCTTTTTAACCCTCTTGACCCTGATGCTCTTCCACCAACACGCTTCAATAAATAGAAATGTCTGTTAACCTTTAAATGAAGGAATGCTCATCCTGAAAGAAGAGGATTCTCGAATAGAGTTCACTCAAGGTCATACACACAGAATCGATAAAAGATCTAAACATTTACCAAAATATGATTAGAGCATAAATGCACCCATGATGCTGCGTTCATGGCCTGTTAAGACATGTATTGGTGCTTTCTTTCATCATTCATCACATGTTCGTCTCAACAAGGTTAAATTAAGTCAAGGCAAGATGTCCGTAAAGACAAATGAGATCTTGGCACACACATGAGCTCTTTCTGAACAATCACTTTGTCCCTCTAGGTGACCTCCGCATGAACTGAAACCAGAATAAACTATGAATGCCCTTTATTGAATTCTCTTCCTTCCTGCACCAACTTAACTGTGAGCTTTTGCTGACTTTGAAGGAGCAAATAGTGGGAGAAAGACACGCAGTGCTTAGTCAACTCTAATGTGTACGTCTGCTCGTCAGTCTTACAACTCTTTCCGAGAGCAAATGTGTCAATTCTAAGGTACGCTTATTCATTATGGACAGAGTGATGGCCTGTGCATGCATATTTTATGCTTTTAAACCCTGCAAGTTTCATGAAGTTGTCCGAATGAGTAGCATTTAAAGCTGAAGTGAAGTAATGCGCTTGCATAATTAATCCGTAATGTCTTTGATAAGAATTACCACCAAGGTCATCAGTTTTTTTAAAGACAGGATGTTTATTTATTCATTCTAATTACATGTTTAACTTGTTTAAGGTAGGCGCTTTATGGGTGGAATTGATTTGGTACATGTAGAGCGACAGATAAATAGTTGTCCCAGGACTTGAGCTCTTAATGCAGTAGAAATTGAGAGAGATGTTTGTCATTGTTATGTAAAAGCACACCCTGCTTTGCGATAAAGTGCTCTTCCCCAATGGAACTTTCTTTCTCCGTCTTTTGGCATTACACCTCCTTCCTCAATGCTCTGCCCTGTGCTGTCGGAGTTGCCAACTAAATCTCAGCCTCATCTTGTCCGCCGTAACCTTGTTTATTCCCAACAGTGGCATTAGCAAAGCTGTAAAAGTATTTATGGGGGTACAAATGCGGGACAGCCAATCTAAGGTAAATCTATAAATCCTGGCTGTTGATTTCTCAGGGCCAGGAGGTGCAGGCCGGTGATCAGTAGAGGTAGAAAGTATTCCCCGGGTGACTATGTGACTAACGTGCAGAGGCCCAGCAGCATGCCAAGCAGCGCTATGGCGACACTGTTGTGCTTTGCAATATGGCCGAGCTGGCCTTCGCCTCTGAAGCCAAGCGCCGCCCGGCTATCCATCTACCGTGAGCTGGTATCATTAGCTAACCCCCAACAGGGACCTGACTCAGCAATAGTGTGTGTATTGTATTTTGCACCCCGTCCTTGGCTCGTTTGTAGTTAAAGAGAAAGCTAGAGGTTGGAATTATGAAAAACAGTGTAAAGGGCACAAACATAATCCCATGTGTAAATGTTCAGTTGCTCTTCAGTAACTGGGACTTATTATTAGAGCTGCATTTATTAGCTTTTGACCACTAGAGGGCAGAAAAACACCCCAACAAGCTGACATAAACAGTGAGAAGAATCATTTGGTGTTTACTATATGCTCATAATCTTCGCCAGGTGTCTGTATTTCTTCAGGTAGTTACTGGAGACAGGTGCTTTGGGGTGTTGGAGTAGCTCAGAGTTTTATGTAAGCATTGTTGCCAAGTCTGTTGTTTTCCCATGACATGGAGCTTCTGTTGAAGTGTTTTTCACCTTTTGTCTGCAGGTTGGATAGAACTATTTTACATGCTAGCTATCACCTAAGTAAAATCAATATTTTAAAATCATTCAGTGGCTTACTTTACTTTACATTCATAACTTTAGCACTACATAATTACACAAATGCACCTTTGTTTATTCAGTTGCAAAGTATTTAGCCGGCCATTCAGCAAGCTAGCAGATCTATGTAGCTTAGGCCAACAGCCAAACAACAAACCAAGCACATTTTCTGTAGCTAGACACATCGACATTTGACTAAATGTTAGCTAAGATTTGTTGGTGCGTTGCTTCATGAGTACAAGTATTAATTATTGAGGTGATAATGGTTTGCATTGATTCTAACTGCAAAAAAAGTATTTAAATTGCCAAAAGTTTTCTATAAATCTTTCTAAAGAGGAACCTTCGACTCGCAATTTGTCCACGGTGTTGACCCACCTTCCACAAAGTAACTCTGTAAACCAGAGTTGGTCCGGATGGAGATACGAAGGCATTGAAAAGTAACAACTTAAAGCAGGGAAAGAAATTGGTAAGGAAGTTAACATAGAACTGCTCGAAGTTATAAACATTACTCCGTCTGAGAGATATATCCATCATCAATTTGTGGCTTAAGGCTTTAGAGCCAATACCACTTTACAATAAGACTACCCTTATAAAGGGTTTATGAATAGTTCGTAATTTATTTATTAATTAGGTTGTGAATACTTTATAGATCCTTAATAAGCTTTTATAAGACATATAAACATTTGCTTGCCAAATAGTGAGCCCACATGTATCTGTACTGCTAAGCCTTATTAGAAACGGTAGTAACTCATTAATAAATGGGAATGTGTTTTACACTTTACAATAAGGCTCCCTTTTGGCAGTTATAAATGTTAGTAACTCATAAGTAAATGGTCATAAAGAGATGCCAAGAGACCACATCAAGATTGAAGGGGGGGAATCAACTCAGTGAACAACAGATACCAAGGATGCTGGCTGATGAAGAAGACGAAGTAAGCTAGGTAGCCAATATAAGAAAGTCCTCTTGCCAAATAGTGATCCTGTGTTGATGTATGAAAACTATGTTAGAGCTGGTTTATAAATGGTTCTTAAGGATTAATAAAGTGTTTACAACCTAATTATAAACCCTTTATGAATCCTAAGGGTGGTCTTATTGTAAAGTGGTACCCAATAAAGTGATTAAAAACCATGCCAAATAGCACTTGATGGATAATGTACAAACGCTCGTTAACACTTTACAGTTAAGGTGATATTGTCACAATCTCTTTTATATATCAGATAGTGAAAATTATCTGTTTAATCACTTGGAAATAAAACATTTATTTAGTCCGGGTAACAGGCTCCCTCTTATGGCAGGAGTAAGTTTAAGACTACACCTTTTCCACTTCAGTGGAACTCGTCTCTTCTTTTAACCTTGTGCTCTTCCTCAGTGCCGTGTGAGGAAGGAGCTTCCATCAGCTCCAATCTCTAATAAGATTTACAGAGAGCATAGCAAAGAGAGCAGGGTGATACGTCTTGGGAGCTCTCTCTCCTCAATATTGGCAAGGAAATCAATGTGGTGAGTGAACCTACCAGCACAGTTTGCAATCAGCTGCTGCGCCAAAAGTAATCACTGAATTGAAATAATCCTGAAAGGTTTCCCCACTGTAGCAAAGTTAATAACAAAAGAGTCACCGTGGCCTGCGCCTTGAATTAGAAATTAATCCTTGTATCAAGAATAATTACCAGGAAGGCTTCGGTAACAGTGACCTTGCAGAGTGAGCCTCTGCGGGTGTCCGTCTTCACTCTCTTTAACATTCAACAGGCGCCTCCTCTCCTGGATGTGTACTCAGGGACACCATTTGCAATGGGACGATATAGTGGGACGAACTGCTTAATTCTTTGCACTCCACTTTCAGGGAACGGTCCCTCAGCAGCTGCAACCTAATCATCAACAATTTCTCACTTGTTTACATTCATCCTATCTAGATATCAGCTCATTCCCCATGGCAGCTCTTTGTAATTCTGCTCTTACGGTTTTGATCGACAGTCGGCCAACTCGCACTAATTAGCGGTGAATATTAGCAGCTCTCTTCTAATGCTCCTTAATGGGAGTCAGTTCATTTGTTAACACTACGAGGGCACATTGAAAGGCTTTACATGTACACACTCCCATTGAGCTTTCACATAAATCCTGTTCTTTCTCTTGTTTTATTAATTAGGAGCTGAAGCCAGTAAAAAAAATACACTATAGGGAGGACCAGTTGCATGTTACATCTGGGATGCATTAAGGCTGCTTTCTGTTGTTCTTGAGTCTCGTTTTCGGAATATAAACACTTGCTATTCCGCAAAGTGTGTCTGCCACTCGATTGTCAGACAGCTAGGTCAGGTCTTTGTCAAAGCCCCAATCACTTTGGCTTATGAGAGGTCAAAGGGAGTTGTGTTAGGCTGAGTTGGAATCTCTCCCGTCTGCTTCCTCAAGTGAAGTCGCAATTTATTTTGATGTTCTGAAAACTTAAATGGCCATTTCAATAGTTTATGAAAACCTTAAGGTTCTGTTTACCATGAACCACCAAGATACTAATATATTAGAATATATTTAAAAACAGATTCTTCCCGATTTATTTATCTGGTGTATTTAAGTTAAAAACTGTAAATTATAATGTTGAGATTTGTCTTGCCCTTTGATCTCCATTGAAAATATTAATTAAGGGATAATTTACTTGTGAAGAAACAACAACCACATGGCACAAATTGTTAATCCACACCTAATAAGCTGATATAAATGTATCCATTGCTACTTATATGATCATAAACATAATTATAAAAAGCAAGCAATAGTTGTCCACAGTTCACACATCAAATGTGCACCTTTTCCTCCTTAATCCAGTTTGTCATGGGCATTGCAGAAAGGAATAATAAGGCTCACCTAAAACAATCCCACAGCTCCTTCTGCACCAGTGGTGGAAGTGATGGTACATTTCCCTCAGTGTTTAAATCTGTCACAATGACCTTCAGATAATCAGATTTATAAAAAATGACTGAAAATATTTTTTTTAAGTGACCTCCGGTGGGAATCAGTCCTTAGCCTCAGCATTAGCAATGAAGGTTAAATAGATTTGACTCGCTATGTCATTTCATGCTTTGATATTGAAGGTTCCTAATAGTTAAATTGCAGGCTTTTGGTTTCTCCATCAATGTGTGATGCCTCTGCTTGGCCCTGGGACTATAAAGCAGCAGTACTGATTATGGGGAAGCAGGGCAGCAGATCTATTACGTCCATCACTGAACTACCGACACATCAGACGGGCGGGCATTTCTTACCCCCCGTTTGGCATGTTTGATAGCGTGTGTGTGTGTACATAGACACTGCTGTGCGGAGCCGTGGCTGCATGGAGCGGCTCGCTACATGCTGCTCCCTGCAGTAGGTCCCAGTGTGGTGTACAATAATGACTTGTCAGAAATGCGGGCCTTTGAAAACAGGCATAATCCACAGAGGCTATCTGACTAAATGAATTCTAACAGGAGCCAAGCCAACCCCTTGAGACCCATGAAAAGCATAATCTATTCCACTGGTCTCTTATCAAAACTGACACGAAAAAAAGAAGCACCAAAATAGCACATGCTTGGCTGGAGGAGGATGATTTCTGTTGTAGACACGCTGCTGCCGTTTGGTACAGGATAATTATTCTTTTATATGTTATAATGATGCCTGTTTGTTTATCTGTTTTGCTTGGATAATTCTATAATCGGTTCACTTGGCTACATTGTTTTCAGCCTTTGAATATTTGAAGAATTTATTTTCTGTTGCAGAATTTACATTTGAATTATTATTAACTGGGACAGCGCTTGCATTGTTTAGCCTAGGTTTCTAGAGAAGAACAAGCCTCACTAACCAGAGGAAATTGAGTGTTTTACATGGTATCATCTCGCTTGCATTGCATCAAGATGACACAGAAGGAAATGCAATGTCACTGTGCTATTAGGTCCCACTTAGCTTGTTGGTAATAAATTGAATTTGGGGATGCTGTGACAGGACAATGTTATGGTTCCAAAGTGGCAGTACCTGTGGCAAGAGGCTGGATTCAACACATTGTATGGGCACACAAAGACAAGCAAGCACTCTAGCTGTTTTGCAAGGAGCAGCTTTAAAGAGGCTGTTTGTGATAACAAATAACGGATTCCAATTAGAGTAGCAAAAGGCAAAGATTTGAGGTCACATCATCATAAATCACAAAGTGGGGGCAACCTGCTTCCAAACTCTGACTGTAAACTACCTAAACTTGTATTAGCTAGACTGCAAGGGACTGTAATGCTGTATTCAGTCACATTGTTGTGTAAAGTGAAAACTTCCAAATGGGAAAACATGTCGACATCAGCTTTTAGTCGTAATTACAAGTTGGATATATGGGATTTCGCTGGTGGGAGATATTGTATTGTGCAAGTATATGAACCCGAATAGATTATACTCAAACAAACTCTACTGCTAGAAGAATAACATATGTAGATTAACTATCATTTTTCAATTCATATATGCATACATATATTTGGCATATGGGCGTTCTAAATAAAAAAGAAAGTGTGTAGTAACAGCCAAAATCCAACTTGTAAGAGCAGTAACACTGGCAAACAATAAGTACAAGTCTTTTTTTACAAAAGATGGATGAAAATATATAGATTTAACTTTAAAGAACACATCCAACCCAAAATATATTAATTTGAATTACTAAGGTAGGCAGTTTTCTATGATATTGCATGATTTATGGGTGATTAAGTCATTTAAATGTCTTAAAACAGAAATATTCATCAATCGCTGCCACGTCGGGCTGCCAATAATGTGACGCAGTCCAAGAGAAATGGAGAAAGGATCCCTTGATCTCCTGCGAGGTGGTTATTGCCTTTAAGATGTAGCTGTCAGCTGTGTCAAAGGTGCCTTCCCTGTCAGATATAAGTGACGTTGAATCTGAACCCTCAGTTTGCCAGAATGACTTTCTGATGGAATCTTCAGCCCATAATAATCCTTTTCAGTCAAATAATCAGTCTTAGAATGCGAGCGAACCTAAGCTGTCAGCATTCAATTAGGCACAGATTTTGATCTCCCCTCGGCACAGCTTGTCAAGATGAATAATAAAGCCGTCAGCCCCTGAAGGTGAACGGACGGATGGAGACCTATTGTCTGGAGGATTGACAAGGGTTGATGCAACAGGCTAAAGTGAGTTAAGGCCTTCACACACTGGCGTACACACACATACATCAACACTTCTCCTCACCGCTCGTCCTCCTTCGCCCCCAGAGAGAGTATTTTTCATGCTTTCAAACCACCCTGCAGTGACAAGCCTCTGACAACCTCTGCTTACTGTGACACCTTTGTGGGTCCAGAGGAGGTTTCCACCACAATGCCTCCTTTGACGGGCGTTCTTGAGAGGAAACACACATTATTCTGCCATGAAGCAACACTTGATTGATTGGCAGAGTCAAACTTTTCTGAGTGAGAGATGACATAGAAGGCTTTGACGCCGATTTATTTATTTTTTATGGAGCCCCAGATATAAATGTCAAATAGAAATACTTTTAAAAAAACTTTTATTTCCTATTGTGTACAATTCAACCCCACCTTTTTAAACGTTATTTCTAGAAAGATGGTGGTGGATCCACCTGTAAAGTTACATTTCATTCCCTGGAATAACTTAAATAAAATCCAGGCCGCATATTACATTTATTTCGGAAAATACGAGAAGACAATCGTAATTACATTGACTTAGAGTTAAAATATCTGACTATTATGTTAAAAGCCTAATACACAAACAGAATTATCTGCATAAACCTTCCAACCTTGAATAATTTAACAATTTAAAAAAGCCGATTTTGAGCTACATTACGTTATTATTATAAGGGTTGCAACTCCTTCAGTGTGGTTTTATTTTAAAAATAACTCACCTGCTCTGAATGCAGTTTCTATCATTTTTATATTACGAATTGCATTCAGGTGCTATTCTTTTGAAACATATTATTTCCTCGAGCCTGACTTTTGTTGATTCTCTCTTCAATTTTCCTGGGCCCTTCATCCTCAGCCCTTTATCTAATGTCCTGTCCACAGAGAACCTGTAGCTGTACAGGAGTGCTGTTGTCCGTGTCAGAGGGCAGCGCCTCGCCTTCACACAGAGGCTCCGTCGGTTTCAGCTCACTGAAGCTGTGGCACTCGCCATGTGTGGCTGGGAGTCTGGATACCTGCTTCCCAGCCTCTCTCTTACTGAACCCCCCCTCTCCCTAAACTCTGCACGGGGACACTCACAAGGTCACTCAACCCCACACACACACACACACACACACACACACACACACACACACACACACACACACACACACACACACACACACACACACACACACACACACACACACACACACACACACACTTCCACTGCTGACAACCCTTTCTGTGAAATCAGGAATTGCTATGGCCGTCGTTCACATGAGGTGAGACAAGGGTGAAATGCTAGCGTGACATCGCCAATTTGTTGTCATGGCAACTTGGAGACTTGAAAACAATAGCAGCAAAGAATCATTAAAGATTGTGTGTGTGGTAGAGAATCTGAGAAATGGAATATTGAAAACAAACTGCTGACAGCGAGTGCCTTTAGGGGCGTCAAGTGGAAGGGAGCATGTTTCTACACCACAGAATGTGAGGCAAGTACTTTGACATTTCCCCCAAACCAACATTTGATGACTTTTACCCCAAGCAGAGGACACTGCAGACATTCTGGGTGAGTTCTCCTCCTCTTTCCCCCCTCACCCACGACCGAAGCTCCCCCACCCTGCCTCAACATATTGCACCTGTTCAATTATTTAGCCGCTGCTCTGTGGTTGGGTCCTGAGCTGCAGTGAAAGCTGTACCTGCCGATTAGAGCGGGGCTCGTCACCGGAGCCGGACACATATCTCCGTCCTGTCGTCGTCTGAGAGGAAGAGACGCCTTCGGCCGCATTACGCAGGAGGAAATGTCATTACCTCACTGCTGCCTTGTCATCACCAGCCTTTGGTCTCCCAGAGGCAGGGAGGATTTTGATGTGTTTGAAGGTGTGTGTGTAACTCAGTCAGATGACACAAATGCACGGGGCCTACACGGAGGTGGGGAGATTCACTCTTGGGGTTTTGGATGGCAAAACCGTTGAGCAAACTTCATTTTAATATCAGAAGTCTGAGAACAAGATATAGTTCGGATTTATTCAAATAACAGGTTCACTATCATTTATTATGAGGATATGCAAAATACCATTTTAGTAAAAGAAAAAATGCTCAGACTGATCAATATGTATGCTAGTTTGAAACTGTAGCAATTGTAAAGAAAATGACATTTGAACAGCTATTTGTAAATCAGCTTAAATAGTAGGCTATAGTATATTAACTGACATTTCACTTGTTGATATTATCTGAAGAGTTATTTGATAGTTATTCAGGCACGAGGAGCACATATGTTCTCCCACTGGAGGGCACTGTTGAAGCAAATACAAGCCTCGAACATCTAATCTGCCATCACTGTCCAAGGGACGGTTTAACCAGAACCCTGCCTTGGTCATTTTTGTTTGGTGGGGGGGGGGGGGGTTGTATCTTCTTAAACTGCTGTTTGTAGCAGGAACAGCTGGAGTAAGGTCTCCATTTTCCCAGCCTCTCTGTGTTTGGATGGGGCAAAAAGCTTAAGAAAAGGATTGGGGAAGGAGGGTTTGAAAGCACCCTGTAAGCGTTGCCTGTGAGTGTATTTTCAGTGTGTGTGAGTGTGAGTGTGTGTGTGTGTGTGTGTGTGTGTGTGTGTGTGTGTGTGTGTGTGTGTGTGTGTGTGTGTGTGTGTGTGTGTGTGTGTGTGTGTGTGTGTGTGTGTGTGTGTGTGTGTGTGTGTGTGTGTGTGTGTGTGTGTGTGTGTGTGTGTGTGTGTGTGTGTGTGTGTGTGTGTGTGTGTGAGAGATTCAACCTAAGAATATTTATCCTTGGAGATCCCTCGTCCAACCGACATTTTGTTTCTCGCCGGACTGTATTTACTGTGTGAATGTCTGTCCTGAATTTCAGGCATAGATATGCAAATCACACTGGAGTTATTAATCAGAGTGTCACAGGGATTATGCAAATGAATAAAAGAGCGGCGAGAGACAGAGAGAGGAAAGAGAAGAGTCTGGATTTCAGCAAACTTGTGTTGGGATTCATCAAAAGGAGATAGTTTTGTTTGAAAGGGTCGGATGGAGGCTGTGATCATCGTTCTCCTTGTTCTGACCTGACGCAGTGAAAAGGTCGTCTTTACGTCCAGAGTCGTTCCACGTGGATGATCTGGAGGCCTGTCAGAGTGATGATGAGCCTGCTGTTTCACAGGGGAAAGGCAGGCTACACGCTAATATTGATTTCCCTTTTGAATATCTCAGCCAACACTGTTGACGTGCAGCAGATGTCGAGTTGACAGCTTGCACCAATATGAGAAACCTGTGTAAACATAAATGCAAAACAACAGGAATATATAATAAAGTCTAAAGAATTTTTTTTTGTTAAAGTGCCATAGCATTTTTTGGCACCACCGAGAAAGAATGCGTATAGGGCCCAACATTTTCCAAACGTAATCTTGATGCAACTTTTTCATTAAATTGGATTTAGGTGTTGACTGACATTTATTTTTGGTTTGTTATTGTAAATTATCAGTGATATACTGGGTCCTATGCTATAATGCTTTCACGTTTTAACACAAATGCAGGAGGTCTTATCAACACCTACGTTGGCTTTCCAATTAACACCCATTGTTCTTGTGTTTTATTATGAAGCCTAAATAAGCTGCACTATTTATTGCTGTAACTTATGATATTGAAGAATATGCTGGTATAATTGATGCTTAACATACTTAATACTTTGGTTTATTCAGTGCACATTTAAAAATTTTGGTTATCCCTCACCTGTCTCATTCTGTTGTTTTCAGTTCGAAAAATAGAAGACATACTACATTTAAAAACTAATGAGTTAAATATTGTTCTCAATTTTCTTCACCAGTCATATTAACAGTGTATGGCTATAATATGTCAAATGTGTGTAGTTTTCAGCTTGTTCTGGAGTTCTGCCTTCAAGCGGCCATGTTTCTGATGAATGACAGAAACGTTTTAGGAACAGGGTAAGTCAAAAAATAATAACACTTTTACGGAACAGGTCATGGTGACAAAACAAGTCGCCATTTATCCTAGCAACTTAATTGCATGCCTGCTCGATGTCTAAATAAGTAACTGTTTGCTTTCTAAATCGCCATAAAAAAACAAAGCAGTCTCGATGCGACAGGGAATACTTTCTCAATTCCAATGAGGTAGAAATTTTACTTCTTTCAAAAGTAGAAAGAAAGTAATATGTCTCTGAGCTTCTGAACAGTATACCGGATGTGTGTTTCCACAAGTGATCCCTGCTTTTGAAGACCACTGCTACCCCTTAAAGCCTGATTCTACTTGTCCCTAATCTACCTGTGGGACTTTTCAGATTGGAAATAGATCACACGAGGAAAGCTGGGCTACCTGCAGTGATTCTTTCCCGCCGCGGTGGATGATTATTGGCAGGTTTCGGGGCCCTGCTGCGAAGGTTGAAGGAATGCATTTCTGCAGATGACTGTGAGGCAAGGAAAGATTGAATTCTCACTGCCTTCCATCTGTGTGTGTGTGGTGGGGGAAACGGGTGAGTCTCCTAGAAATAGGCAGTGATAGATGAGGTACATGGAGGAAGACAGCTACCCCTGCTCTCCAGCCTGGCTGAATCAGGAAACTGTCTGCCAACTAAATGCCTCTCCCTCCAATCCCCCCCCTCCCTCTCTCACGCTCTCATTATAATTTTCTCCCTTTCCTCTTGGACTCCTCTTTTCCTCTGCTTACGAATCAATCGTTTTGTTAGTGCTTACCAGACAACAGATCTTTAGTCATTATGAGATTGTGCTTTATATCACTGCTTAATGAGCACTACACCCACTGCAAGAATTCCAGGCAGCAGCTAATGGTCACGAAAGCTACACATTCTTCCACTTGCTTTTTCCTCTGAGTGTGCATGACTACATCTGAGTTAATTAAAAATGTTTGCATACTGTCAATTACACAACTGGATGTAATTGTTTTCCCCCAAAATATTTGTATCTAGTCGAAATATATACTGCTTACATAAAAATGGATAACAATATGTTACTGGAAAACACTGCAACGCATTTCCTCTTTTTTTTGTTTTTTTTATCTGTAAGTCACAAGTCTTTATTTATGTGTTGGGTGGATGGGAATCAGGAATAAGTATAAGATCATTGAGCCAGGCCAAAAGTCACCTAATGACAAGTGACAGCCATCTTTGACCATTGACCTTTAAAAAGAATCATTTTTTTGAAACCCACTTCACCAAAGCAAATGTTGTTTTTCCGTCCTTTTCAGTTGTAGCTCTCAGGCCTCTTATTCCAGCCTGTGGATGCTTCTTTATTCATTGCTCGGATAAATGTACATGACCCCTTAAAATAACAGGAGCCGGCCCAGAGGGCACACTTGAGCGATGTGACATTCCAGCTAACCTGAGATGACTTTTAAAGAATGGATAAGTGAAAGACAGTAAAAGGATGGAAGGAAAGAATGGAGAATGACGGGTATGGCAGAATGGACACAATCAAATCATTGTAAGCAGATAGGTTAAGCAGAAAAGGTTAGAGACAAAAAATTAGACAAAATAAATGAAATGACGTCAAAAACCTTTGGAGATTCCAGCTCATGATTTGACAGCTTATTTCTTTGTCTGGAAGAAGGGCTTGTGTGTGCACACACTTAACATTCCCCCTAAAATAGTTTGATCTTTTCACAGTAATTGAGACGTACACACTTGACGGCTCATCATTCTATAAAAACCTAAGTGCAGTGTTGGAATTTGCATGCAGCGACGGCAAGGTCTTCTGTCAAACACACAGACGAGCACTCATCAAGGATTCTGTATTTAATCAGTGGAAGTTAATGCTTTACAAACAGTCTCGGGAAAATGTTAAGCAGAGTTCCTAATTAGCTGATCGTGAAGTCATAATCACTTCAGATATAAATTATGCTGAAGGTATTTCAGTGGGCTAATGACCTGCATCGGTCCTCACAGTCTGCCTCTTCTACTAAGCTGTCATGGTCAAAGAGGAGCAATAAATGCCACTTGATCTGTCCTAACCTTTTTCTATGTGGCTCTGTGGGTAAGTACCTTCAACTAATATGATATATGTTCACGAATCAAATAAGCTCATAGCTCGTTGTCATTTGAATATTTTATGCTTGCTCTACTCAACGCTATACCAAATGTAAGTACATTTAGACGTTTTTTGTATTTCTCATTATTTGTACAATGCTTGGGCAATACTGTTTGTCATTAAGGTAATGTCAATAAAGCTTTTTGAATTGTGGTGTGATGTGTTTGATTGATTTAGTATTGCCATATTTTTTGTATTTTGATCTAGAATTTAGCATATAGAATGCATTCCATATATTCATGAATTAGGTCACTGAGCACCTCATGATAAAAGATAATATGATAATCACACAATTAGTACACAGTGTGGTTATCATGTGTTAACAAAAAGTAAACATTTTGCCTAGTTAATAACAATAATCACCAGATTACATTATGTTCCAGGGTCCTATAGGTGCCCACTGGCCTAGCCTACTTGGATGTTCAGTAAGGTGCAAAAGTACTCGAGTAAATGTACTAAGTTCAACCACTGTCCACAGTTAACGCTAGCATTAATGGCAGAGGTGGGAGAAGTCAGATCTGTACTTGAGTAAAAGTAAGTACCAGAGGGTAGGAATACTCTGTTACAAGTAAAAGTTCTGTAATCAAAATGTTACTCAAGTAAAAGTAGAAGAGTATTAGTATCAAAGATTACTTAAAATACCAAAAGTAAAAGTAACCATTATGCAGATTTTTTTTTTTATAGGGGTTGATGTATTGATGTGTTTATCATAAAGGTTGAACTCATTTGAATTACTTAATTTATTGCTGGGTATAATGCAAACTTATTCCAGGTGTAACTAAAGTCTAATTTAAGTGTTGATGATATTGTTTATCATTAATCTATATCTGCAAAGTAACTAAATGTACCACATAAATATAGTGGAGTATAAGTACAATATTTAGCTCTGAATTGTAGAATTACAAAGTAACATAAAACGGTTATACACCCAAGTAAAGTATAAGTACCTCAAAATTGTAGGCTACTTAAGTACAGTACTTGAGTAAATGTAGGCCAACTGAGTTACTTCCCACCTCTGATTAATTATACCGTAATTAATTGTATTACTTTTCTCACCTGTGCGTCTTCGGATAGCCCCGCCTACACCTGATGACGTCAAAGCAAGTGGCGGACTTTTCGAACCTGAGTTGAGAAGAAACTACTTTCTGTCTGGGTTTTTCTGGCTAACTAAACAAGAAGTTGTTCTCTATAGACAAGTAAGTAATTAATATGCATTTTAATTAGGCTGTCTTCTTGCCTTTGAAAAAGCAATGGCTATTTCCTTCTTAATAGGTGCTTATTAATCCTTAATTAGGTTTAATATATAATATAGCGTTTTCTTTTGCTAAGTGTGTTGTGCAGTGTTAGCATTGGAATCAGGCTAACATTATTGTTTATTTATTTGTATGTTGATTTTAGTTTAAAAGCTGGAAACTTGCTTTTTCTACTAGGCTATTAGCATTTGTTGCTACGGTTTTATATGTTAGTGGGCTAAAGCTAAAGCAAGGCTGTTGCTGATTGTTTGCTAATTGTTTACAGCTGTGGCTAATTGTTTACAGTGGCAGTCTCTGAAGGAAGATGTCAGATAGAAGTAATGACACCGGCTGCTACCAGGTGACACATATTTGTTGAACTAGCAACCATACATTGACATAAAAACCTTTTAATGTAATTTCCCTGTATCATTTTGAAGTTGGTAGTAGCCATGAACATGTATAGTAACATACAAGTAATATTTAGTAGGCCTAATAATATAATACAAAATAAAGCTGTGGTTTTGTAATTGTTTTTTATTTAATAATGTTATTGAAAAATTGCAATATATTACTCCCCCCTTTTTTTGTTAAAATGGTGTTAATTACTGACAATGGGACCGTGTTGTTGATACAGCTAGATACATATTCAGTGTTTGAAAATATACATCTTAAGTTTTCAACCCGATACATAATTGTACCAAAGGTTGTGAAAACATGTGTTTGCACATGAGTGAGAAAATAGGCCTTTTATAACATTCATCATAGATGTAGCACGCCAACATTAGAATTGACCAGGTACAATACAGTTTTAGAAGATTGGAAGAACACAATGCTGCATTAAAACTACCATATACACTAAATAGATGGGACAGTTACGTCTAGTGCTGCAATTATCAATATGTCCATTATCAATCAATCTATTCTATAAATATAGTTCAACTTGTCCTAATAGGTAGTCGATAAATAAGAAAATATAAATTACCCTCCCAAAGTTCCCAGAGGCTGAGTTAAATGAATGCTGATTAACTCTTGACTATTGGTTTCAGCACTACTTAATTAGTCAGGAAACGTTGAAAATAGTACAAACTGCACTGAAATATGGGTAATGTTTGGTTGTTTATGTGGTCTGAGTTTTATGCCTTTTCTAAATAATTAAAATAACCTGCAAGAGTCACTAATGTTTAATGCTCAGGCTTCATACGTGATTAAAGCAGTGTGAACTCTAAGGACTAGTTGCAATCAATGCATCTCTCAAGTGTGATTCCAAGTAAACGTGTAAAACGCCATCACTGCGCCAAAATCACTTTGGGAACCAATTTGTTGCAAAACATCTTCAATCGCACACTCGTGTCTATAGTGTTTCACAGAGGATTGTGTAAGTTAATGATGAATGTTAGCAGTCCTCATGTCCAGAAAGACAGAATATCAGAAATGCATCAAGCGACGGCTGCACTTCCTGGAAAGCTTTCGCACATGTTTCTCTTGCTGTTCTAACATACACAAAACACACATAAAACACACACAAACCAGTAGAGAAAGCTTTGATTGGTGTTACTGGCATCAACTTATAGAGTCTGGCCTGAAAGGAAAGAGCTCTTACACACTTTCATTTTCTGATTTTCAATCATTTGAATGTGGTTGATGGTGGGATCAATCCACAATGTATTGATGTGGGCAGAAATGTGCATGATGTGCATCAGACTATGGCTCAATATCAAGCAAAATAAGAATGATCCACATGCTGACTTACAATTTCGTTTTTAGAATGCAACACTTTCCCTTATTTGTTTTAAATTATGTAATGCATTGAATGTATTTCACAATGAGAATAATAGTCAAATTAAATAGAAAAATCATCTCAGTAGAGGATTTGGCTACATTTTCACCTAAAGGCCTGCAACACCAACTGGGGCATGAGATTTGAAATATGTGTTTATCAGGAAGTGAGGGATCTGATACTCAGTAGTATTCTGGAACCCAGGGTTCTTGTATCTTCAACCATTTAAATGATTCCTGCATTTGAAGAATCCATGGACAAAAATGTGTCACACTTGCAGTATGGCTGGGCAACACTTCATAATTGAAGTACACTATTTTTCAAAATGCTTGAGAAGAGATGGCTCATTTAGCCGTAACAAAAGTGTTTCTGGCTGTATTCAATGCTTATGTAACCTAGAATTTGTATTTTTCATTGTTTGTTCAATACTAGAAAGGTAAGTCCCACAAATGAACTGTGATGGGATTTGTTTTCTCTCACCAGTGAAGGCAAACGTTGATTTTAAAGATGAGATTTGTTTGTTTGTGCAATGCAGAGATCTCATGACCATTATTCTATTATTTATTTGTTCTCTAGTCGAATCTCAGGTTTAACATTAATTATAACGGTGCTATAACGGTCTGTTTGCATTGACAAGATGTGCTATTCACCTGATGGCGGATGTTATAAAAGATATTCCATAATCGGTTTTCTTCATATTTTTTATGTATTTTTCATTGTTTGTTCAGTACTAAAAGGTCCAAGAAGTCCCACAATTGAATTTAATATTCATTTGACATGTTAACTATATCGTAAAGCGCTTCATGGGAGTAATCGTGGGATGATACATTTTCAAAGTATCACGATATGTATCGGTTGAGTATCGGTATCGTTCAGTGGTATCGGTATCGGTATCGTAAAAAAGTCAACGATATGCATCCCTACACTTAAAATGGTTTAGTAAATAATGTTTCAATTTCAGAAAGGAAATGATCAGTCTCCAAATGCTCAAGTCCACATGCATGTGTTAACATCATCTGGAGCCACACTGTGACAATCTAATTGTACCCTCATATGGTACATTCTAACTAATCTCATGTAAATGTGTGTCTTTGTTTCAGCCTTGCCATGAAGACATCCAGAGTTTGTTCACACCCATCTGGCTGAGGCTTCCCCCTCCTTTTGACTGAAGCAAGAGGGATTTCTCACAGCAGCAGTGAAGGGCTACCCAAGTCTGAAGATTTCTACTCTGAGATGGTACATTATTCACACTCACACACACACCCTTTATTTCACACACTAGTTGCATGAAAATGGCATTTAATTTACACCAGGGATTTTTATCAGCACTTGCATCTGACCGACAGTGCCATTATAGTGCTGATGATAATCAATCTCAAATCAATTAGGGAGTAATTGCTGAGTCAATCGGCTAGGCTGGTTAAATATTGATAAGTGTCTAAAAGGCCCATCAGGCTCTATTGACAGCTCAGGGAGACAGACAGCACTGGTTTAGCTAAGGGTGGGGGGGCTGATGGAGAGATGGCTTAGGGGCTTGGGTCACATTCTCTACTCGAGCTGGCTACTCTGGTAATCAATGCAGACCTGCTCTCGCTCTCTCTCTCTCTCTGGCTCTGTTCTCTGCTCATAACTTCTATTACGGTTGGAAGTACCTGTGTTAGGAAATCAACATCTAGTGCTTAAGACAAAACATTTAGCATTATTTCATCTATGAACCTATTTTGTGCAGCTTTATCAGATCCTATATACTATATATAAACTATACATAAGTAATACAAAAGCAATACAGGGGTAGGCCTATGCATGCTGCTTCTTTTGGAATGAAGACATCATTTCTTCTGCACATCTTTATACCCATCAGAGCATCCAGGCACTATGTCTGCAATCCTGTCAAATTGTGGCAAACTTGCAAAAATAAATCTGGAATTTCATGTCTTTGTGCAACACTGCCCTGGTCATAGCGACTAACTTTAATTTTAGTTGAGTCTCTGTTTAACATGATCGATTGGACATGTGCAGGGTGTTTTATTTTATTTATCAGGGCACATTGGCTGCGTGGATGTGGTGTTTTGAACGACGTAGCTTATGTGTGATTATTTTGTGTGGATTTGGTGTCAGCTTGACCTTTCTCAACAATCGGCTCCTGCAGCACACCAACTGACAGCAACTTCAGTACTGCACTCTCTTTGGTACCGTTTGTTCCTCTGCATTTTAAACGAGTAACCCTCTGTCTAGCAACATGCAGTGAAGAGTTCACTGCCCTCTCCAACCACACTCCTTTGTGACGTCTTCTTCAGCCACATTTCAGAATAAGGAATAAGGAATGTAGTTTTATGACCGATATATTGCCCTAAAAGCCATGGGTCTGATCTGAGCAAGAAATAAGATACTCTCTGAATGTTATTATGCTATTTTATTGACCTTGTTATTTTCTTTCTTTGCTAGGTAAGGCCTGAAAAAACCTTAATATTGACAATGCAACAATATTGTTAGGTTGACTATCGGTGCTTTCACAAAATAATGTATATATTACAAATAAGAGTTTTATAAATAATCATCACTTATGTGGTTATAATGATTAAATGGGTAAAGGCTTATAATATAACAACTATGACAGTCATTTTAATCAGAAAAGTACTTTTTTACTCAAAGGCAGGAAAAGACAATACTTCTGCCAGTACGTTAATACGATCTAGTTTAGTCAGGATATCAATACACATCTTGAGTAATAGTTCAGTAATGTAAGCAGTGTTTGAAAGATGCAGGATATTAACGTATTCACTACTGGCACAAACTTTAGTATTGTCAGTTTGAATATCTCTTTTCAGTAAAAACTGAACTGAAAATATCAGAGTATACTGTCAGTGTTGGCATTTGAAACACATTTTTAGAAAACCCTAGTCTTTGCCGATTGCAGTTTGAGTTACATTGAGACTGAAGCTTAAGAGAGGAGATGAGCAAGGACTTTGCTCTAATTATCATGCTGGCTAAACATGCTGTGTCGGGTAAATGGTGTTTGCAACAGGCGCAACCTCTGGCTGCTTATAGCAGCTACTTCCTGACACTCCCAATCAGCTTGATTGATTGGATCCCAAGCCCCTCCCTAACTCTGATTGGCAGCTTAATGACAAGGGGGAGGAGAATAACTAAGGGAGATGGGGCATTCTATGGTACAATAGCTAATCCAAAGTACGTTTTTGTTCTCTAGGTGTATCTATGCAAATGGTTCACTCGTCAGTCTGCGATAAAGGTAGCATCAGACACATATTCATTCATAATAATCTGTTCTTCGGCTTTCCCAAAACTGTCACATCTATCAACATTAGGTGAATGGTGAAGCCCAATTCTCCCATAGAATGAATCAATCTCACTGAATGCCTAGAACAACTGATGCCGACTGTCCAAGTGACTCGTGGTATAACCAGCTCTGACAAATATTCAAGGCTCATACCAAACCGCTGATTAGACAGCTCAGTGATCCATCTTCTTAAGACAACACTGACAGTCATGTTAGCATCCATCTGTGTTTGTTTCTCACAGGCAGCTAATACAATTAGAGACTTTTGAGAAGGGCATTTAGCCCATGATTTTCTATAAACCCTTTACTTTTAAAATCATAAATCAAAACCGGGGTTCCTAGCTCGGCTTTCTTCTTTGATGCTGGCACTTCCTTGGTGCCGTGTTTGTTTTTGCTCGACTAGGATGTTAGATGCCTCCTACTGTCATTTCTACAGTAGGTCGTTTTTTACGGAAGAACATCAACAAAGCAGTTTCCTGAAACCTTTTGTAGTGTGCTTAAAATCTATGACACATTGCGTGCTGTCATCTGATGGAACTTTGCTGCCTGCATTAAATGGTAACTCTGAAGTTCTTAATTAAATTCAATTATTTGAGTCACAGTGCACTCAGCCTGCTCTCATCTCCAGCTTTCATTCTACTTGAATGTATTGTTTTCATATAATATCCTTTCAGTGATAAATAGGTTATTTATCATTTTTGATCTAGGTAACAGCCTTCCAATGGAGTCAATTGTTTGTAATCAGAGAATTAAAGGAGCATTTAATCTTAAAAGGCTTGTCGTGTGAAATAGCTTTGATGTGAGCTAATTCAATATGAATGTAACCGGAGGGCACTTAAGATGGAGATTGGGGTTGCGATAAGATGTGCCTTTGGAATACTAGCATAGAGTTGGCACACCCAGTGAAGACTAATCGTGTAAAGGAAATCTTTTCTTTGAACCCTTCCCGAATAATATGAATAAGATGAATTAACAGCAGCTGATTGCATGCCACTATAGAACTTGTTCCAAAAATTGCTTGTGTGCTATATCAGAACTTTGTACATCTAATTGCCTGCCATAGAGGTGGTATTACTTTTGTTTTGGAATTCGGGCGTTTTAGAAGGGTAAATGTGTTTAACTATAAACTTGTGTGTGTGTGTGTGTGTGTGTGTGTGTGTGTGTGTGTGTGTGTGTGTGTGTGTGTGTGTGTGTGTGTGTGTGTGTGTGTGTGTGTGTGTGTGTGTGTGTGTGTGTGTGTGTGTGTGTGTGTGTGTGTGTGTGTGTGTGTGTGTGTGTGTGTGTGTGTGTGTGTGTGTGTGTGTGTGTGTGTGTGTGTGTGTGTGTGTGTGTGTGTGTGTGTGTGTGTGTGTGTGTGTGTGTGTGTGTGTGTGTGTGTGTGTGTGTGTGTGTGTGTGTGTGTGTGTGTGTGTGTGTGTGTGTGTGTGATTCTGAATTAAAGCTGCATGCTCAGCAAACCTCTTGAAGGTAAATAGAAAAGAAAATAGCTTAAGGGGGCAGTTAATGTGATTTTCCGTCCACAATTGAACACCGTGACCATACCATTTTGATAGGATTGTAGATCACAACAATGAGTCAACAATTACCTGGCCAGAGATTTCAAAGTGGTCTGAATTTTGGTCAGATTTCTTGCTTTGCTGTAGATGACAAAATGTGCTTGAATTGAAATTTCAACATGGTCCCAATTACCCCCTTCTCCACAGTATTTTGAAATGCTTAATGATTCCACTTCAATCAGGAGAGAGACTTCATTTTGTTTAAAGAACATTTATTGACACATGTTATATGGCGATTAGACCCCAATCCTGAAATGGTATATCTAAAGGGGGAAATGCAGCTGTGAGCATATAGGGAACCCCCTGGGGTCTAGACACTGGTGATGATGCTGAAGATCTGGATTTGATGAGGAGATGGGATGAAGAGGAGGTGTGATGAGGTCTTTGGATTAGCTCTCCTGGCTCTGGATATGATGAAAGGAGGTGGATGGGGAGGAGGCGGGCGGCGCATGACAACCTGAAATCACAGCTGACTGCAGGAGAGAGGAGAACCATTTTAAAGTTTGGCTGCAGCACGGTGATTGGCTGCTGGAGAATGAGGTGAATGTAATAGGTTATAGACAACGCCCGTTCGATGAGCTGATTATATGCAGCTGCGGACTGAATGTATAATACCATTACCCAGTCTTCCTGAAAGAACTTGCGCTGAGCTTCATTTGGTGGTTTTGCTGTTGCTCTTGTTAATAATAAAGTAAGATGATATTGTTGTGAAAATAAAAAACCGAGGGAATGGGTCAGAAGGGGGTTTGGCAGAGACTTGCATAGGAGGAGATCTATAGATGGTGTCTTACCTACTGCTATCTACAACAAGGTGTTTATGTTCTGTCTATTGGGTAAAATATCTAGTGTATTGTTGCAACCAGTGCCATTGCTATCAATGCATTTGATTCAATAGTAAAACGATGTTTGTATCATGTGGTTTGTCTTTGTCGTCGTTGATCACGCTTTTTAGTAGTGGCCAGTTAGTGTGTGAACAATGAGAAAAAGGCTGAGTTTGACGGTAAGCCCCTCTGGTACCAATTCCCCAGTGCTCAGTGACAAAATGAGGAGGAAGACCAGGGTGAACATTGGTTCTGCATTTACTTGTTGGAGTCAGCTGAATGATTTCCAAGGACAAACAATACCATGCAGGGGAGGCTACTTTTTCTCTCGACCTTATTGACAGGTCCATTGGGTACTGAAATAGACAATTTAGCAAATTACATTAAGACATTACAGCAATCACCAGACACCGGGGGCACAGGAGGAAAGGTGACGTGATATAACCGGGAGCAGATTGACTTCCACAAGACTGGCCATTTGGTACAATTCTAATTAATCCACTAACTCTCCATGGGACTGCTTTTAGCACCACAGCCGTTCACACAAACTTACTTGGCAAAGGACAGCAGCTAAGAGGAGTTTAATCAATGTGATGGATAACATTTGTCTTTACAGCTCTTGCGGCTATTCCCGTGTTTACCATTCCAGGCAACAGTACTTTTCCATCCAAATGTTCTTGGCATTTTTATGCTATCAAGCAGTAGCACCTTAAGGCACTGAGAAAAAAGTAGAATCATGGGGGCAATTGTAAACAACAAAAATGCACCTAGACATTTTAAAAGCTTTCTATTGAGTTTAACTGTGGTACACTTAAACACTGAGCAGTCTCTTTGTGACATTAAGGACCAATAACATCTTTGAAATGTTATTTTGCTTCTGTGTTTGTAGACATGAACGAATTTTGTCAAAAGCCACACAGTATTCAAAGACTTATATTTTTAATTGTGTGTGTGAATAAACGGTCACCTATTACACACATTTTTGAATAGTTAGTCCTACCATTTTTCTATCAACTTCTCCCAGAGCTGACATCAAGGCCCTTTCTCAATACCTATTGATTCATGTCATCTCTATAAATCAGTATTAATTGATTATAAAGTGACCAGCCATTGAAATCGCATTTATTAGTGTTTGGCGTTTCCTTTGATATTTTTGAGAAACTTATCATTTTTCTAAATATGGTAATTTCCTTTTTCAAATTTGTGTTTCCTCTCAGTCAATTCTTACACAGAACACAGCCATTTGGCTTTCATGCTGCTGGAGTGCAATAAATCCTGTGTGGATCATTGTAAATGCCTCTTGAGTAATACTTAATCACTAACTGGCAAGAAATGCAGCCTTTTGGAGGGCTTGATTTTATTTATGAAATTGCAGATTTCCCACAGAAAATGAGTGCGAGATGAGGTGACCGTAATTACACCAGAATGACGGGGGAAGTGGACATTAATCGTTTACCGCATACCGTCATCAAAGCATGCGTGGCTCTTATGTTCACGATGGAGGGGGCAGATAATACAAGAGTAACAGGGGGTGTTTGGGTGGAAATTGGGAGCTGTTTCAATCAAACAGCCCCTGCAGCGGTATCCACCTGTGAGGAGACAAGGCTTCATGTTTGTCAACTGTTCTTTATTGTATCTTGCAGTTGAGCTGGCTCTTAACAGGGCTGCAGAGAAAGCATTACACAGGACAGGGGGCTGTGTAATTGCAGTACTCTGTAATCATGGGAGCTGACAGGGAGCATTTTTTTTGCTGTCACAGGTAGCTTCATGCCATGCTGTGTGCACTAGCAGGCATTACTGCAGAGATCGTGTGAATAACAGGCTTGTGTTCCTGTGCAGCTATCCTCTCCACCCTTGCAATGGTGCAGACAAAAAATATTGGTCCCATTGGTGCAGTAAAAATGAGCAAACTTGGATAAATTAAAATTGAATTGTAACAAGTCACTATCATAGAATAAGCAGTACAAAAGAGTCAAACTAAGTTATTCTTACATTCACATAAGACAGTGCGGTAGAGAACAAACACAACATGAGAGACATTATAGGAAAAACATGGGCCTGTCATGAATATTAATATTTGCAATTGTTTTGAGTCTGGTGGTCTCATTCAATGGAGCAAAAGCGTGATTGACAGATGGATGGCATTGGCGCACCAATCAATCAACCACTTGAATGAGCGGTATTCCCAAAACCATATGCTGCCTTCGTGTAGGACACTGCACTGTGTCTTGGACGCACTGCCGTTCTGAATTTTTTATAATTTCATTTGAATGACTAACAAGAGCGACCAAGCGAGTGCTTGTAAAGAGGGCTGCATATTCAGTGAAAATGTTAATGCATCATTTTATGGAAATTAGGCACTGAGCCAAGAGGCAGCAGATTTATAAACACCTGTTTGCTTTTGATGTTTTGACTGAAACTCCCAGCCATTTCAATCCACAAAGTGAAGACTTTAACTTGAGGGACATGCCCAGAAACTCAAAAAAACATGTGTGTGGGTTTGTGTGTGACTTACATTATGTCTCTGTTGAGTAAACTAATCTATAGAAGGCACATTACAAGAACGATAAAGTTTTTAACTCATCTATATTCGAACTTTTTCTTGAAGAATGAATGGAATTCTTCTTACTGTCCACGAGAGAAGTAAAAGTCTTTCCCATGAAATATTCAGAAAGCTGTTTTTCTCTGGGATCGTAATTCATCATCTATATATAGCCCCCTTTTTATCACTCTTCCAGGATCATGGATGATTCCTGATTCCGGCAATGCATCTTTTTTCAGACTTCGATGATGAAAAGGATGCTAGATGAATAAAATATTCAGATGCTTACTTACTCATGGTGGCAGTGTGAGTGTGTCTTAGTGAGGGGATGGGGGGGGGGGTCTTTCAAGACTATCTTGTAAGTACCATAAATATCCAGTGAGCTATAGCTAACTATAGTTCAGAGAGAGGTAAAGAAAGTCAAATGATGACTTCAGAGTAACTATAAGAGTGGAGGATTATAGAGAAACAGCAGTGCCTGGAGTGATTAAGTGAAACAGAGGCTGATGCAGTAATTAATTGACGAGGGCCTGACAAGAATAAATAACATACTAGCTACATGCTAAGGTGATCAACACCTCCACATGGGGCAGGATGTGTACACGGTTATGCGATCTTAATTCTCAACATTTGCTGTGAAGTAATCTCAGAAGGAAATCACCCACTTTTTATCAACTGAACTAGTTCTGATTATTCTACTTGTGTATAACAGATATAGATACATTTGCAGATCTCTATTGATCTAAATACCTTAATTCCTACCTCCACCCAGTGTTCCGTGTTTCATAGAGGACAGAGGTTATTCAAACTACTTCTTTTTATCTTGTGTTGAGCGCTGTATCTTGCAGGGGATTGGGATGGACGGAACAAGTCTCCTTCAAAGTGCCTCGGAGGCTTTGATGAGTCCACTTCCTCACAGATCACCAGGGCAGTGGCCTTTACTTGCTCCAAGAAAGAAAAGTCCTTCCTTGGACTTGTAATCAGCTCCTAGAGGAGAGCTTGAGCTAAGTGGACTGAAGAAATTAAATCACTACATGTGACGTGGCTTCCGTGGGTGACTTTTGATTCTTGGATTTCAAAGTACTGCAGATGTATTATCTTGCATTAAAATGGATGCCTTTGCAATTTATTTTGATCCTTTATGAGCCGTCTGGAAATTGCAGGTCTTACGAAGTGATTGTGGGAAATTACTATTAGCATGAGGTTAATCATTTAAAGCCGGCTATTTCACATGGGCAGTCGTTTTGGATAATTCTGAGAAAGGAAAAGGTGATTCAACAGACCAGGCTTTTGCGATTAATACAAGCATTATTAGAACATTTCAGAATGTATGCACATCTGTGTGTCACACACTATGGCAGATCATACATTCATTATTATTAGTTTAATAAGAGTGGTTTTCATGGAATGACTTGACAGAGGGAAACTGTCAATCGGCTGACATTTTGAGGGAAATCTAGAAGAAGAGTTCCTAAACATATGAACCGGTTATGGTGTCAAACCTTATCTGAAACGAGTTACTATGGCGATTTGGTCTTTTGATTTTACCTTTTGATTAAACATTTCTAGTGTGTACTTGGCCTCCTTGGCTTTAGCAATCTAGTGAGAAAGCAGCTGGATAACCGCCATGCATGTCTCCCACCTGCTGCAGTCTGAACTTCTGTTGGCTTGTACTTTGTTTGCACATCTTATTATGCAATTCCATCTGTTTCTCATTTTGCAAGATTTTTTTTTTACAAATCTTTATGAAGGGAGAATATTGAAAACATTTTAAAATGTTGTTATTCCCAAACAATGTATCAACTTGATATGCATGTAATGTATTGGAATCTATTATTTTATCAATTCAGTATCACTGTAATCATTTTTGACTGCCTGATTTCCACTCAAACTATTAGTGCAAATCGAGTGGAAGGTGCAGGGCACATATAGCCCTCAGCGTCAGGTCAGTCTGACATATGAGTGCTGACAGTCTATGTGGAAAAGATAAATGTAGCTTACCTCAGTATTTCCCTGAAGACCCTCACTATCAGGTAACACTGTTCTCCCACTTAATTGCTCCCTTACAGTTAAGAGTCCTTTGCTCAGATGGAGGAATGGTGCTCCGGCCTTGATCTGCTGTTAACAACACCTCACACCTTCATATTTTCAGACAAGGCTATGTTAGACTTTAATTAATTCTGTGCCTAGCAATACACAAAGGTGATCGCAACGCAGATATGCAGCTCACAGCACAGGTCTGCATCGCTTTAATGAACAACATGGCAAGAGTGCAAAGGGTCTTTCTCGTGTGTGACTGCATGGGGCTTGATTTGAGGGAATTTGTAGAGGAACTGTCAACTTAGTGCCACGTTTGGCTGTAAAAATAGAGGTCTGATTGGATGCTGCTGGAAGATATGTTTTCTGTTTCTCTTGACTTTGAGCTTTGTTTCTTGATCTCAGCTGCCTGTGTGTTGTTGAATTGATGCACGCGGACTTATATCGGAGGCAGTTAATCTACTTGTGTGAAAGGGTATCACATGCTTGTTAGCATGTTTTATCCTACTCGCAACATGCCAATAATCTTACATCATAAATGGTACAATTAGAACATATCACGTCTAAATATGAGCCTATCACATAATGGAAAATAGTCATTGAGTTCATACAAACAATTTTAAACATCCGTGGTTCAAGTTCATCTTGCTGTCCATTGCAGATTAGAGGCATGCACTGGTTTGTTTTGTACTCTGTTGAATGTTTAGGCAACTGTTGGCCATATAAATACCAAGTGTATTCCATGAGGCTTTGAGATAATGAGGGTGAGTAACTCCCATGATTAGAATGATATATAATATATTGCCTTGGAGAGGATTGTCCTGTTCCCAGTAATGGAAACACTAAGAATTCACTGTTGCCTAGATTACATTTTGCTGTTAAGTATGAACACTTCTCCCGGAAGAAATGATGAATCACAACTTCAGAGGGAGATCCAAAGTGTCTCCTAAACAGCCGAGTCTGGGCTGAATACCATTTCATGTTTTGCCTCTTTGGTCACAGTTTAACAAGGATGGCAAATCTGAGTGTGTGATGTGCAGTTTATAGCTGTCTGCTTAAAGGATTACTGGCTTTTAAATAAATTAAGTAAATACATTCAAATCAAATGACAACTCTTGCCTTTTACTACCATTTATGGCCATCAATATGCTAAATTACAGCTTTAAATGCAGCAGCATGTTTTTTGTTTAGTCTGATTGGTGCAGTTAAGATGATATTGAGCCTGGTGGATTGAAACAGCTGAGTAGTAACACTTCTACCATGAGTTTGCTTTATTTTCCTTTACTATATACCTCCTAAAAACACCACTCTATTATGTGGAATATTTGTCGGTGCTTTCGTCAACCTGTCTAGTCAAAGTGTGATAAGTTAACTACTGAAGACTGATTTCGCTGTTTTTCTTGTGCATATTATCTGGAATATTGATACAAATATCCCATAAAATACTTTTGGATTGTATCAGGACTATTGATATTTGGAGTTATCGCTTTACTTAGAGCAATAGAAATGGGAGCCTTATTTTTGTTAGTGTAATAGCAGAAGTAGGAGTAGCAGTATTTTGGTGAAAGTTGCACTAATAGACCTAAGTATTAATACATTATTCGTTATATGATTCATAATTCATTTGTCGAGCTGTAGAAGTAGTTTAGACAATACTAGCAGTGTTAGTACCTGCAATATTTAGTAGTATTACTCCATACAACAATTCCCTTTCCAACATTAGCAAGCTTAGATTTGAAGACTTGAACTGTTTGGTACCCAGAGAGTTCAGGTTAACTTGTATATCAGAGACCTGCTCATGTGGAATTACCATGTCGCTGCACAGCTTCCTGCACCACCCAGAGAGAGAGAGCTATTTGTTTATTTTCAGTGCGACTCAGTCAGTGCAAACCCTGGCAAAGTTCTCGGGGTTCAACTTATCACATTCTCTAGCATCCTGGTAGGAATCTGATATTGGTAGATTTCTGATGATTGGTAACGCTGTTTTAATCAAATGTTCTTGTACAAGGGTTTCAGCCAGCAGGGTGCCACCTCTGTACGGACTGAAGGTCAGGGGAAATGTATAAGATCAGCATTACTGGCAAGCTTAGGTAGGGCACAACGGTGTGTAATCAGAAGGGATTAAATTGAAACACATTTTGATTCACCTTCATCGTGGTAATATCCACTCCTTTAAAAACTAGCTGACGGCTCCAGCTGAGGGCACAAAGCATCAGCTGCACACATTGTCCTCTCTTCTCCACAAATAAACCGCTCTATATGACATACCAAACACAGACATCAATTGTACAATTATTTGAATTCATACATTCACAAAAACACCGACTCACATGCATACAGAGTGTAACCAGCTGAGGTTCATTCCTCCTCTTACCAAGATAGTATTATTGATGTGATGGGTCACATTGCAATTTAGAGGCAATTAAAAGGTAATGAATGTGCTCAAATGAAACCTGCGTCTGGAGGGCATTTGCAGTGTTTGGTAGGGATGATATATTTATCTCTTTGTGTGTGTGACTCTTTGAGTGTGTTGGACACAGCCACGTATGTAGCTTTAAGCCAGTATAAAATATTACTCAAAGAAAAGTGCCTTTGAACATGACAGCTATTATAATATTTTAATAGTTATGGCAATATGTAAATCAGTAGTTTAAAGTCAGGGCGCTTACAATAGCACAGTGTACCAAATGCTCCTGTGTACCTTACATAAAACACCTAATGGTCAGATTTATTTCCCATCCTTTCATCCTATTAGACTGAGAATTGGCGTGAAATTGGACGCCGTTGTTGCCCGACAGTTATCAACCCTTTTTTTTACCTTATCTTGACATGCACAGAGGATTAAACACTCTGGGACAAATTCATTTCTAACTAATTATCTGTTCAACTGGAACCGTTTTTGGCCTGAATTATCAATTAAAGACTTAGAGACATTCTCTGGGCTCCTCACTGAGTTGAAGCCTGCATTCTGAGGCCAGTTCATTTCATTATAAGACATTTATACATGCATACTTATTTGGATGGTTACAAATAGTTGTAAAGGGAATGTTTGACAACTTGAAGATGCGACCAGTAGATGTACTTAAGTGTTATTCTTGAGTTATTGATTACACCGCTCTATTGAGTCGTATAGAAGAAGTAGAATATGCCATAATCACCATATACAGTCCAGGCGAATGAAACACGTGTAATCTGAATTGAGCTTAAATCTAGGAAAATTGTAACCATTAACTAGCAAATGATATGATTTATGGTGTTTTAAGTGACAGTACATTATCCTTGCATCCTTGTAAGTAACTTTCCTTTAACCAGATATTGTGTAAATATATTACTGAATGTACTTTAATATATATATCAGTATTTATTTATACCGTAATTTTCGGACTATAAGCCGCGCCTTTTTTCCAATTTTTTGACGCTGCGGCTTATAGAGCTCCTGCGGTCACGTAACTTTTGGTTATCAGCCACCATTTTGGCAGTAAACATGACGACCGGCGCCAGCGTTTTCCTACCGTGCGAGTATACATCTCATTTTAATTCAAGTGAAATTCGGCTTTATAGTACAAAATTAGAAAGATTAAATATAAGCGACCCATATAATGCACCCGGTGTGCTTTTCAAGAGCATAACCTCCTGCTCTGAAGACGATGTACCCGACTTGCGCTACGCGGACATCCACAGCTATCTTGTAAGCTTTCCATCAGTGTACTCAGGAGACTCCCTCAGAGCTTACAAAAGCTTGGAGGCTTACAAATGGTGTCAGTCCGGCTTCGTAAACAACATTCAACTGTGGAGTCTTACATCCAAAAACTTCGGCATCATCACTGCAAGGGTAAGTATTAAATTATTCCAGTTTGATAGGCAGTGTCACGTTAGCATTGTTTGTTTATTAGCTTGTCTAGCTACGGCAGTGTCACGTTAGCATGTTTGTTTATTAGCTTGGATAGCTACTGCAGTGCGTCTGAAACTAGTTTGTATTTTTGAACGTACTCAACCAAAGTGGCTGGCGTTTTTAACCTTTATTTATCTATTTTTGTAGCATTGTACTGTATTCCTTCACCCACCTGATATGAAGTGATCACTGCATAAGCGAAAGCAAACGGCCGGGGGGTCCCATCTTTCAGTCTTGTTCAGACGGCTCCTGGCTCTTTTAATCGCTGCGATCCACTTTTCCCTCCTCTCCGCGTCTTTTGGAATGCGATAATAAGATACACCTTTCTTCTTCCCACGCCTATTTGTGCAACCTGGTGCACAGCAGTTATCCACCATCCTCGACAGTCTGCCAGTGCCTGCCAATGAATTTACTGACGCGATTACTGCCAAAATGGCTGCCCCCTTCGTTTCTCGTCACGTGACCAGCATATGTGACATCATCCGCAGGAGCTCTATATAACGGTGCGGCTAATCTATGGATTTTTACAGCTAACGGCCACCACCTTTAACTCTATGGGCTCTATGGCCGGTCCGAGCCCCCCACCTTTAAGCGGCGGGCTCCAGCAGGAAAAGCTGGAGGCCGGAAAAGAGTGAGACAGGTAGCGCGCCAAAGTAAAAGTGGAACCGAGAGTGGTACGAGAGACAGAACGAGAGCAAGACAGACAGACATTACGAGAGCGAGACAGTTTGTCCCCGTACCACTGGTTGAAAACCACTGCTGTAGATCACTGCCGGTACGTGCGCTGGGAGTGCACCGTTTAAGTTTGAAAGTTGAAAAGTTTGTGTGTCTGAAACGCTATGTGATACAGTACAGTTTACACAGCACATGTTCTGTAGCTACTATTGCACTAAATGCTAACACTTGAATACGTTATGCAAATATGCAACTTGTTTGTTGAAATGTTAATAAATGGGAGCTTCCTCAAACAGCCATCTCTTTCCCGACAATCCCCTCTGTGCACGAACCCTTACATATGGTAATCAAACATTAAAACACCTGCGGCTTATAGTCCAGTGCGGCTTATATATGTACACATCATTCAATTCAGCTGCTGCGGCTTATATTCAGGTGCACCTTATAGTCCGAAAATTACGGTATATATATATATATTATTTATATCTATCATGCCACAGGAATGATTCCATCATCAATTAAAGGTATCTAACAACCTAATAGGAGAAGGAAACATGTTTATTCATGCACAGATGTTTCCCTATATTGTAAATACAATGGCTGCCATTCTGAAAGAGGAACTTATAGCAGTATTTCTCATTTTCTTGTTCATTAAATCTCCCTAACCTTAAAACCTAACCAGGTATTACTTCCTAACTGCTCTCCTAGGTGTTTTTAATTAGTGCAGAATCCTCGTTATGTGAGGCAGATGGCACAATCCTCCCTCTTTTGTTAAAGTCACACTAATTAGGATTCTCGGAGAAGATGCGTCCAACCAGAATCCTTAATAAGGGAGCCTGTTAAGCCAAGTAATAAGAAACCTGATGTCTTCACGACAGTGCTCACCTTGAAACTCCAAAATAGAGACCGGTCAATTCTTCAGCCCAGACCTTTTGTCAATGCCTTTTCTTTGTGTGCTGGTGTTTGTGTGTGTCGGATGGAAATGTGATAATGCGGTTTAAAGCGATTTTCCGTTTAAAATCACTTAAAAAAAAAGTCTTTAGCTGCTGATTATAAAGCCATTGCTAAATGATGCGTACAATGTTTCTGGTCTAAATGTGAAACTGATGAATGATCAGTGATTACATAGATATCAACTGTTAAATTAAACAACAGTTGAGTCAGAGAGAGAAAGCAACCCGCAAGAGAAGACTTGCTGGCTTTTGTATGAATGGAAACTGCTTGCACATCAAACCCCCCACATGTCAGTCTTCTCTGGGCCTTCCAGGACTTTGAAAGCAGGATTTTGAGGAAGAGTTGTAGATGCTCTCATCCGAGTCCAGGCTCCCCCTTCTACACAAGCACAGATGGCAAATTAAGGCAAATATGGTCCAAAATAAATCTAAGTTGATTTTGGCTTCTATCAATGAACAGGGTCTGACAGAAAATAATGATGGCTTGCGCTTTTAACATCCCGAAACATTATCATTCACAGTTAGTCTTGAAGAAATGATGATACTTAGTTTTAATGTCAAGAGACAGTTGCTGGTTGCATGAACGCTTGCAATTTATTGTAAAGTTTGTCACACAAGTTCATTTTCAAAAGCGTTTAGGCTATGTAGGTTCAATCTTAAACATTACATTTATGGGAAGCATATTTAATTTTTCTAAAAGCGCCATATCAGGAATTTGTCAGTCACACATTACAGAAACTAAAAGTAACAATGCTGTACCAATGACAATATGTAGCTGCAGACTGTGTAAATACATGTTCTCCTGTTATGTGATTCACTGAGACAACAAGGTTTGTAGAAGACTTTACATTTACACCAGAATTAGATATCTTGCATAAATGTGCTAAATGTTGAAGTATCTCGAAAACACAGTTGTCCTTGCTTGCAGTTTATTTAATTCCTGATTAAACATACATTTGTTGAGTATTCTGAGTATATTAGCAAGTTCTCTTCTTTTCCTCCTTTTAATGGTGTATTGCTACAGTTCTTGACGAGTCACCGCTACCAACTGTTTTAATGTTAGATCAAGGGACTTGATACAGCTGCTTGGACTACACATACTGCACGTAGGAGAGCTTTTGCACATGCTATAGAACGTGATCTACAAGATAAAAACGTGTCCTTTTCTTCGGGCCGCTGCTGAAATGTGATGTTCAAAAGTAAGGAAAGGATAAACTGTCATAATTACAAAGACAAAAGTATAGAATTCAGCCATTCCGATTCGTATTGGTTGCTTACCTTGGAAAAGGACAATATATATAAATCACGAGACTTTCCTAGTGTGAAATCAATAATGGTTCAATATCTCCTCATCTCCCCTGTGTACTAATGGGCAGCGCTGGCTTTACAGAAACAAACGAGACTGTGCTGAGGAAGACAACTCTATACTCTGAGCTTCCTTTCTCTTTCTCTTTTATGTGGCATTACTCGAACAACAAAGAGTTATCAGTACAAAGTGGATTCATTTCCATTGGTTCGCTTTGTGTTCCGCATCTCTTTTATCCGGCATCAGTCACTTTTTAAAAGACCTAATATGGACATGATAATTACAGAGAATAATGCACCACTTAATTCAATTGGCTTTTTAAGATGGAATTAATAATAGGAAGGGTGAATGGAATTTTCTACCTGAATCATTTTCATAAATCTTAATAATGAAGTTCACTCCCTTGTTGGCTCTAAATGTCATACCTTGAACTCAGAAACATGGTGCCTTTCTCTCAAACCAATTAATCTTTGGAATGAACTCTTTCCCTTTTCCAAGAACAAGCTCTCTATTATAGTCAGACAAGGCAGGGAGGCTGTCAGGCGGATGACTATGATATCATCTTAATCTTACAACATGACGCACTGTATGGTACCTTTGCCTTTATTTTACACAATGTACCCCATCAAATTAAAGTAACAAAGGACGTGGGAATTCATACAGTTATTTTCATTTTTATAGCTTCTATAAACATGGTGTTGGGCGTCAACAGCAGCTGAATGACGACCTGTGGGGGGGGGGGATGGTGGTGACTGAAGGGATCAGAGTGTTTGTTTCACACACCATATGCATCAAACTATTTATTTGTTGTGCACAGTAATAGAGAAGTGGATTCATGGATATTCAAATCTCACTTAAAGGCTTTATTTAAAGACCATTGATTAGTACGATGTAGATTTGAGCAATGTGGATCCATTTTACCAGGTGTTTTATAAAGGTAATCTGTCAGTAGGTAGTAATTATGCTACAATCTGTTTTTTTTTATATTTTAAATGCACCAAGTCATCCCCAAACCACTACTAAAAACTCAATACAATTTAACACAACTTACGACAGATACAGATAAGTAGAAGAGTAACTATTTATTTGGTTTTTAATATTGTAGTAAGCTCTGTCCAGCTTTTAAAACATACACGTAGTGTTTAACATAGGCCCTTTTTATACTGCAGTGTTGAAACACAGCTAATTCAAATAATAAACACATCTATTTGACAAAACTCTGTATTCATGTGCCCTCACACACAACAGCGTTTCTTTTTGCACATCTTTGAAGCACCACAAAAGCTGAGATGAGCAGCCATCAGACCTCATTCACACTGACGCATCTCCGGTTCAAGCTCCGTGCTAGAGCTTTTCAGGTTCAGAACCGGATCTTCGGTTTAGCTCCGGCTCTTTTCACACCGCCCAGAGTCCAAATGGTGCTGCGTCATTGCGTCATTGTTTGCGTCATGACGTAACCGTTTGCGTGCCTGCTTCATGAAGCCAAACAGCACGGTAACCCCTCACAGCTGACACAGACAACAAAAAAAATGCACGATTGTGCTCCAGCTTCCTCTGTACCTCTTCAGAAGACCAGATTCCCAGCAGGTCGCTGGTCTCTTCAGTGGACCACTGCTGCTTGTTAAGTTTCTCCATCGTTGTGTACAAACTGGATAAAACGCCAGATTTTTGTTGTTGTTCAGGAGTTGATCCCGCCCCTGCCCCTTCCCCCGTCTCGACGTAAGCGTGACGTATGCGGTGCTTTTGCTCTAGCCGGACAATTTGTTGGTGCTCGAAATGAACCAGATTCTGGAGCTAAGAGGCTGCTCCGCTGCGGTGTTTCATGAATTTTTCAAGTCTTACAACACTGCGGTGCGAGCCTTGAATTCAAATACCTGCAGGTAATGAGAGCATTACGTGTGAGGAGGTCTCACCTTGAAGTACCACTCGCAATATCTTATGAGCCAATTTATTTAAAAGGTAATTAAGTCACGGGTTGGAATGAGTTGGCGACATTTACAGTCATATGGTCAGGGGAAGAATCGTCAGGATCTGCCTCGAGCGCTGTCTGAGCCATTGGTATTTTTTTCCCGTCTTGAGAACAAATTAAATAGAGCAGCAAGAGGCCAATGCAAAAAGAGCCTGCATTGCCCTGAGTTCAGACACAATAAATAGCCTGGGCCCCCACCACATTTGTCATATTGATTTTTCTCTAATGATATGCACAAGAAAGTAATTTCCTTGTCTCTGCATTGTCAGCTCGACTAATCAGATTTTCCTGAGACAACCAATTCCATACCTCAAGGAAATGCTTGGCTACAGATTCTGGTCATCCAAGTGACACAGACATCACCTAACAGCTTGTACAGGTGCAATCTCCCTCTGCATGCTGGGCCGGAATGCTAAGCGTGTACTCCCTACATGGTGTCCTTGGTTTTATAAAGCAACACATGCACCCTAGATGGGGCCATATGAACACATTTGATACAACCAGTAACCACCAATGCACAGAAACCTTCTTTCTTTAGAAAAATACAATATTTATATTTCTACAAATGTATTCATTTCAAGATACTTATTTCACCAATACAAGGGTAATGTAGTCAGAAGGGAGCACTTAGCAGCAAGTACCAAATAGACAAAGCGGCTCGCAAAGAGAACTGACCTAGGTTCATACCTGGACATTTCTTTTTACAAAGGTCCATGAGCAGGGAGGGCAGAGTTGTTTATAGCTTGGTTTTCATTGACTAATGAACAGCATTAAAGGCAAAACCTCCAATAGTTAATGCATTGTTTGTGGGATTTTCATACCCCTTTCTTCAATATTTAACCTTGGCCAAGTGAAATCTGAATATCCAATCAATCCTGCCATATTAAAGTTGAATGCTAATCACCGTCACGAGGCGGCTCCATTTATGAAATGTCACTCAAAATAGTGTACCCACAAGCCAATCGATGTCAGCCGTCTCTCCGTCTGAATGTTTCATTTGCTGTAAATACATAAACACAGAGATATGGATTGGGGGCAGGCAGTTGGAGGCCCACATGTGGTTTCAGTGCGGGGTGGGGGCACGCTGAAAAGGCATTGATCAGCGGTGGGGCTCAGGATACAGTTTCCTGCAGGCCTGGTGTAAAGCTGCGACTGAAGCCTACCGGGACCGAGACGTTTGGAGTCAACTCGTGACCTTTGAGGTTGCTCTGAGACCAGGCTATTCAATTTCTATTGATAGAAAAGCAGATATGGTTACTTCTCAACTGGAATTTATCATTTTTCAATAACTGGTATTAGACTGTGAGCTACATGGTGCAGGCAGAGAGAGGAGCCATAGCTTCACTGGAATACAGCATTTACTCAGAGGCTTATACTCTATCTTATAGGGTTTGATGTGTTGGACTTTTGTCGACATTTCCTTACAAATTAATAAAAAAAAAAAAATGATATGCTTCCCTTCCTTACAAACTTGCCTTTTAGCCTTTCACTGAATCTATTCTAAATTAATTGTCACAGAAGTGACTCACGATTGATCCTGCTGTCTCTAACAAGTGGGGACGTTAAACACGCCAGAATGGGTGATGTTGATATTATGAAAACAAACATGTAATGAATCCCACACTGTACACTACAAAAAAAGGTGTCTCTTTCTGTGCAAACAGCATATCACTTACTGTTTTGAAGAAATGACTATGACGCAGCGTCCACACGGCAGCGTGCGTTGAAGCTTGGTGGGCGTGTCCTAAGCTCGACCAACAACCAATCACATGAATCTCCCGCCCTGGACACACAAGCACGCGGTTTGATTGGCTAGAGCTTGTACTGGCATATGATTTGATTGACTGGCGCTTCCGTCGAAGCTTTGTGGCTGTGATGCTTCCTGTTTTATATAATATTAACCTCAGGTCTAAAATGATTGGCAAAGCACAAAGATCACTAGTAGAGCTTGATGAAAAAAAAAATGCATTTTAGATGGTCATGTCTATAAGACATGGTGGCCTGATGAATTAGGAATCAAGGATACACCATTCATCTGTAAATGAAGGAAATAAGTGAAAAGATTGATTTGCTTTGGGATTTGTTTTCATTTCTATTAAATCTAAAGATAACATATATTTTTAAGTTTCAGAAGAGAAGATCTCCTTTTGCACATTCTATAACCCAGAAATGAAAAATAATTCCATAATTTGATAAATCAACGAAAATCGAAAACGATATAATCTGTATAACCTTGCACAAATCCCTTTAACTCACATTCTACGTCTTTGTCAGCTGTGGGGATCTTAAACAAATTGTAATATAATCCCAATTGATAAATGGACTCGAAGATGAAACACTTTTACAGAGTAATACATTGCTTTATGACACATCCAGAAACATCCTGATAACATTCCCTCCCTGAGTAAATACGTATTGAAGTGCAATCAGAATACCTGCTGACTTACAAATTCTTAAAATGATGCCATAAAGAAAAAGTAAACCGCATCCGATATTGCAGCTTTGAGCGTGTTCTTTTACTTCAAAGGCATACAACATTTCAAAGGTGTTACAATTAAATAAAGCCGAAATATTCATAATTTCTCTGAAAGACCTATTAACTAGAGGAAGATTGTTTCATGCTTTGTATTACCTTTTGATTGGTAACCAATATTCTCTCTCATGGAAAAGACTAGCGGCATGTTGTGTTTCATATCACTGAGACTTCCATGTGTCTGTGCTATCTCCCCTCAGCCCATGCTTGATGTCTGTGCAGAGCAGCATGGGAGGAGGTAGCACAGTGTGTTTACGAAGCAGCCTGTATCATACTCTCTAAACTTACCAACCACTTCTGCATGCTAGCTCGCACTCCTCCTGCTCTTTGTAGCCCTGGCTTTGGTGATTTCCTGAAATACACATATTCACCACTGCCAAGGGCATAAACAATTATCAATCAGCTCTGATCCACTGTTCTGCATAAGTAGCAGTTTGTGGAGCTCTGCTGTCACTTTTTTCATAACTTAGAAAATGTTACTTGGCAGAACATGATGCATGACAAGTAACTTACACTGGGGTCTCGAATGCATTGCAACGCATACACAAATAGTGTCAGTTGGCTGCTGTAGTTGTGGCCCATATCTATGTCTGTGTTTATAAAAAGTGTGTCCACCAGAATATTATTTCTGTCAGGGTGAGAAGGCCTCTGTTTCAGCGTTTAGAATATAACAGATACATAACTCTCCTCTGAAACCCAGACTAATGGACTTTAGGATTAGCATCTGATTAAGGCTGGGTGACCCACCTGCTAGTGCTACCCAGTCCAGTGGCAGCACGCCTTCTGGATACAAGAAAGTTTGATTAGGTCAGGAATAACCACCCCGACATTCACTAGTTGATAATATACTGTAATATACTGTAGATCAGCGGTTCCCAACCTGTGGGCATCGAAGGGATTGCAAGTGGGCCGCCAAATAATTTGCAAAACATTATGATTTGTTTGGAAACATTGTCATTATTAAGATTTTTTTTTATTTGAACTTCCTTTCCTCGATCCTCCTTAGCAACGGTCATTACAGTCCTTGACAGCGGTCTGTACTACTGGATTAACAACGTGTCACATGTTCTAAATCGACCAATCAGAACTTTATTTAGCCTCCGTATTGTTTATGGTTGAATGTGGGCCGCAAACATTTTTCAGATTCTTAAGTGGGTCCTGAGTTGAAAAAGGTTGGGAACCGCTGCTGCAGCCTACATTTTGTCCAAGGATCCAGAGTTGTTTTTCTGCAGGGTGCTGACTAATTTCAATCCTGCTGTCACTTATTACAGTCGTATAGGTTCAATCACACAACGGTAGTCAACAGGCTAATAATAGAGTCCCTATTTTCTGGCTAGTCATCCACTTTTAACGTCCATATGGTGGTTGTGAGTAATGAGAGAGAAACAAGACAAGAAAAATAAAGCTGCTTTCACTAGTCATGGTTTCTTGCACCGAGTGAGACACTTATTTTGGAAAATAACCAACGTTTGGCTTAGACTAAAGAGATAATTGAGGACATTGTATTAAGATATATCTGCTTTATTGATATAGACATTATGTAGAGCATGTGCCATGTTGGATATGCCAAAATAAAGGGAGCAGAAGCACAGTGGTAGACACAGTGTATAATTGCCTCCCTGTGCCCTCCTTCAGGCATGTTTCCAGTCACAAACTATGAAACACCCAAAGGCAACTGCTTGTGTGGATAACTCTGAGGCGCTACAAGTAAAAAGTATTAGACTGCATAGGCCTGTGCGAGCATCGTGCACTGGAAGGCATTTGTTTAGCATGCATATTGCTTGCTTTGTTTTTACCGTACGAGCTCATCAATAATGCAGGGTGACTTAACCAGCAATTACAATGATAAAGACATCAAAATGCAAAACCGAGGGCTCTATGCTCTCCTTTCCAATAAGAGTTTTCTGCAAAGGGAGGACTACAGAATGGACAGACTTTTAATTAGTGCGCTTTGTATCCCAGCCAGGAACAGCAGATTGGCTGCTTGCTCTTTCTTGTCATCATAGCCATAGAAACCAAGAATTTCAAGCATGACCATTGGAATTATGGGTAATTATTGTAGTTAGCAAAAGCTTGATGGTATAATCACTTCCAACCAACTTTACCAAAAGACAAATCTGTGAAACTATTGCTTGGTTAGATGTGATGTTTTTACCATTTTGGGCTGGACAGTCCTTCCCTTATGCCAAATATATATACAATAATGCAAATGGAAAGGTACCTTCAAATAAGAGGTAAAGAAAGAAATAACTTTGACCTAATATAGTCGTTCTGCATGTAATGCCTGTATGCCATAGTGAACGAAAAATATATTGCGTAGTTGTTTCTGGAAATGCCATCACCTTCCCTGCAATACTAACAATCGTGGAGACCTTGTTTTTGCACTTTGCACTCAAGTCGCCAAACTCTGCTGTTGCAGTAAATGATAAAATCTTTTCAACTAGATTTCTGTTTGCCACCTGAAGCATGTGTTGGTTAACGCTCCTCAGTATGCTGATTTAAAAACAATCACTGATTGGCTCTCTGATTTCTCATTAAAAGTTAGGATCTAATTAAGAATTATGCCCAATTAGTTGAGCTTTATTTATTTGAACAGTTTTGCTTTGATAGTAATTCTTAAAAGAGTGTATCTACATTTCAAACAGACACATCTCTTTTTGTTCCTTTTTCCCCAAGCACTTCATTCTGTTGTTATCATCACAACTTTAGAGCCCGGATTAAGCAAAGGATGATGTGTTGATGTGTAAAAAAGTGATGGTAGAAACGAAGAATAAGAGCAATATAAGAAACACTAATTTTTGTTTTTCTCTACACTATTATCACCCCAAATACAAATGGCAGTTGGACATCTGTAGACGGCACGCTTCAGACCCTCCAAGCATAGCCAACAGCTGCTTCAGAGAGCAGGACACTTATGTAGATATCTGGCCACTAAATGTAGGCTAATGTTGTGTAACATTTTGACGCTTCCCAGTACTTTTTCCACATGACTGTCCTAGTGTGTGAAGCACCTGTTCTCTCTGCTTTGAGTAGCTGAAGCACGGAAAACATCCTTCATTGTACCAACACAGCCCTCTTTGTTACCAGTCAAGAACATACAATCCAAATATGTCATATTGTCATTCACATATAGAATAAAATCCATGATAAATAATTGTTACTGTTGTTTTTTGCCAATGTAGTTGCTTGCTGCCATAGTCAGGCACTCTATGACTGACAGTTTTACCAAAACAATCTCTCCGCCTGCGGGACCTAACCCACATTGACCTGTGTCTCATTGAAAGTAGAGTGTCTTGTTTGACCTTTTACAGAGGACTTTGTTCTTGTAAGGAATGTCTCTGTCAATACCGGTTATCATGGACCACTTCAGTATTTCAGCTTCTCTCAGTGATCTCTAAAGAATACCGGAATACAGAACAAAGAAGACCAAAAATAACAAAAAACACAAATAAATAAATAAATACACTCTTAAATCCAGATCTTTGACCAATAACCTTAGTTCTACAATTTATAAAAAATGTTAAAGACATACATTTTTCACATGTAACATCAATATAATATCAAAGCAGCCTGTGAAGTTCAACTGTACTCTACACTTAATGGTTTTGTGCATTTATAGTTAATATACATAGAAGTATTTGTAACCTTGTTATTTAGGCTTTAGGCAGGTGTTCATATTAATTTCTTGACTGCAGCAACGTTCATATTTGAAAAGTTTGAAAGATTTCAGTGACACCTTTTGCAGCAGATCTATAATTGTTATCTCGTTAAGGCCCACAGTGTACAAAAAAAAAAAACCTGTCTGTGTATTCTTGTAATTTATGAAAGTGTAATGTGAATCCGTCACAGCTTTTTGTGCGTGTGGAATATGTTTTATGCTAATGAGCACAGGTTCAGTGTGGAACACCTGACACGCAGCTCCTGTGTGGTCACAGGCTCTAATTCCTCCTTTAATCAACACGGCTCGGTCCAAGGTATTCTGAGGGCATTTGTCTCACCTCGCCAGCGACACTCCCTGGCAGATGCTTTGCATATCAGGCCTGGCGGATCAATATGTTATTAGAGAACAACCTCTCGGAGGCATGTCAATTAATTCCGGCTGTCAGCTGCCCCCCCCCACGGTGTCCAGCGGGGCTGTGGGAGAGAAGTCGGTGTCTTTTTAACTTGGTGCCTGTTGAGGATTTGCAACCCTAGCTGCTTCAAGTTTTTAACCACAAAACCTAAGCAGTGCATAGTAAGGAATGTTTGTTTACCGATCACATGGACTAACTTATATAACATATTTTTAAACTGCTCTAGACATCATTTTTATGTTGAAAAACTTCTTATCACACTTTTTGTGCTGACTATACTGTGTTAGTCCCTTCAACGCCTCAACGAGATGTGGTGCAAGTTGCCCTTACAAAGCACAAGGAGCAAAACGCTTACCTTACACAAAGTGAAGTTGAAGTTGTTCTTTGTTATATATATATTGATATAATACAGCTGTACAGGGGAGACAGAGGGGAGGACATTGCCTGAAATGAAAAGTGAACAGTGTGCTAAAGACGAGTATGGTGAAATGCCTAAATGCTTTGTTTACATTGGGTTTAAACACCGACCATTGAACACACTTGTTGTTGGTACCAGTCAAATGGAGAAACTGCTTCACTGTCAGTTCAGGCCCTGAAAACACAAGATTAATATTTACCCGTGTCAAACTTTCTCCAAATATGACTTTTTGTTTTTTTACATTACGTGTAACTTGTTAGACGCTTTTATTCAAAGCGACTTACATACTCAATATAAGAATTACGTTTTTATTCTGGAAGATTTAGTAGACTGATGAATTGTAGAGGGATGATGTAAAGGCTGGAGTCTATCAAAAGTGTTACTGCTTGCATTACAGTTTCCCACCACTGTCTACCTAGAGGGGGTGAATACAAAACAGGTTCAATCCCCCGAGGGAGAAAGGATACTGATACAACATATTTTCGGTGTCAATTGAGATCCAGTTGGTGGCTGTGTGTGGGAATAGCTGGGAGTTCTTTGAAATGCACCATAAAGGAGTTGGCTGTAGTGTGTTTACCTCTGTGTGCCCTCCACACACAGACAGACGTGTTTGCACACACAGAAAGCAAAGAGCTAACCTGGATGACTCATGGCACTTTAAAAAAAAAGGCTCTTCTCACATAGAAGTCTTCACACTTTTCAATCAATTCCTTCCATCCAGCCACCGCTCCATCAATATGTTGACGTTCTCTTTGTTCCGGCTTTTACAGTTTCCTAAGAAATTAACATCACACAGCAGGGGGACTCAGGGATCGCTTTATTGAAGTAAAACCTCCAAGACAGCCTGTCCGACCGTTTAAAAAAAAATTGACCCCAACATCCAGCCTCCTCTACAGATTCCTCTCCAGACATTTGAAGTAAAGTCGTTGCACCGGCGCCGGGTGACAAAGATGGAGAGACTATTGTTTAAAAATGTGACTGATGGTTTCCCTGCCTGCTCCGCCTTGAAGAGAGAGATGGTGTTGATAGATGAACCAATACACTCCTAACTCTTTCTTCTTTAGGTTTGCTGTGTGTTGTTTGATTCACTTTTCTCCTGCTGAGGTGATATTTCACCCGTTTGCTGTGACACGGTGCAGCGGTGCCGGGCTCCGGCTGTGGATGTCTTCATTAGGTTACATCTCTATATTTATTTATTTTTCTTCACTGCTGAGCTAAAGGCTGTGTCGCAGCTCTTTGCTCTTTCTCGTTTTCAATGCCATAGGAAGCTTCAGCCCTATGACATCTGATGTGTGTTATCCGAACTATAAAAACAGCTCACAGTTGTGTTTGAGGTGCTGCATTAAATCACTGCAGAAAGCAAGGAAGCACAGTGATCAAACGGCAACTGCTGGTGAAACGATATAAAGAAATGTCAAGGCACTTCATTAAAATGATGCATACTAGAGGAGATGGAGAATGGCGGAAAATATCATTATTCATTCTTTCAACAGTGATTTGATACATTTCACATGAAAACATATACTTTGTTATAAACCTTTGATTGTATGTACTTGGTTTTTGAAATATATTTCCATATACACAACCCGTGTGTAATTGGTTGATACATGTATGTGTTGTTTACTTCAGGCATTTTATTAAATTAGAAAATGGCAATGAGAAATCATTTAGTTTGTCAAGAGATTCACAATGTTGGTGATATGGGGAATTTAGTTTAAAAATCCTGCCTTTAATCCTGCCTATTAAGAGTGTTTACTAACTTGCTTCTTTCCCAACTACCCCCCCCCCCCCCCTCCATGCATCTTAATCGCATCTTAATCACCTCTCCTCTCTGGCTGTTCCTTTTTTTCCTTTGTGTCTCCCCTCTCCTCTAATTCATTTCACACCACCTCCCGTCGTCAGCTCCTCTTTACACCTTTTCGACCAGACTGCGAAACCTCTGGGGATGTTACTTCCTGTTGATATGCAGAGCGCCGCTCCTTCCAATCAGTACTTCTGAAAGGTTGTTACTAATGGTCCCCAAGGAGGAGGATCAACCTTGAATACGTACAAGGCCTCTGCCGGCCTCTTGCAGGTGCGCTGCACGGGGAGTGTCACATCTTTCTTTCCCCCTCGTCTCCTCCAAGGATCAATTGCAATATAATGTCTATGAAATGGAAATACAGCCCATTCATCTGGCTTTTATTGTCTCTCAGGAACTTTCTGAATGATTATACACACGGCAACTTTATTTACTAAAACCCAATGATGTTGTGCAGTGCCTTTTTAATCCGAAGGATCTGGTAAATGAACAATATTCTTTTAATTGAGAAGGAACTCTAAAACTGACTGTTTAACACAGTGATTCTCAAATGGGGGTACGCGGACCCCTAGGGGTACGTTGGGGTACTGCAGGGGGTACATGAAATAAAAAATAAAGTAAAAAAATACCATGCAGTACAAAAAGTTAAATAGAAAACACAATTTGATATAAAATATTCCTAAAACCACCAAGGGAGTCCTCATATACACATGTCAAATCTGTGTATTGTATTTTATAGTTTTTCATAAAGTATCATTTTGTTCATTGGTTTGTTAAACATACTTCAATTGAAAAACTCCTTGGAAAAATCAGTTTTAATTTTTTTTCGTTAGGTTCTTTTTTTTCATGCATAAATCCTTAGTTTGTTGTAATTCATGCATGAAGGAGTTAATAAATCACACACTGATGGAACATCACTATATTGTAATTATTAATATAGGCTTTTTCTATCAAAAATGTTCGGGGTCGGTCAGGGGGTTTCAAAGGGGGTACATTACTGGTAAAAGTTTGAGACTGGTTCAACAGACCATCAAAGTATTTTACTATCATTATCACCCACCCTGCTGTGTGCTGTAACAAGCTGAACATTACCCCATTTTTTTTATTCGAGACAATGAACAGACTGCACAATTTATGATGATGTAAAGCCACAGTCTTAAGCTTTTGAGAATAATCTTTCTAGGGGAGAGGCATTCCATATGTTTTACTTGACAACCAATGAAGCTGCGAGTCAGAGACTGGGGGGCAGAAAGAGCTGACAGCGCTCGTCCACTCCCCAGCTTTCTCAGAACAGCCGAGGCAGGCAATAATCTAACTATAATTAACGGGTATAAACCATTTCATGCGGCCATTAGACCAAATAGCTGGCAACCAATCAGCTATGACATTAATGGTACAAACCAACCACAGCTTTATAATCCAGCAGCGTTGTAAGAAGGAATATTTGTTGTTTTGAAAGTATTCTAAAGTTTGCAGCATAACTCGTTTTGTATCAATTTACAGTTTGTTATGTACATTTAAATAACACACCATTTGTGACTAAACAGCTTGTTTCTGAGGCGTGTTCGATTTTGGTTCAGTCTGTCCTTAAGAGAAGAATAATTAAACTTGCAAATAAAACAATGTTATTTCTGTATTCCTAAAAATACAATGAGCAGAATTATATTTTAAGCAAAAAGCTACTGATTAAAACAAAATACTCAAAACGCATAATTAAAACTGATGTATGCCATTTCAAACAGCCGCAGCTGCACATCCTCCACAGCCAGGTATAAGCAGACTGCCCTCCACCCACATGGTCCCTTTGCGTTATGTTAATTACCGTTACCGGGTGTAGGATTAGTTTACATCCATTCTGTCTATTAGCTAGCTGAAAGGAAACAGTTTAATGAGCAGGAGACAAGAAGCAGCTGTGACTTCCATATAGTGTATACAACAAGTGAAGTAAACATAATGCTGAGAATACATTTACTCAGAACGAAGTTTGTTGCGAATTGCTAATTTATTACATTTGGCAACAGCAGTTTTGTCTGTGCCTTGTGTGTCTGCATTCAGAATGATTATATAAGGCAAACATTATGTTGGAAAACAAGTGAAGGACATTTAATGTCTGAAAAAAGCTGAACAACATACTGTAACAGAAATCGCTGTATCCCTGGTTATGATAGTGAAGGTGACTTAAGCACTACTGCACACTTTTGTTTTTGCATTCTTCTAGTTTTATAACCTGTTAAAATACTTTGATGTACCAAGATAACAGAAATGAACTTGCTTCCTTTGTCACTATAAATATTTCACAGTTTTCCAGTAAAACAAAATTAAGAAATATTGCTAGGTTGTTAAGCATTTTTTTTATATCATAAACGCCAACCTTTGCATCTTTGTTGCCAGCGAAACTGACTTACTTTACATTCCCCTATTTTGATGAATTGATTTTACACAGTTTGGCATTATCTTTGTTCATAATGGGCTACTTGGACGGATTGAATGTTTACTCAGCAGAGGATCAGACAAGAAATTACTCTTAATGGAATGTATGGATCCTTCCCAATCTGTGCATGGTCACAACTTAAAGAACCGTATAGAAGGCAGATTTACAGCATGCTGGAATGTAGCCAGAGGAGACTTGTGTGAGCATTAAAAGGATGAGCTCTGTGTGTGGGTGTGCATGTTATATACCTTGACACAAAATTGATAAAGTTGAGAAGTCATGAAAAGTATCCCTTTAACAACGGGTGCAGGTTTGAATATACAAGCACTTTGGGGTATGTTGGTACAAACACAAAAAGAGAGAGGAACTATGTTATTAGCAAATATGAAATTATCTTGACAAATATTTTAAAAACTACTATACAATTAAGAAATATAAATATACAAGAATACATACAAACTATAAATAAAAAAGGATGAATGATTTGCCTTGAAAGCTTGTGCAATTTTAAAAGAGGTAATGTCAGACATTATTCATTGAATAATAAGAAATAATTGTTTTAATTAAAGTCAAGTCTTGAAAGTTAGGGAACATTTAAAAATAAGCCAAGTGTAATGTATTATGTTGCTGATCATTTTAGGGGCTCCAAGTGAGCCTGATATCGCATAGATTCTTTACGGATATTTTACATAAATTCCCAAATCTCCAGTGCAGAGATTTTTCATGTTTTTTTCATTTTTTTGTGCAAACTACTAATACATCAGATCACAATGTTAACTCGAGGCTTTACCAGCTGTTCTGTGTGGAGTCTGTGTGTTTGCTGCCACAGTTCAAACACATGTCAGGCAGGTGGACTGGAGAGTGCAGTGGAGACCCGACAGAAGCACAGACACACATCTATCTCATCGCCCACAATGCATTCTCAGTACATCCATCCATTTTTTAACATCCACTTTCCTTTTTAGGGTCAGCATACCCCTGCAAGCAGTGGATGGAAGGGAAGGAAACACCATGACCAGGTCAGCAGTTCTCCCAGGTCTAACACTCACATCCACATTTACACTCACATCCACACCTCGGAGTAATTCACAGTTTCCAGATCACCTGAGAAAACTGTGGCACCCAAGAGGAGGCAAACACAAGACGCATGAATAAAAATGATGTATGCCATTCCGAACACCAACAGCATCTTCCACACCCGGGTAGAAAAGCAGATTGCACTCCACCCACATCCTTCTATGCGTTATGTAAATGACTGTTTCTCGGTGTAGGATTAGTCTAAACATCCACTATTAGCTGACTGAAAGAAAGCCGTTTAATGAGCAGGAGAGAAGAGACAGATGTGATTGCACTATAGTTGATACAACAAGTGTTTACAGAAAAACATGCATGTTGATGGAAGAGGATTGCCTGTTAGATTTACTGATGATGACATGGCATGTAAGCCGTGGATGCGTCCCCTCCTCTTTCATTAATCCATGAGCGATTGCACTCTGTTTTGCAAATGAAAAACACACACCTTAGCATGGCCATACCTCGATCATTACTGTGCCTAATCTTCCAGCGGTGGTGTATGTCACCTTTGGATATGATGTAACAAGTTGTCTTACAATTTTAAAGTCAAATTATGTAATTCTTTAGAGCTGGAATATATGAACGTTTTCGCTTAATTGTGCCTTAATGGCTGGTGAATGTTCACCATGGCAGCCCCTCCACTGATGCTGCACACACATGGGATTGTATTCTTCCATTTCAAAGATGGACAGTAAGAAGCAAGTACTTCAAAAATATAATACACAATGTCCAAAGCATAAATGAATTAAGCCTCGGAGGCACCACTAAGGACTTTTTACAAAGCTACTTTTGTTTGTGGATTTCTCTCCGGTTGACATACACAACACACTGTTCTATCTATTTATATACTTGGTAGAATATCTCAAGTGCTGCAAACCCATTTCTTTGTGCATCTCAAATTGAGTGGAAATCCAGAGATGAGGTAATACATATGGAACAGAAACATGCACAAACCTGGACACGGAAGTGTGAAACTTCAATATGAAAAGGTGTGCCTGTGCCTACAAGAAATAGGTCAGACTGTCAGATACAGCGAGAACAGAACATGTTACACACACTGTGCACGCTGCTATTACAGCTTGTGCTTTCAAATGTGTTTGGATTCAGGATGTTGCAATGTTGGGAAAGTAGGACCCACTGCCGTAGTGAGTAGAAGGTACCGGTTAATATTTCTGGAGCTACATTGGCAGACTCCCTGCCTGCCACAGACTGAATATAGCACATACAGCAAACAACATTGACTTTATTGGCGGCTTGCATCTGCAGCTTTCAAACGGCATCCTTGAAAAAAAATCGTTATCCATGTTCCAAACTATTCCTTGTTTCTCATCTTTTATCAATGTGCTGCAGTGCATAAACAGATATGAAGAAGGACATGTAAGTCAGGAAAGCTTGAGTTTATATCTGAAGAAATATTGATTTGACAAATTCTGATCTACATATTAAGTTTGCTTTGAAACGGAATGTATCTTTGTTTTGTGTAACTGGGACCAACTCGATATACATGTGAAACTAATGGGCAAGTTGTGGCTGTTAAGCAGATAGTAGACTGTTTTTATATTAACATACTCCTGACACTCTCCAAAAATAATTTACAGTACAATACAAATCCATCTCACTACTAGGATGAATGCATAATATATAATACTACTGGTAATAATGATAATGCTACTAATTCTACTACTACTACTACTACTACTACTACTACTACTACTACTACTACTACTAAAACACATTTTGTTACTATTATCATTAAATTATTTATTTGTAAACAAAAAATACTGATATTGCCAATGACTGTGACCAAGTTTCTCAGTATTGTTCAATGTACATGTATGGGGTGTGGGGTCAATAACAGGAGCATTTGTTCAATCTAATGCAATCTGAAAAAAAAATGTAAGTAATAGATTCAAGGCTACCTCGACTAGGACACCTTTCTTCTCGTAATATTCATGAATTTAGTGCAAAAATATTTGACATGCTGAATGTGAAAGTGAGCCACCCTCACTGTATAGAGAAAATAACTAAATAGTAAGGAGGGGGAAGTCACAGTGGTTGAGACTCTGGGTCTCTCCCCCCCCCCCCCCCCATCCCCTTCAGTTGTCACCTGGAAGCTTTCTGTCAGCCCCCCCTCTCTGGAGGCCAGAGATGAGAGCCATGCAGAGGAAATGGCCTCAGGCACAGGTCTCAACCAACGCTCAACTCCGCAACCCCAGCTGTTTCAAAGGAGCCTCTCTTTGTGCCTCCAGATCTATCCACCAATGGTAACGAGGTGAGCTTCCCACCGTATGACGCCTCCATAAAGACCCTTTTTGGTTTCCAAGCTTAACATTTATATGAAAGGCTAGCACCACAAGCACACATGGGATTAAGAGCATAAAAAAAGCAGGATTTAAACTAATACAAAATGAAATTCCTATTTGGAGTTGAAAGACATTACGGATAACATCAAACCTTACAGGAAGCTGAAAAAGACATTGCCTCAAATAAAAGCCCTATGTAAGTCTAACAGTTTGACGGAACAAAACTGATCTCTGTCTGGCATCGTGAATTGAAACATGTGCTGTGTGGAATTTCCGCATCATGAAACTCCAGAGAAATGCCACAAAAACAAATAAGATTTAGCAATTAGGGAATTCAATTAAGTTTGCTACTACGCTCCCTGTCAGCTTTGCTTTGTCAATTTAACCACATAAAAATCATTGGGCAATCTGAATCAGCCTGCAAACCGTCTTTAAATGCCCTTTTGATGGATGATTGTGCTTAAATGTATGACAGCGTAATAACTACAAAACATGCTACAGAACACACAAAGACACACACCCACAGAGATTACATGTACTTTATTTCTACCTATACACAATATGATTTATATGAAAAATTAAAGTTCAAGGGAGGCTTAAGGATAGTCAAAATAAACAATGTGCTTTCTCCCTTACCTACAGCAAGGTAAGAAAAAATGCCATTGTAACAAACAGATACCCCATCTCTGAATAGTATGTGTTATTTCCATGCAAAAGTATTTCAACCCACATTTAAACAATTATTTTTATCCTTTCAACAATTGTGTTGAGAAACATTGCATGTTTGCGACTCCACTCACCCAGAACTTTTGTAAACTCGAACAAATTAAACCAGCATCACGCCGTTTCTTTTTAAAGGAAATCTGAGCACTCAGAAAAGCCAGGGAGCATCTCATTTGGCAGACCAACGGAATGGTAACAGCATTAGAGTTGACATAGTGTTTTACTACAGTCCTGGGCAATCATCAGGATCATTCATCTGCACATTCAAACTCTTTACTCCTTCATTTGTCAACCCAGCGGCCTGGCCCAAGGTTTGATCTGGGCTATTGCAAGTTAGCATGTGGTCTGTGATGAATGGCGCTATGATAAGCCTCTCAGTGCAGAATATATGGATCTCAGTTTGAGAGGTGATTTTAAAATGTCCAGCCTTTGATGTAAATGCAAACAAACAGGCCTTCTGACCAGGAAAGCCTAGGTATGGATCAATTTCATTTCATGCTTAAATTGATGTGTAGAGCCTATGTTATTGAATTTACAGCACATGATGGGGGGTTAAAAGGGGGTTCATGTTGAGAATATGTTTTATGGTTGCAGGGGATTTTAAGTATGGGGCCATGGTGGCTCTGCAATGTTCCATACAAACATTCATAGTAGCTAACATTTCTAAAAGGAGTTATTATTCTGATTCTCAACGTTAGTGGCATCCTGTCTGCAATCTACCGTCCTTTTTTTAAGCCGAGACTGGCTCCAGCCCCCCATTACCTTGAATAGCGTATGTGGTTTTAAAATATTTGAAGTTTAAAGTTTTGATCTTATCAAAATCAGATGTCACTGAGAACATATGCAACGTTCATTCCACAATATATACTATGTAATGTGGCGGTTATAACTATATAAATACTATGAAACCAAGGATTAATTTAAATTGGATTAATTTTTTTTTTTGCATCTGAAAATCCAGCAAATGGCATCCCCATTAGCCTTAGCTTTACTTGAGTTTAGTAATAATGGTCAAATGTGAGAATGCTAACACGCTTAACCACGATTATGACAATACAAAACAATGGTATGGTAGTATAGTCATTATGAATGTTAGTATATGTCTCAATGCTAAGTACAGCTTCACAGCTAGCACGGCTGTGGACTTAATCGTGTTAATAGAATTTGTGGTTTTGTATTAAATATATGCGTGGCAAGGGGATTCATTTGAGTAATATTGCAACTTGTCTGAGGCTTTTTAAACTTATTTTATGACAGTTTCTTATCAAATACATTTATTTCTGATGTTAAAATGCTTTTAATCATCGACATTCAAGTTGATACCAAGCAGTAGTAGACATTGCTGCTGCCACAAAGTAAGGTTATTCCTCCAATAAAACTGATTTAAAATTGCCATCCCACATCATAGTTTGGTGGCAAGGTCATGTTTTTCATTCATATTATGTTGATGCTAGCATTTATGCCACACAATATTAACATGCTCTTTGAGCCCACCAGAGGAAATCTCATAACTCCAGAGTGTTCCAAAAGCAGTTTGCCAAGCGCTGAAGGTCAGTCCCGTAATATTGAGCGTCATTTCATATTTTTGCAAAGACCCACGAGGAACATTTGGAATATTTATGATGGACATTTTAAATGGCATAGCTAGTTTTTGGAGGCTGAACGTAAAATAAACACAATGAAAATGTCATAACGTTCTTTTAAGAAGTCATAAAACAAGCTACAGCAAGTAAACAAACACTGCAACTAAACTATAAAACTTCTCTCCCTGCATTCCATGTTTTGTGGTCACCCACATTATGGTTTCTTGATAACTGCAGGAGGAAGTGTCGGGGCAGTTTGACCGCTGCCTTAAGGAAGCTATTACTCAGTGTAGAATGTGCTTCAATGGTTCCACCTAATCTAAATTAGTTGAAATTCTCAATATGTGAACCAATCTTCTCCTGCTGGCCATAAGATATTGGGGCTAAGCCTTTAGGTCAGAATACGAATCTACAGTTTTTTGACAGATGTTTTTGTATTCCTCTGCCTCAATCAGGTCCACTTGCCTTTTGTCATACAGAACATACAAAACCTTATCTCAAACAAAATTACTTTATAGCTAATATGCTGTATTTATATATTTAAATGTGACCTCTTCTCGTTCTGTTAATAATTAAAGTTACATTTAATTTGCCTCAATAAACTCATACTTATTCCAGTCAATTCCAATCTGAAACAACCAATCTCATTCCCCACAACACACCCTATAATGTAGTATTCCGGTGTATAAAAGAAAAAGAAGGGGAGAGGATGGGGTTGGTAGAGTAGAGGGAATATAGTTGCTTAATTTTAACTTTACACTTTAGATGTTATAATTAGTTTATGTGTGATTTATGTAACATATTCTGCTTAACGCATATTGCAGCTAGATTCAAAATGAATATACAAATCGAGGGTAAATCACAACTTCGGAGACTTCTATTGACAACTCGCCTACACACATTAACATTTGCAACCCTAACTGAATCAGGCTACCGTGGAAATAAAGTATGCAAGTCAGGATACAACTATTGACATTGCAGACACCACATATTTACTTGCTACTTCTAGGAACCAAGCTCCAGCTATCACTCTCACCTTTATTCCTGCGAAAAGCGTACCTCTCTCACATTTAAAGAATCTAACACACCCACTCTCTGTTGCACCCATGCTGTATGCCCTATCGGACCTCACCATGATCGGTGTGATGGGAACATAAGCCTGGACAAATCCCCCGCAGCTTGACGGCGGGATATTCTCAGTGTTGATGGTGTTATTGATCACGCACACATTAAAATGATGTCGGCAGCGGTAAATGCCAATGGTGGAGAGGTCCATTAATCAGGAAATCAATTGGCCTGCCAATAGGCTGCCCTGGCTCTCACAATCTGGAGATGGAGCTTAGGGTTAGCTGGGAAGAAAGCGTTCTGCTGCTCGAAGTCCATCCTGTCTTACCAGTGAAGCTCTGTCCTCCTCTAGCTGCAGGCATGACTTCATCATTTACTAAATCCTTTTAGGGACTGCTCAGTCCCACAACTCATTGAAGGCAGAGAGCGTGAGTGGGTCATGAGTCATGGTGGGATATGAGTAAGTTCAGTGTCAGCTCTCTTCCACTAGCGCCCCAGAGACAGTCGCCTCCATGACTGAAAGGCAGTCATAAGAAACACTGCTTGCAGTTGTCAAAGTAAAGCATCAGCTGTTTGGTAGAGTAGGGTGTACACTAGACTGTCAGTGAGAGGGATTCATCTTCAAACAGTAACACATGTTCGATTTAGGTCATTTTCCATTTCCACTCACTGGGTATCATTGCGAGTGACCGCACGTTCTATAAAAGAGATGTATTTGTAGCTTTGCAGAACCACACTGGTTGATTTTTGACTTTTCTAGGTACATGCCTTGTTTCCTTGTTGTCTTTCCTGTGTTTACTGTAGCTGTTGGCCACTGATTTCATTTGTTGCTACAACAAACACTGCATTGGCTCCTGAGCCAGCACTAACTCCACCAATAATACAATTGCAATGCTGACCAAAGTATCCTAATGGGGTTCATTCATCACAAAAGTTGTCATATTATTCAAAAATCTCTTTATGCTGACTAATGTGAGTTAACATTTTTCTGGCAGACCTTTCTGCTGATGGAACAAATAAGTAACGGAAAGTGAGAAAGTAGCTGGAATTTGTTTTTTTTATTTGATTTGAAAGCTGTGTCAGTCCACCACATTGATACAGACTGAAATAACTATAATCTATATATACTAACACTTATTGGTAATCGACATAAACTATAACATGAGTATACAATTGGTATACTGGTTAGAGTATAAAAGGAATCTTCGATCACCACAACTATCATGAGTCTCAATTTTCTAATCCAGTGTTACTTAACATTTCTCTCTGACTCATCACCATATTTGGCTCTTAGAAAATTCCTTTATGTTTAATAAATAAATAAAATGCAGTTAAATTAGTAAAACACTATTTCTGATCCGTTTGAAATAGAACAAAGATTAAAGGCTTATTCAAATCTAATCTGGGTCACCCGATGAAAAGAAAACTACCTTTAATGGAACTCTAAGAAAATGCAACTCAATATAATCAGAATCAAAGTGTGCAGATGGGTGTGTGTGTTTGGCCAAAGTTCCAGATTGCTAAAATAGCACAACCATAACATTACAATGCCACTCTGCGTGGGCCTGAAGGTTTCATGCCATTCAAAAGCACCTTTTAAGTTGTCAAATAATTGCTGAGAGGGACTTGACTTTTCTATGTTGAAGCCATTTCTTTTCCCGTCAAGCATTACATGAATGGCGGTGAAATAAGGCTTCGCTCATGTCTGGACCAGAAATTGGCAGGCAATCCGTCGCGAGTTTCCCTCTTTGTGAATGCGCCTTTTAGCAAAAGCGGCAACTTGGAACATTCCTTTTTAGCAGTTTTCACCCTCCTCTTTTAGATAAGTGAATTGAATTGCAAAGACCCTGGATATAATTTGACTTTAGACATAACCAATTTATCTCACACCTCAGTCCAATCCGAGCCCTTGTAATGAAAAGCCAGGCCGAGAGTCAGGATTGGCGGGGAGTGACACCTGCTTCAGTTGGTTCAAATTAGAAATGCCAAAAGAAAGGAAGAAACTGTCAAATAGAAATGTGTCAGACATTTTACAGGTCTAATTCTCTTGTAAGCTGGAGGGTTCAGGTTTCAGTCGAAGGGTTTTTCGGAAAGTGTGAATTTAGCCGCCCTGAGCACACACACACACAAACATTGGAGGCATTTCAGAATGCCTGCCTGTCACCCATTCAGAGACTGTTCTAATGCTGCTCTCACAGATGTCTGGAAGTCAGAAAGCTTCCCACTAGTGGTAAGAGCATTGACATAGTTTTTGATTTCATTATTCCTTGAAAGTTGAAGTTATCTGATGTCAAGTTTAGATGAAGGCAGACACTTCATGTGATGGAAGGTTACATGGATTGATTCTATTCATTCATATGAAACAAAAAACAAAAAAAATCAGTTCGGGCATTTTCTAAAAATCCATTTATATCGCCCTTTCTGTTTTGTGTGATCTCTGAGGTGCTGGAAACATGTCTAACTGAAGTGGTTTTTAGTCGGCTGTCACCAAAGATTTGAGTCTGTAATCGACCAGTGTTCTATAAATCATAATGAACATTAGCATTTAGTACAGGAAATGTCTCTTCGGAGGTCAGTTCAGTGATAATACGGCTCTAATTTGATATCAAATATGAAAGGACCTGACATTTCCCACAATACGCTGTACAGTACAACTCCATGCCTTCGAGAACAAAGCAGAGCTATTCATCATGGAATGGCCCAACAATCTGCATTGTGAGAAACAAGAAAAGTCATAAACATATTTGCATCTCATTAAAAGCCACAAAATAACAGTTTTTAACAACTCAAACTGATTCATTTTATCTAGTGGATGTAAATTGGTGTCAGTGTCACTCTACTCTGAGTTTACCTTCCCCTCTCCAAGACCTTCCTCATCTCATATTCTCACAAATTCAACGTCAAAACAGAAAGTTTTTCTGATTACACCAAATCACTGAAAGTTGTTATCGCGCTGGCCTCCCGGTGAGAGCAGCTGCTCCGCTGTCGCAATAATCCGTGTTGCTTATGCAAATGTACACCCTTTGGAAAGGTTCTCCAGAAATATGATGTGATTTCAGCTGCCAATCATTGTTTAAATAATTACGCCATTGCATGTTCTTGTGGAGTTTTGATGAATGACACATAGATCAACAGCAGAATTTAAGACTGACAGCATGAAACATTTTTTTCTAAATGACAAAAACTTTTCTTGCATAATAGAAAATCCTAAGGAATCGAGAAAGTTAGCTTAAGATTGTTACATGTAATGACACTAATGCAGGTGCTCTATCAATAAAACATGGATTGCCTGCCGTTTTAGCCATTTCATTGCATGAGACAACCGGCAGTTCACAGCCAGTTTAGAATATCATCACTCTTTCTGCCAACTGTATCCATATCTTTTGTATGTCACTGTGGATAATGGGGAAGCCGAGATGCTTCCCCTGTTTTAGAGCAGACTTATGTTAACATGATTTTTCCTTGATAAATGAGCCGACAATCCAGCTCAGAGGAGAGAGCTAACACGAGGAGGCCGGCGCTCCTGCATGCACGTTTCAGTTGCTTCGTTATTTGAGAAGCAGTCATCAGCTGATGACTTTAAGTAACAATACTTGTCAAGGACGTGAGCTCTTTGAGAATATTGTCCACTTACTGAAAATCCCATCATAACCCCGTAGCACCCTGATGGATAACTCAATGTCTTTGGGCGTCGAAGAGAGACATCTTTGAGGTAACTTCAGATTTTTAATTAGCTTCCACTCCACCTTGCGTTTCCCAACACCTTCTTGCTTTGTACAAATCTGTTAGAAAGACCTGCAGGACTGCCTTTTTAAAGCAGCCTCTGGGTTATTGACGCTTTAAGCCATCGCGTGTGTGCGTCTATCTGTCGCCCGAGGACTCTGTAAGGGTCATCGAAGATTACATTGGCGAATTAAAATGAAAGGGAACACATTCACTTTTAAACAACCTAAACTAAATCAAGTTTTTTATGATGATCCGAAACGTGTTGGGGCTTCACGGAAATAGGTTTGAATTCTTAGTGTAAAAAAGTGTGATAACTTAAATATGGAGTTTAGAAATCCTTTGTGCAAAGTCCCATGGGATATGGAAATAGTATTGTATAAAAAAAACTGAACAAATACATTTTGGACTAATATACAGAATTCTTACAGTGCGTCTGGATACAATCTTCTTTATACTAAGGTATTAACACAGGAATGAAAGAAGTGTCCTTGAGACTAAACTATATGTCATTAAAATTCAACAAAACTAATAAACTAACTTGACTTATCCAGTATACAGTACATTTGACTGAATTACAAATACTTAGTGTAACATTTAAAGATGCAGTAGTACCTATCTAATAGTTCTAGGCCCTCTCCTGACCAGCTGCACCCAGACTATACTTATCCCATGCTGACAGCAGTGGAGATCACTGTGTGTTTCTGTTTCCTGTTGTGATCACAGGATAAGCTCTTTGCCTAGAGGCTGAGGCCCTTGTGCTAATGTAGATTCATCATGTGTGTTTGTCAGGCTTTTACACTTGCTCCAAGGTTGCTGCAGCCATCCATTCTTCAAGACGCTGCTTGTCGCCTTGATAAATGAGTAACTGGCTTTTTGGTTGTCGTAGTCTTTGACTGTCATGCACTATATATCCACGACTCCATCCTGTCTCGCCTAACAGCCCCTCAGGTCGCAGCTTACCTGGGTTGTGGCAAAGCATTTATTTGTAGCTGGCTCCACGCTCAGCTCGTGTTTTCAGCCTCACAGTGGCCCTCCATCAGGAGGAGGTTAACACTGCAACGTGGGGGGCTGGTGTTTCCTAATGTTTGCTCTGCATCCTAAAGCAACAGGACAAGAAACAAACAAACACAGCTCTTGTGAGGTGAAAACAATTCAGACAAAATGCATCACACTATTCATTTACTTCATGTATTTATAATATATTCTTAGTAAGCTTGTACCTTGATTTCTGGACTCATGGTTACAATGTTAAAAGCCGTTTTGTTGAATTTGCGTAAGTCTGCCTTTACTGCCTCCCATGTGTGCTGGGGTAAGTGAGTTAGGCTCGTGCACTGTCAGGATGTCCCGCTCCGAGCTGCATTGGATTAACAGCCTTTATGCACTGCAGCTAATGGAGTGGGAGTTCAGTGGTCAGTAAATGTGACTAACTACAATCAAGTGCGAGGCTTACTAAGCGTTACTGCGGCATCCTCCAGAGCCATAAAATCTGTTGTTTTATTTCTCTCTCATTACCCAGCGACCTGCCTACGCCGCCTGGTGTCAGTATTGGGCTCGGAGATTTACAGCGGAGGTCAGAGGACGGATGGATGGACTGTACAGTGCACAAGCAGGGGCGGGGGATGGGTGGGAGATTGGGAGGAGAACTGACTGACTTGTAGATCACCAGTTGCATGGATGCGTAGCTAGCTATGAATTATTGATGGCTTTCGGCAGTGAAATTGTAATTACATGATGTGGGTCTTTTATCACCCCTGGAAGGCAGGAGTCAAAACGGAGCATTGGCACACTGAGCAGAGGAGGTGAAACCAGGCCTGTTTTAAGGTTTTCTTTCCAAGAAAGAGAAGGCGTGTGCACTGCATGCAGTGGTTGCCATTGATCCCAAGTGCTGTCTCCTCAGCATTTTAATGCAGACGTCTCTTTTATGAAGCACTTTGGATTAGGAGGCCCTCAATATCATTTTTAAATGTGCTGCTGATTCACAGGCACAGCGTGAAGCCCCTCCAGAAGAAGGAAACTGGAGCACTCATTTAGTACAGACATAGCATATGATTGTCACCTCTATGGCAAGCACTGTTTTCACACATGAGTCAATGTTCTGTGTGTGTACTGCTACCTAAATTGCTGCGGGAGGATATTTTTGAAATGGAATTGTTGGGCATGTTCCACTGAACATGAAGTAAGCATGGTGGTAAATATTGGGTTGTTGTGTACTTTTAACCAAGCATAAAGATTACGGGGCTTCTTATGTAAGAGCCCCTCAACAACTTGTATTCTTGAGAAATCTATTCTGAAATCAGTCAGGTGGACAGGACTACATGACAGAGAGACAAAAGAGCAACAGCATTCTGAGTGACTGTTTACAAATATTATTTAGAGGAAATAATTATCTGGAATAACCCTGGAATCCATCTTGAGATTAATGTCTGTATTACTGTGTTATTCCTTTCAGAAACAGTTCACTAGCATAGCCTCTTATAGTTATTTATACACAAGTAATTAAGGAGAAATACTTTAAGTGTTCCGTCTAGATTGCTTTAATATGAATATGAACAGTAGTTATCACCTGCCTTTTCTTCCAACACATGATCACCTGCTTACAACCTTTCCACTTAAGTTTGATCTAGCTCATCTCCAGGCAATGTATGTGTCTCTTACATCTTCAGAAAGTTTAATTTCACTGTCTCACTGGAAGGCAACATGAATTCCTCCACTCTCTCAAAGCTTCAATACATATTTTTAATACAATCACGGGCCAGGCGCCACAGATAAATCCGTTTGTATAAGTCTGATAAAGTAACCACCCCAGCTGTCAACCTATTTCCATTGTGTAGTACCCAGGGCAAACATTATATCATCCCAATCAATCAAATCTGACATGCTTTCACTCCAAATGAAGTCCTTGAATGGCTTAAGTAATGTCATAGAAAACATGCACTGGTTTAAAGTTGCCTGTGTGTTTAGCCTCTGGAGTGAAATCCTGCTTTTAGGAAACATTACCCTCGCTTCACAAGTTGTTGATTCCAGGTCAATTTTAACCATCATTGCAAATTAATCTTAATGAAAAATTACAAATAAAGCATACACAATACCATATCTAGTCATGATGCACTTTTAAGTTAAGTTTGATTCATTTCCTTTATTGGGATTAAACACTGTAATTACATTTTTCACAGCTCAATTACAATACCTATTCATATCACAGAATGTGAAATTTTGTTTTCACAGCCGCCATGAATAACACCTTGTGTCCCACTAACAAACTTTTAACACATTTTCCATTGGAATGCTTGATCAGTTTAGATCTTTCTGCATCTACCTATTGAAATATGTTCCATACTAACAAAGATAAGGTGCACTTGGAGATTAATCGATTGGAATATTCTTGGGCGATTCGAGTTGTCACAAATTCCAATAATCTTCTTTTCTAATATCTATAAAACCTTAAACAAAAAAAACAAAAAATGTTGTGCAAAATTGAAATTCAAGTGTATATTCATAACAAAACATTGACTACTAAATAATATAAATCTTAGAAGAGAAGAAGAATTGGGAGGGATGAAACCCTCTTTAATGGTCACCCATGCAGAGCACACAGTGAAATGTGGCCTCTGCATTTAACCCATCCTAGTACCAGGAGTCTAGTACCAGGAGCAGTACGAGCAGCACGAGCAGCATCTTCTCCAAAAGTGCACACATGTAGAGGAGTAAGGAGCTCTGTGCTCTGCTAACATGGAGCAACGTCACGAACATTATTCTTCATAGCCTTCCACCCTCATTGCAGCGATACATGGCCAGTTAAGGGGGGGGGGGCTCCTGTTCTCGTTGACCTCCTGAGACTGGGATTGATTGGCTGGCATTGCCACCAGACCTATACTCATCACAGATTAAACCTTGAGGTGCACGTGAGTAATTACCCAGGATCCTTAGTCATCAAGCTATGTAAATCTCTCTCCAGCTCATTAGTGGGGTTAACTTTTTCCTTCATCTTCTTTTTCCTCAGCTTCTCTGCCAAATTGTGCACCTCTGAGCGAAGCTTTGCTGAGCTGTTTATTTCCCATGTGTTTAACGGGAAACTAAGAATAGAATATATGATGAAATGGCCATAAAACACCAAGTTGTTTAAGGGCCAGCACACAATCTATTAATCTTTTTTCCTTTTCATGAGGTACATCGAAAAAGAAAAAGAAAATCCTCGATGTATGTAAAGGTAAATATAGTTTACAGTTTTTGCATCTTTGCCAGGTAGCGGGGCAACAGAAGGAATACAAAATATAAAATCACTTGAGCATACTTTTTTCAATTACTGAGGAATATCTTATTTCACGTTGCTCATGTGCCTGTATCATCTGCAGTACAACTATCTTGTCAATATTATCAACCTATAATTATAATTAGTCACCATTTTGTGTAAGGAAAGCTGCAGGCGTGGTGGAAGTGCCTCTATCGATGAGCACAGCAACAATATCGACTTTTCCAGTAAAGCAGGAATTAAAAAGCAGCATTTCTGTTGTAGTGACGAGATCCACCCTGTGTCGGTTTACCTAACATTTCAGCCCATTTTAACATCAGATTTAATGATAGCCTTTTTTGTAATGGTATAAATAAATGTGAGTTTTTGTATATATGTTTATAAACGCCTAACAAATGCTGTATATTCTTTAGCATTTGTTATTGACAGCTGCTTGAGTAGAACTTCATTGTGATGCTTTGGGAATGCATCAGTATCTGAGAGAAAGCTAGACAATATCAATTTAAAAACTGAACAGAGTGAGTTTCACTTCATCCTTTTATTGCCCAACTTTTTTTATAAATAGTTGTAATCTTTCTTTCTTATTTTTTATTTCATTTCACTCTAAAATGGACTTAAGAGAGGCGACTGATAAAGTTTCCAACTGCAGAATTTCTCCTGAAAATAGTTTGTGATGCATCTCAGAGTGTGTATAATCTCAGAATGCCCACATCCCTTCTACAAATATTTTGGCTGCACTCAGCACCACGCACTCCTCGGCCGGTCGTCTTGAAATTTGCATGGGCAGACATCATGAATGTTGAATAACAGGGCCCACCTGTCTGGCTTGGAGGTGTTGCATTTAATGTCAGGGCAGCGAGCGCTGGTGGACGAGCCCCCGAGAGTTAATGAAAGAGGCAGACGAAGCAGCAGCTCATTCCACATGCAGCGCCTGCCGGGGGGGAGCTAACGCCCATATGCACACCAAGCCGGAGTCATTATGGAAATACACTGTGTCTGTGCTGGCTGCATTTTTATGTAACAAGACAAACAATTAACATTTTATATTCTCTCTGTTTAGAGGCCTCTCGAGAAGATCTCCGTACGGTTTGTGTGGAGTGTGTTGCTAGTAGATTTCCCCCCTGGAATGTTGTGACTAGTGTGTAAATACTCAGCCACTGTGTGTGTGTGTGTGTGTGTGTGTGTGTGTGTGTGTGTGTGTGTGTGTGTGTGTGTGTGTGTGTGTGTGTGTGTGTGTGTGTGTGTGTGTGTGTGTGTGTGTGTGTGTGTGTGTGTGTGTGTGTGTGTGTGTGTGTGTGTGTGTGTGTGTGTGTGTGTGTGTGTGTGTGTGTGTGTGTGTGTGTGTGTGTGTGTGTGTGTGTGTGTGTGTGTGTGTGTGTGTGTGTGTGTGTGTGTGTGTGTGTGTGTGTGTGTGTGTGTGTGTGTGTGTGTGTGTGTGTGTGTGTCAAATATTGTGTCTTTGGCTAACTATATATACAGTCTATGGGCAGAACAGAATCAGTGTTAAACAGAATCAGTGTCTAATGCTACGCAGGTGCTGACCCTACCACAACAGACCCCCCTTCCCACCCGCTCCCTCTGAGGGATTTGTGAGGCACTGCTGTCCTTTAAAGAGCAACTTCCAGGTTAAAGACACCTGTGAATAAATGTGTAGGAAAATGATGAATACACTAGATTTTCAAAGAAATATACAGAAATATACACTACAGTGACATCTGGCGTCGTTTTTGTAAGAAATGTTCACTTCCGCATAAAAAAGCCTCGGCATGTGACCTCCCGCGTGTGACGTAACACGGGGGACACAAGGGGGAGAGCGGCCGGTGTAACGTATTAATAAACATGGATCCCAATGCTAGTTTCGACACAGAAGAATAGGAAGAAGTTGAACATGAATATTCGAATGCATATGACGGACCACAACCTTATAATTATGAGCCTGCTAGGCGTCCAAGAGACCAGGAGCAGCCAAGGATTAGAAGAAATAACGGCCATCAGAGAGAAATTGAGCTGTGGTGTGAGGAGAACCAGTGGAGAACAGAGCAGCTATCTTGGTGAGTGACCGGCGTTAGCTACAGAATGTTAGCTAACATCAGTCACATCACAACATTGTGAAGTTAGCTATCATATATCAGGCTATAACTAACGTAGCATTGATAATATAGTAACGTTACTGGCAGGACTGTTGATACTGATCCATAACAGAAACTAATGCGCAAGTATCAGCCGTATCTCGCGTTACCTAATGCAACTCCACACTACGGTGCTGTGTACCGGAGGAGAGAGAGAGAGCAGCGAAGGGGGGGGGGGGGGGGGAGAGAGAAGTAATACGGTTTCCTGCTAAAGCTTTGGAGAGTATGTGCTGCAGGGAGGTGGATGCACAACGCACCCAGGAACGAACGCTAGCTCCGGTCCTTTTTTACTGTGGACTCGATGTCCTCACAGGCTGGTGTTTGTGCAACCTGCACAAACACCAGCCTGCACCATGATTACAAATGGTGAAATACAATGTAAAACTACCGAAAAATGCCAGCTCACTAAAACACAACCGCTCAACTCAACGCAACTACTAACTATACCCGTGGTCAGAGAGCGGAGATCTTTACCCTTTGTGATGTAATATGACGCGTTTGACGTATGACCTTAAAAAAAAGCAGTTTTTAAGAGCAGAGCTCAAAATGGCTCCTTTCCCTCTGAATTCCTGCCCTTCTGTCTCGTAAAACATATCAAATCCTACATTCACTTTTTTAATTGTAATTTTCAAGCAAGTTTAAGCATAAATGTAGAAAAAAAACAACCTGCAAGATGCTCTTTAAGAACTGATTGCATCTGCGACTCAAAGCATTTATTTCGGCCTATCAAGTCGCTACTGGCCTCTGACCGCCGTAATTGTGCTGACCACAGGACATGTTGCTGAAGAAATGCACCGCCTGCTAGGAGGAGAAAACAAGAACTGAAGTCAAATACCTTCATTTTTCTGAAAGGTCCTGCTGCAGAATTCAGATTCAAGCAGCAATATGCTAATTTGTTCTGCGTTTTTACTTATGCAGTTCGCTGTTTAACCCTTCAAATTATTTTAAGAGAAAACTCCCATTTTAGCTCCATTAGCTATTAGCTCTGTAAACTCTATCAGCCGTGTCAGCTGTTAGCTCCATTAGCCGAACACACCACAGGACTCGCAGCTAACCAGCTCTCCAGTGTTAGATACTATAGTTTTACTATAGCCTGAACATATCCACTTGGTTGCAGTCAGAGCATTTGCGGACTGATAGTTAGTTGAAAATATGGTTGAACTTTTTCAAACCACAATTGTGATACCATTGAGACTGGATCTGGCAAAAAAAAGAGTTTTCAACTAAAGCAATTGTTGATTACTTGTGGACAGTAGCAGGTGGTTGGGTGGAGTGAGAAATCAGCAGTCAATGACAGTATCATTAAAATTGGCTTTTCAATTAATCACTTTGTCCTTGAACATGCATAACTGAGTATAAAAAGTGTTGGGATGTTCAGTTCAGTAGTATGCAAGACTAGCTTCGGAAACGCACACATACATATGAATGAATGCATGACCCCCCCAGGCTTAAGCCCGGAGGAGATAATTAAGAGGTGCAGTGAGCAAATGTTCACCAGTTTGTAGCACAAAATGGCCATAACATAACGAGTTCAGGGCCAGATGCTGAGATATTGAAACAAATGTTCTGACTTACACTTAAACCAAAAGATAGAATTATTAAATTCTATATGTTTTTATTGGCAAAAAGACATAGTGAAACATATACTTAAGCAATAGCTCACGACAGGCCATATATGCTCATTATATCACAGCTAAGGGGCGTGGTTCGGCCCAACGCGAAGCGTTTTATAAAACGGTTACCAAGTGTGGCAATATGAAAGAAAAATACACACTCTAATTTAAATAGTTTTTATTTGTAAATAATGATGTTCAAAATAAAATAGTCCCTCAATTGCCTTCTGCACAAAACATAGTGCAAGGTGGTTGCTATGCAACAACACTAACAGCGAGCGAACATATTAGACAGAGAGCGTTGATCCATTATTTGGCTATTTATTTACATTCATTTGTATGTTGCCGTTTATTGTGCACCCACTGAAAAACTGTCCAGCATCAGTAGAATGGCTTACGAGGTGACTTGTATAGGTTGAGGTTGTTCGAGGCTGTTGCTTGGCGTGGCGAGAATATTGCTCCACTTTCTCCGGTCCCCGAGATTGGGCTTCCAGTAGCTCTGGAGAGAGCTTTCGCACCTGTGGCCACTAACGGTCATAATTTCTCTGCTTTGTTTCAAGACCCGCATCAGAAAGCTTTTGAATGGTGGTACTTTTCCAGTTGGTCTACCTGCTCTTCACGTAGCTCTGCATGTCGTCGTTTAGGTGCATTTTTTTTCTGGAGATAGGCGCTGCTCAATCCACTCCTCCATAGTAAGACCCCCCCGGAGGTCGAAGTTAAGTAAGGGATAATGTGCAGCGAGGCGGTCATTATGGGTAAAAGAACACCCGACCTGTCCGTTTTATACATAGATATACATTACATGTTTAAAAGGGAAAGGTATTAGGTGAAAAGGTATACATGTAAACTGTAAAACAGAAAGGTTAATCTGAGGTTCATTCTCCCAATTGGTTTTGATCTAGCTCATGGATATACTCTTCTGCTGATAATAGGTGGTCATAGATGTAGAAGATGACGTCTTGGGTAAGCACCATACTAACGCCCTTTGGGCGTTGGAGTTGGGGGAACTGGTGGGAGTGGGGTCTGGCCAAATTCCCTAGCTGAATATGTATAACAAATAATCTGAGCTTTCTTAACTGAAAGCTAGGCACAAGTGATCGAAGCCAGCAAACAGGCTGTCCATACAAGATTGCCTTTGCTCTCTAGAGGGGTAAATCTATGGTTAAATTCCAACTACCCTTGAGAATATGTATCCCAAGGATGCCTAATTTGTGCCGGGATTCTAAAAGTGCAATAATATTACTGTAGTAAGGGTTTATGAGAACCACACTCCCACACCAGCTTGGCACAGGCAACCAAGTAACCTTTTACAAAATATGTTTCACTCTAAAGTGGCTCTATTTTTAACGCTGCAGGGGGTCACTCAATTTTGACCATTTTAATACCCAGAACAAAAGAACAACAAGGATGTTGTTTCATGTTTGCGGTGTCTCACATGTTATCTCTGCTGTTTCAGTTGGCCTCTGTTTCTCTGTTTCTCTGTTTACTGCAACCGGCTCATGGGCTGTTGTTTGCTAACCACCCGGGCAGTACACTTTTGACTTTCACAGCCAAAGGTTACATAAAGACAACAAACCATGAACCAAATGTCAAATATAAATATCAAATTCCGCTTTTAAAAGGCACTTGAAAAAAACAGGAAAACACTGACATAACAATGAGCTGGCAGTGGGTGCTGCATGGGTGTTAGCAGGGGGGACATGCTAATGGACATTATTGAGGGGTCAATATGTGGAGCAGTACCCCTTTCTACACACATCTTTGGGACCATAATACCGGCACAAATCAAATCCCACTGCCATATTGAACCTGGATAATTGCAGACAGGGGTCTGATAAGCCCTTGTAATGGAACTCTGTCAATCAATTCATGCCATATACCCTCTCTCTCCTGGGTGTTTGCTCAAAATGAATGAAGAAATCCAGGAGCCACTGACATTTAGCTCTACTGCACCGCCGATTGTGGGAAGAATGTTCTGGTTTATCTTCATTAACTGAAGGAAAGTAAAAGCAAATTTGCCGTATGAAAAGCAATTATGCTGCTGCTGACTGGAGCTTTTATGCTGAGAAAAGGTCCTCCTCTCATTGTCTGTCTGAGTGAGAAGAGTTCCCACGATTTACTGCATGAGGTATTTATCATGCAAGTAAAACACAGGCCATGGTGGTTAATTATCTGGCTTCAAGGTCAGGGTAATCCAAACCAAAGGATTTAATGATAGCTCTGCAACTCATCAATTGTTTTTCACTCAGTTTAAGTTGTTCAGGTGTTCATGTGGTATTTGCATCCAGATTGACGATTTACACTACAATGGTATCCTTATGGGAAACAATGGCCACGTTAGACACTTGACTACAGATGGAGACCTGTCCTTTGTCAATCTTCTCCCCAAATAAGTACAAAGAATCATTCCCAGCCTGTGATACAGCTGTTCACTAACAGATTTTGGATTTCATAGCGGGGACACCTGAAATGTGACACCTGAACACTTTGACATTTCAAGAAACCTAATAGCTGATGGAATCCAGAAACAAAGATAGACCTTGGACAACAGTGAGCATGGAATAATTAGGTGTGTTGGAAAGAGGATATTAGGTTACACACCTGCTTTGGACACATTGATGCAGTTGCATTGGACAGGAAAGTGTACAATACAGAAGTCATTAAGATTCAATTCAAGCAATGTGTGACTAAACACAACTTCTTATTCTCAGTATTCAAACCTTTGTTTATATAGTTCATATTAAATGAGAATTATCATTTCATCCAATTGTTTTGCAGCACAAGGCTGTGAACAGTCTAAGGATAGTCAGGGTGTCCGCGGGGCTAAAAAGTATTAAAAGTTGATAAAGTTAGCAAAAATGAAGGCTATTAAAAAGTATTAAAAGGCATTTTCCAAGGTATTACATTTTGTAGCTTGTTTTCAATAAGTATATAAATTGTCCAAAGAGGTTTTATTCTACAGTCTGCCTGAATGTAATCATTGCGTAGGTGTGTAGTGTGATTCTGTGTAGTTTATTTATGGCATCCCGTTGGATCTGACGTCATCTGAACAGGACATCGCACGCTCACTGCTTGATAGCACGCGAAGGTCCGTTTACGCCGGTTGTTAAACAACATCGTTATGGGGAAATGCAAGTCTGCGTCCAAATGGTTGGAAGATAAGGAGGAAGGACAATAAATACTGTATATAGTAAATGTGAGGTAAAGTGTGTCGCCAAGGTAACCGGTTAAAACTCCAAGTGGCGATGAGGTCTTAAAAGGTATGGAAAGGGTCTTAAAAGGTATTACATTTGACTTCAGGATTCCTGCATATACCCTGATAGTGTTACCGTGGTGATGATTGAATGTATGTCAGGTGTGTTCAGGTTGTGGTGCTGTTTCAGATCACCTGTCTCCACTAACTGTTAACGAGCGTTAACAGTTAGTGGAGACAGGTGTTAATCGTTATACCCTGCTCAGAGTGACTGGGCAGGGTTAAAAGTGTTCGACAGTAAGTAACATGGCACTTTGAGCACTTGTATGTTCTCATAGATAAGTTAGGACAACAATAAGTATTGTTGTTTTGTGATAATTGTTGTGCAGTCTCAAATTCAGCAATAGCTTTACTTTCCCCTGCGCTTAAACAGATGGCATTTTAAATGAGGCTTGAGATTATTCACTCAATGGTTTTAGTGGTTGAAAAGGTGGTAGCTTGGAGGATGGTGGATTGTTTTTGTTTCTTTCTGTTCTAATAACTAAATTACACTGATTCATCCTTTAGCTACCTTTCAAATGTTTCTAGTGCCATACATATCCTCATCCTTTTTTTCTGGTTTTGTTCCCTCAAATCCTTTTTAGAAAATGTCACTTTTAGCGCAACACTTCGAAAGGGTTAGGGTTAGTTAGTGTTGCCATAATGTGGATATAAAGCTTGTATTATTGGCCAGAACAAGTAGAGAGGAAAAAAGCTTACCATATCTTACTCTAGTATCTATAAAAACACCTCTAAGACGAATAAACTACGCAAACAAAGCTCATCGTTGCCGTAAACGGGACATTGACTTGAATCTGCAGCATAAAGTCAGAGCTCTTCTAAAACCAACCTGTTACCCCTGCGATCCCCCCTGCGATCCCCCCTGCAAACACGGACCACAGACATACGCATTATTCATTTTATTTGCTTCTGAAAATATTAACAATTGTAGGGGACCATGCCACTGCACTTTAAAACAAACCCCAACGAAACGGTGAAGAGAGACGTAAAAACGTACAGAAAGAGTGCTGAAAAATCAATCATGGCCTTTATATCCGCAGTTTCAACCTCGAAGTATCCTGCTGCTTGAGTGCCATGGGCTGTGCTCTCTTTTCTTCCCGTGAACATGCCCCCTCCGAAGTGGTAGAATAGCCTGAGTGCATGGTGGAGGTCACTACCTACCAACCTGTATTTCTATGGCAACTCTCACCGGTCTGAGAGAGAACCGGATTAAAGCCTGTTGCTCACACAGAGAGCTATCAGCAAACATAGGTGAAAGAGAGGTCGAATAAACTTCTGAATGGCTCCCTGTGGCTGCACTGTGTCCAATGGACATATGTACCCTTGAGCAGGCCATGTCAGAACCATCCATGGTGGAAATATTTTCAGATAGAAAACGATTTGGAGGAATCATTATCACAGGTCAACCTGACCTAGAATGCAACCAAATGCTCATGTTACACAGAAATGTTGTCTTTTCTGACTGTTCCAATCCGGCCTTCATTCAGTCAAAAGCAGACAGATATGATTAGAACATCTAAATTATTACGAATAGCTGTATCCGGATAGCTACATTGTATTTCACCATGCATGTGCTGGGTTTTGACCAGGTTGAGGGAGAATTACATGTTCAAAATTAATTCATGTTTCAGCATTGTGTGTCTTTGTGTACTGCAGTGATCACAGTAAGGGTCACGTTTAGCTTAGCAATTTAAAAAGACCTCCTTAGCTTAAGCCCCTGTACCATCACGACAGTGAATACATAGTATTTCAGGAGCTGTTCCCCTAACTCATCTCGTCTTTTTTTTTCTCCCTCAGATTGATTTAGCCACTATTTTCATTCTTGTATTCAGAAAATATGCAAACCACCCGCTCCCACAGAGTGCCCAGAACCAAGAGGCTTTACACCAATCAAATGTCTTCCGTATTCAAGTCCTTGACTTAATGTAAAGAAATGTAAAGCGTGACGATAAAACTACTTTGAATATGGAACATTTGGGGAATTTATAGGTCTAGATAAGTCACTGTCGGTTGTGGAGGACTTCTAAGATTCTACATATTACATTCTGAAAGCAAAGTCGTTTGAAATTAAGTCTTTTGATAACACCAATTACACCCCAACAGAATCGTTTTTGTTTTCATTTCATGTTTTGATTTTTAACCACAGTGCTGGTAACCTGCGGCAAGTGCATAGCAGACTTTTAGCTTTATGGAATACAACAGCAGCAGAATACATCAGAGGGGTAAATTGGAATCAGGGCCCAGTGAAAGGCCCTGGGGGCTACACTCTGCTGGGCTGCTGGTCTCAGCACAGTCCTCCTCGCCAAGCCTGTCTCATTAGTAACACAGTGAAATGTCACTGGACGGCTAGTTGTGTAAAAGAGGTTGACCTGGCTCACCGGTGGAACTTTTCTGGGAACCTTCAGCCAGGATAAAGCAATAGGGGGAGGGCTCTGAATATTGTTTCACGCTTTGTTCTTATTGCCAAGTATTGGGCTTTTGTATTTCTGGTCTTTTGCTCAGAGTTACTTTGAGGAATTAAGCGTGAGACACCAACATGAGCCGGTAGTGCTTCTGTGTGGCTGGGTGGGATGAGGAGGAAGTAAGGGCAAGGAAGAAGTCCTTCAGAAGGATTTTAGTAATATTGCATCACTCTCTCTGGGTTCTAATTGTGCTTTGTGAAACACAATGAGATGAGAATTCAAAGTGGTCCGTGGCGAATGATGAGAGAATGATAGAACGATGCCCCGTACTTTCTGACAGAGGTTGAAATGAGATGCGGTAGGGCTGGGACAAAGGCAAACCTCAAGGGAGCGCTGCAAGAAACGTAAATGAATTCTTATATTCTATAAGTTCATATTCTTATGTCGATTCACCGTGGCACAAGCCAAGGTTGTGTGACAATCGAATGAATGGTCACTACAGGAGGAAAGCATGCCCCACGCAAATAGATGATCAGCATTTTGTTGAAGTTAGAGAGTCTTCTTGTACTGCATTCATGCTGATGTTATATTAACAGGTCTACTGGGCAACATGTGTCTATGGAAAGTGCTTTAATATTTTCCAAATTTTGCTTCATCCGGTGGCAAAGAATAATTTGATCCTATTAAAATAGAAAATAACTAAATCACATTAAGTCATTATTTCTCAATAATAGTCACCACCACATGCCATTTCAGCTGAAAGGTTTTACGGATATACAGACTTTCATATATCCAATTTCAGACTCAGTTTGAGGTGTTACTTACATCATTAGGTGGTCCAGCTCCTGTACTTTTGCACTTTGGTAATACATTTCAAACTGTTCAACTTCACTTCGAGTCCAATCAACCATTATTCTTGTTACATAAATGTCTAAAAAAAAGGTAAATCTTTAGCTTGTAGAGAACAAGTAGTACTGCCAGCAGGTTTTCCAGGGTCAAAGCACTTAATGCAGCGAAGTTACAGAGGCTAATAGGAAAACATGTGTTTAAGCCAGCAGAGTTATACATCTTCAGTGTTTCATATTTATCAAAAATAATAACAATAATGTGATTAATATTGAGCTTTTTTTTAAACTATTTGTATTAATCGTTGGATCATATTTATATAAAAAGGTATCCCAAATGTACATTTAAAATGTAATTTTTTTGACATGCTTTTCACTTTATGGATGTTCCTTCTGCTGTGTTAAGCTTTGATGCTTCCTTTCTGCTGGCTTATCTCTCAACTGACAGCTGACCTTTCTTAAAGTGAGTATCACCGCACAGCTTAACCGTCTGACCGAGTATGACCTTCCGAGCCATCCCTCTAACGTTCTCAGCACTAGGTAGATAGCTGCGATTCTCCTTTCAACCCTAAGTGACAAAGATATGTCACAGCTGTGGTGAATTCCTTTTAAAGCATATAGGGTGTATTGTGCACTGTAAACAGGGATTACTGAGTAAATACTTCTGTATTGCTGGTCAACGCAATTTTGACAAATACACTGATCTTTCTGAATATTGTGTTTCACAATGTCAATGTGTGGAATTGGGAGCTTAAACCAACGACATGAAAAAGCTTGAATTATATGCACGTCTCTGTGCACAGCTTTCTGTTCAAGGATAAGACCATTGATAAATGCCTTTTGGTCGATCCATGTCTGAATTCTGAAATTGATATGTGCGTCTCCTATTTTATGAGAAATAGAGTAAAATACCTTTTAAAAGTGGCATACTGAAGTGAATTTTGTCGTGTCATGTGGGTCTTTCCATGGGTTTATGGATAAGCCGAATAACATTGAATGAGAACGGGTTGCCCCTCTCTCTTTGATGCCACTGCCTTTTGATCTGCTTGGCTTCTTTTGGGTCCTGAAGTGATGATATGGGAGAGAACAGCAAGGCAGGGGCCAAAGACCATAGTCAGATAACAACACTGCTTTAATCCCATTCAACACATGGCTGCTGAACACAGACTCAACCAAGGGACTCAAATCCTGCATCTCAATCATACCAGAGTGCTAAAACAGGGCAATGTGCAACTTATAAAATGGACAGTGCTTCTTCAACAATCACATTTAATTGATGGTGTCTTTTTGCAGATATATTAATAAAAAGGCAAACTGATTATTATAAAGATCTCAATGCCTAAAGTCTGATTGCTATAATTAGTGGTGAGAGCAGCTGACAACAATACACTGATTTCTGACAATGACTCATGGAACTTTAATAAGCAGTAAAGGCATGTGGAAAGGAACTAAGGACACAACTGGATGAAGGTAGCTCTCTTTCCAGCCATTCATATCATTCTTTGAACCACTTTTGTTTTTTCAATGCCAATATATAGAATTACATTTGGATAAGCAAAAAGTACTGATATTCAAAAATCTTTAAGACTTTCTCAGACAAAACGTGAAAGTTGTTTGCCCAGAAAGCAAATATTTTTAGGACAGAAAGGCCTTTGAATCTGACCGTCCCTCGACAGTAACACTTTTGAAGTTTTAGTAAATACCGGAAACAAACTATATGTATTGAAATCAAATGTAATGCTTATACATATCATAGTTGTGGTGGATTATTACTGAATATTGTAGTTAAACACACCGAGCCGTGAGTCAACTGAAAAATCTCAGTTTGACTTTTTTTCTACCGAGAGAGTTCAACTGCCTTGTTTTTTAATGTCAAGTACTTTTAGAAAAAGCTGTATAATAGTAGCTGATTTAAATAGCTGTGACATTTCTTTAGCTATATTATGAGCCATTATCCTCTGACACTTTCTAGTAGTGAGCTGTGCCCTTCCACAGCTATGTAGAGAATTCAAAAGACTACAAATATATGCGCTGTCAGCTTTAACAGAGTGAGCAGGTGCTCTTAAGTGTCGAAAACTCACAGGTGATCTTCATCTGTCTGCTGGTTTGATCCCAGATGTTGATCATAGGAGTAACATTTGAGTTACAGAAAGAAAGCTTGTTCTGAAACTGAGCAGTTTTGTAGAATAATACCAATTGATAAAACGTTTTTTTGGTCTCCAAATGTCTGAGGTCTGATGAGTGTGATAAGATAAATACAGTCCCAGTTGTCTGCATGGTGTCATGGAGGAAACAACTGAGAAGATATACAGCACTTGGGACCCGGAAATTAAAGAATTAGGAATAGGAGAGTTCTGGAACCAGCAGGAAAAATAACACGTTAATATCTGAGACTAAACATTATGTTCAACTGTGCTAAAAACCTACCAACAAAGCATCATACAGTTCACACACTAGCAGTGATACACTTGAATGGTACCTTAGGTGTTTCAGGAATATAAGAACGTGCTTATCATGTCACATTTTTTTCAATGACAGGATTTGAGGCTCAGCACCTATTTCCTGAAGTTTTTTTAAATGACTTCCAATGTCATTGTCAATGTCCATCGTCTTTTATCTGCTTAACCAGCAGAGAACAAAAGGTCAGATCTTGGTGGGTGGTGGCAGGTGATTTTGGTTATGAGATGTGTGTGCGTGTGTTTTGCATGCAAAGTGTATGTTGTCAGCGCTACGGGATTTGTCTCGGCAGATGAGAAGCGCTATATAAATTCAATTTAATATTATTATTATTATGTAAGGCTTAAAAGCACAGTCTACTTAAATCTCAGAGGAGAAAAAAAAAAGAAATCCCTACCTTCTGCTTATCCACTCATCTGATGGGACCAGATGATGTGGTGTTGCAAAGTCACTTTAATCAGTTATAATGAAGTTTGAATAGAAAGGGTACAGCGCAAAATTCCACCGCCTCTTCAGCTGTGGTTTTACATCAATAAGAACGCAACAATCCGTGCTGCTGATTCCTCCAATCAGGGACTTAACTTTCACTTCGGTCACTTGGGTTAGTTTCAATGAACGAATGGAGGTAATTAACGGCGTTTCTCCGAGAAGAAGACGAGATGAAAACGGTATCCTACCTCGAGCAGCCATATTGCCTCTGGCTGTCTTCACCCAACACTTTCAACCGGATTAGCAGGAAATCACGATCAAAGGTTGGGGGGATTATATTGGACGTTTAGAGCTGATGGGTAGGGGAAGCATGTGCGATGTACCTATGCTTCATAGTCAGGTGATGACCTAGTTGTAAAAGGTCACCTAAGGAGAGAGGTGTCTCACAAAGTTGCAATTATTGGGTTAAGAATAGAGGAAGAAGCTATGGAAAATGGATCACTTGTGACTTCTGAAATCATATGTCGATTAAACACGGAGCATTAATCAAATTGTATGAACAAACAGCTGATACAAAATAATATTTATACTGTGGCCTTGACGGACCTTCAGCGCTGTGTTCCTTAAATAAAGTGAGTGGGCGACATTTAAGGTCAACACGACATAACTTAATCTTCTTCAATGTCAAATACAAGCTTTTACTGTAATTCAAAATCAAAAGAAATAGCTTTATTGTGCTGCCCGAAGCTTAAAGGAAGATTTCCCTGTTAAGCTCTGAAAACATTAAAACAATGTTGCTACTGTACCATCTCCAAATTAAAATGTTACCGCCCTGACTATCCTTTCATCCCCATGTATAGAGAGGGATTACCTTGGTGGAGAAGATTCGGACCATAACTCACCTCAGCCGAACTCCATTCAATCACCGTTTTTCCAAGTATGATACTTTTGCTACATTTAATTAAATAAAGTACATATTTGCTGAACTTGATAAGTATTTACCTCAATAAAATAAATAACAACCAGCCATTCAACTTCGTAATACTGCTGACTCAATTTAACAAAACATCACTTCCACAGCACATAGCAAGATATGTGATTTAGCGAAGGAGGGTTGCATGGAATTTTTGACACAAATTAGGACGAAAGGTTGTGATGAAAGACAACATTTCTTTTTTTACTTTAGTTATTGCTGAAGCCCATTTTTTCAAGAGTTAATTAGCTGCAATGATATCTTAGGTACAAAGGCACTTACGTAAAAATGTGTTAAAATAATTTTTGAAAATGTCGCCTGATATCAAAGATCCAACTAAGTGTTTTAAGTTCTTCAAAGGTTGATCTTGATAGACTAAAATGTTGGTTTGACACCTTCATTTGCTTTATTGCCTTGAGTAAAATAGGTAGGTTCAAACTTTCTATTATCTAAGCTTAGTTTAACGATTGTAAAATGAGGAAAACTGTTGTCTTGTTTCTTACCAAAAGTAACAAAGTCCCAACAAAGACATCTAGCAACTAGCAGTTAGTTATTCCAACAAGTATTGTTTCTGTTGAGCGAATAATACATTATAATTTATTTGCAAGAAAAGTTGATGTCAAGTCCTCAACTGGATTAGTTCATTGCTTGGTGACAGGACTTCTTAAACAATAGTTCCAAAATACTGCTTTAACTATTTAGTTATAAAACACTTGACTAGATCAGAAAAAGTATGTCAAGAAATGTAGAACGATTCAGATTTGATAAAAGGATACCAGCCTGGATTTGAATTTAATAAAATGCTTTTATACCTCTATCTCATGTACATCTTCCACAATGGCAGAAAGAAAGTCCACTCCACACACTCCCCCATCCTCTCCATTCATGCCTGAAGGCAGCAGAATAGATTAACCACTATTGTGGCTGGTGCTTTGACCGTGGTGCACAAGAGGCGGTTCATCACAATGCAATATTTAACAGTCAACTGCAGACTGAGGCCTCTGTGTATCCAGAGAACTCACACAGGGCGTTTGCTGCAAAGTGCAGCACCACAACATCAATAAAATATGGGCTGTGCACAAGACAGCAGTCTACTCCTCGTGGAGGTTGTTACAGTATTGTCAGATGATTCCCTTAATATTAAATCAATTCAAATAATGTAACATAGAAACAAGCAGATTTTGCAATAACATCTGCCAAACTGTTTGGAGGTGTAGGATGTGTGCTTCAGGTTAATGTGGAATCCCAGATTATGTCTTCTAACAACAAGATTATTTAGGATACCATATGTTATTGTTCTTTTCCACAATACTTCATCATGATTTGCCATCACATGGTTCAGTTCCTCTTTCCTCACACTTGTTTTATCTTTGCCACTGGGCGGAGTCCAGACAGAATAACACATGAAAGTTATTTTATTTTCAATTCATGTTTTATTTGTTCTTCTCAGGAGTTGTTTCTGTCTGGCCAAAACAGAATAAAGGTCAGATTGATGGATTGCTGCAGTAATGCTTGTCTTTGTGGAGGGTTTACTCGTGTCTCTAGAGGAACTCTAAAGCTCTTATTGGTCACATGCCTGACCAGGGCCATTGTTGCTTGGTTACAGAGTTTGACCTGACAGCAAACGTTTGTTTTCCAGAGCCCTGAAAACTTAAAGAACTTCACAAAATCTATAATATTCAATCATTTCAGTTCTATGGAGGTGAGGTCTTAAAAATGTTGTATTGGGAATGAGACAGTTTAGCAGATATGCACTTTATTGGACACAGACATGCTTTTTTCAGGCAATAAGGAAATGAACAGTTTGTTGCTTACTGCCTGAATACATCGCATTACAAGTGTGGAAAGGGTTGGTATTGAGGCATAGCCATTTTCTTAGTCTGTCCTTCACCTCTCTGTTTACCAGCCCGCTGTCATTAGGACACTGCACATGAAAGCAATGACAGATATAAAGGGAAAAAAACTCTGAAATGGAAGATTGAGTTTACCTTCCACCCCCGTTACCCTTTTGTTTGCCTTCCATTGCTCAAAAGTCAGCGTAATATCCATCTGGCTCTCTCCCACCTCTGCTGCACCTTCTTCCATCTCTCAGCTTAAAAGACACAAGAAGAAATGATTACCTTTGCCCAGAGATATCAGGCCCTGACTCAAACTCATTTGGAAAGCAGATGCTCATACATCATATTTCACTCACCAGAATACAAATCTGATTAGCATGACACCGGCTGAACCATGACAGGCCAACTTAGTTTGAGGAGTTTTTCCTCTGTTAATGAAACAGCAAACTTTAATGTTTTCTTTTTCAAGTTCTGCAACCTCAGGCTGTCATAGCACTGGCTCTCAAACATTCCACAAAGATATGAGTTTCTCAACTCAAACGTTGACTAATTAAATTAATTAATAAGGCAGGTTTATGAAGATGTCACTTGCAGCCGCTTTACAGGGTTTTATTCATTTGAAAAACACTAAACATTTTTTAAGCAATTTACTCTAAATGTCAATATTAATACTTATTGAAATTAAAACCAAATAACAAAATAAGAAATCTCTTTTTATTAACATAACATGTATTTTTCAATCTTTTAGTTTATAATTTGTTCTTATTTTCTTTAGTCTATTATTTTTTTTTTTCTTCATGGAATATGGAACATGAAATAGATTTAAGGCATACATAGGGCCAATATAGGTCAATACAAACATTTTAGCTCAATTGAAAATGATGGTCTACACTACAATTATAGGATTCATATCACTAGTACAAATCTTAATAGGACGAAGACGTAATTAATGTTATTTTTGCTCTTGTCTAGTGTACATGCCACCTAATGTTAGCACCAGACGGCCTGTGACATCGAGCTACAGTTTACTCAGTGGTGAATTCACAGAAGGGTCGCACTGATTTGACTGACACAAAACTTCACAAATAAGATGACAACAAACTGTGTATTTCTTTAAGCAACCCCTATGGCGAGATGCACCCCAAACTAACCCCCGGCATTTAAGAACAATACTGACGGTATCCACAGCTTTCCTTCTCTCGCTGGGTAATGTATTTACACTAAATCCCAACACGCTTGAGATTCTGAGTGAGTGTGACATAAGGCTTAAGGCTGTGCAGTGCCAGCAGACCATACTGTACACACTGGCAGGCATTCATTAACAGTATGTTTGATATGATTAAGCTTATGGACACACAATGTGCTACTACGCTGGAATGAATCTGACACGACATATATCCAGAGTAATAACATCAGGAATCCTTTGCATACTATCAGCCATTACTTACGAATTTAAAGGAATCAACAATTTAATATAAACTGAGCTAACAACTACACAATTTTACCCTGAAGCCTTAGTCTTTAAGGAGATAAGAGTTTTGGATTCTTTGGACGAATATGATTTATTGTACCGTGTTTTTTGATAGTAATTTATTCCATTGCCGCCTGTGGGGCATGTAACGTTTTAGCGTGAATACTGTCACTTTGCTGCAGTAAGGGTGAGAGCAGCCTTATCCTTAGGAGATATGCCAGTGAGGGGACTTATTCATAAGGCCAAACACGGAAGGTCATATGCGTGTTGGCAAATACGCTGGTGCATGTTACTCTGGTGAAATGCAACGGAATGTCATTCAGGGAGGCCGTAGGGTATGCACATACATTACAGCTCTACACAATGCAGTTATACATTGAAGGACCGCTGCTGTGGTCCCCGTCAGTTGAACTAATCCACTCATGAGACAGGGCCAAAGCCAATGCTGAGGCCAGAAGTCAAACATGTCATGAGAAACTTTTACCAAAAACATGCTCGGCTGGATTTGAAAACCTTTTTATTCTAAAAACAAACTGGTGGTCAAAGATGGTAAATACGTCATTTGCTTATTAATGTTAATTAATATTAATTAACTAATTAATGTTTAACTGTTGATTTGATAAGCCAGAAATGAAATGTGCAATTTGGTAAGACACGGTTTATTTAACATCTAGTAGCATAAACAAGGACGATTAAGGTGCAACAGAACTTCCACAATGTTAAAAACAACCCCAATGTAGGAGCGCCGCCCTTCAGAAACAGAGCGGAGGGAGAATGTGAATACGCAAGGCAGTGGACACTGAAACATGCACATTGGATAAATAACATAGGCGTTTAGTTTATTTAATAAAAGAGCGCATGTTCAATGTGAAACGTGACCGTAGATAGATTACTTCAGTTGCAATTTGGTGCTATATACAGGGGGGCAAAAAAGTATTTAGTCAGCCACCAATTGTGCAAGTTCTCCCACTTAGAAATATGAGTGAGGCCTGTAATTTTCATCGTAGGTACACTTCAACTATGAGAGACAAAATGAGAAAAAAAAGTCCAGAAAATCACATTGTCTCATTTTTAAAGAATTGATTTGCAAATTATGGTGGAAAATAAGTATTTGATCAATAACAAACAAACAAGATTTCTGGCTCTCACAGACCTGTAACTTCTTCTTTAAGAGCCTCCTCTGTCCTCCACGTGTTAACTGTATTAATGGCACCTGTTTGAACTCGTTATCAGTATAAAAGACACCTGTCCACAACCTCAAACAATCACACTCCAAACTCCACTATGGCCAAGACCAAAGAGCTGTCAAAGGACACCAGAAACAAAATTGTAGACCTGCACCAGGCTGGGAAGACTGAATCTGCAATAGGTAAGCAGCTTGGTGTGAAGAAATCAACTGTGGGAGCAATTATTAGAAAATGGAAGACATACAAGACCACTGATAATCTCCCTCGATCTGGGGCTCCACGCAAGACCTCACCCCGTGGGGTCAAAATGATCACAAGAACGGTGAGCAAAAATCCCAGAACCACACGGGGGGACCTAGTCAATGACCTGCAGAGAGCTGGGACCAAAGTAACAAAGTCTACCATCAGTAACACACTACGCCGCCAGGGACTCAAATCCTGCAGTGCCAGACGTGTCCCCCTGCTTAAGCCAGTACATGTCCAGGCCCGTCTGAAGTTTGCTAGAGAGCATTTAGATGATCCAGAAGAGGATTGGGAGAATGTCATATGGTCAGATGAAACCAAAATAGAAGTTTTTGGTAAAAACTCAACTAGACGTGTTTGGAGGAGAAAGAATGCTGAGTTGCATCCAAAGAACACCATACCTACTGTGAAACATGGGGGGGGAAACATCATGCTTTTGGGCTGTTTTTCTGCAAAGGGACCAGGACGACTGATCCGTGTAAAGGAAAGAATGAATGGGGTCATGTATCGTGAGATTTTGAGTGACAACCTCCTTCCATCAGCAAGGGCATTGAAGATGAAACGTGGCTGGGTCTTTCAGCATGACAATGATCCCAAACACACTGCCCGGGCAAGGAAGGAGTGGCTTCGTAAGAAGCATTTCAAGGTCCTGGAGTGGCCTAGCCAGTCTCCAGATCTCAACCCCATAGAAAATCTTTGGAGGGAGTTGAAAGTCTGTGTTGCCCAGCAACAGCCCCAAAACATCACTGCTCTAGAGGAGATCTGCATGGAGGAATGGGCCAAAATACCAGCAACAGTTTGTGAAAACCTTGTGAAGACTTACAGAAAGCGTTTGACCTCTGTCATTGCCAACAAAGGGTATATAACAAAATATTGAGATGAATTTTTGTTATTGACCAAATACTTATTTTCCACCATAATTTGCAAATAAAGTCTTTAAAAATCAGACAATGTGATTTTCTGGATTTTTTTTTCTCATTTTGTCTCTCATAGTTGAGGTATACCTAGGATGAAAATGACAGGCCTCTCATCTTTTTAAGTGGGAGAACTTTCACAATTGGTGGCTGACTAAATACTTTTTTGCCCCACTGTATATATATATTTTTTTAAATAATAAAAAAAAGAAGATTTAAATAAAAAATAAAAAAACACCTTGAATTTCAGGCAGGGCGCGGGGCTCCGTTGGCAGGGCGCAGCGCCCCGCCAAGACAATGGTAAGGGAAACACTGAAAACTCTGGCATTTTAAATTAATTGCAAACATTCACTGTAACTAAGAGCCAAGGGAGAAAAAGAAAGATAGCCTAACAGCAGTGAATGATTTATGGTAATTATTTAAGTCGGTGTGTCATTGCCATAAATGTGCAGTAGTTTCACTTCCTCTTTAGCATGCTAGTAAAGTGTAATTATCATTGTCATGATGTTTCTGAGTAACCACTCTCTTCCCATGATACATTTCTTCACTAATTGCAATGTCTTCCAGGAGGACAATGCTTGTATCTACACGGCGTAAGTGAAGTGAACTGAACAGCATGATAATGATGTTGAAAATGTAGCAATTTATTTTCTATAAACAGGCTTCCAGTCTGAGCATTAGTGGAGATTTTTCAGGGGGGTTTGAGAATACATCTTCCATATTATTTGTGACACACATTGTTAGAAAGTCCAATGGAGATGAGGTCCCCTGATTCTTGTGTGAGAGGCTTAACAAAAAGGTAAATAGGTTTTACATTAGAACAATTTTGTATGCATCTAAATACTTTGACAGACTTTTTTTGGGATGAATTTGAAGGTGAACATAATCATTAATTGGCAATGAACTTGTAAAATCCCTTGAAAGATTATTTGATAAACAATGTATCAGCCCTTTAAGGACAAAGTTTAGAAAGCGTTGCCGAGGCCTCTCTTCAGCCGCCCTTGTCTCTTTCTGTCTGTCAGGCTCTGTCAAGGGGAATTAAAGGGAAGCAGGTGCTCCTTGGTGCTTTTGTAGTCACAAACTAACCCTCCTCAATCTGAGAACCAAAGCTCAACTTCACCACTGCCTGCCCTAAACTCCGACCAGCTAAAGCAGGCTGCTACTTTTTGCAGAACAGTATACAGAAGAATACCATTCTTTAAATCAATGAATTCATCTGTTTTGATTGCTGAGGTCACTATGCGCCTGGCTGTCTTGAGCATTATTTGTGTGGTCTCTCATCTCAATGGTGTTTAATGCTCGCAATAGATTCCTGTTGCAAAGCTTCAAGTTTCTTTTAGATGTTGAAAGAGAGAGTGCTGGACAAGAGGACAATGAATGCAGCAGCGCTTAATCCAAGCATTTGAAAAGCAGCATTTCTTTGCATCATGAAAAAGCTTAGTGTATTTTAGTTTGTGTAATCATTCTGTAGGTAGTGGGCACACATTATTCATGTGTGGTCATGGTGAGGATCTTTGCCCTCTAAGGTTTTTGCTCAAGAATTTACCCAGAGGCATCACACAAACACTGAATACATTGAACTGATGCTAAGTGAGAGAGAAATGCATACAAAGAGGAGAATGGGAACTAAATATCAAAAGACAACAGAATGATTTAGAAACAGAGAGAATTGCCATTAAAATTATAATACTGATTTAACTGTTAGACTTGGATTCCCTTGAATGTGTTGGGAAGCATCTGGACAGAAATGAATCTGAAAGGTTATACAATCACTAACAGATGGTTAGACCATGATATGATGGAATTGGTATTAGGAAAAGGTAAAGTCTCCCACATGCTGGAGCCCACAGGCAAATCATTTCAGCGAAAGTCACTCATCTCATCTGTATTCTATATTTTCCATGCATGGCTAACTGCTATTAAACAGAGCATGGCTTACTGCAGGACAGCCCAGTCACAACAGTTTCCTCCGGTGATGTTTTAAATACACTCTGCACTTTCTAAATGTAACTGCACACACAACGTCAGACACCAAGGACCTCTCTTGCCGGTCACAAATCTGTTAAAAAAAAAGAAAATGTGGATAGAGAGTTGTTATGAATAAGAAATGATACATTCATGAAAGATTTACCCCTGTCCATACTGAGATTTTAGGTTCCGACTTTGTGTCACTTGCAATGTGCCATGGCCTCTGTGATGACTTCAGGTGTGGTGGCCGGGCAGCTCAGACTTTTTTCTTTTTGCGCCGTAAGCAGATGTCGTGGTACCTCAGTGGGCAAGCAGGACAAGCTGACGAGGTGAAGGTATGTCCCTTACTCATGGCCACAAGGTCACTTGGAAAGTAAGTCCTTCTCTCAAAAAGCCTATGGGTCATTTAGGGTTGCTAGTGCACTGTGTCATATTTTACTATTTAGGTCCAATCTGTAAAACACTGACATCAGTCTGATCTGAAGACTGTTTTTTCCACTATCTTATACATGTGTTGCTCAGCAGGATAATCTCCACATATAAACTCTACTTTTATAACCAAAGCGCAAATACAACCGCCAGAAATAAATCGCTAATGTTAAACTACAAACAAACGTCATCATGATCACGTGACATAACATCACCACCGCTAAGCTGAAGGCGGACTCATGTTCGGCGTGATGACATTTAGTAGTCTTATTTAAAACTTGTTAGCAACTGCCATTTGTATGACAGATAGAAGCTTCAGACATGCAAGAGTGGGTTATTTACTGACATCATTCATGTCGGAGAACAAATCAAGAACATTTCCTAAGCTTGCGTTAATCTCAGACCTTATACAATGCGTATACCTATGCGTTAGAAAACGGTAATTTAAAGATGAGGTAACAGCTAGTGGTACAATGCAAACTCATTACTGGATTCCAGGACTCATTCCTACACCACTCCATAGACAGTCTTTTGCAGTTAAGTCATTGTTTTTTCTTTTATACATCCTCTCCAATGTAATTTTCCCATACATCTACCACATGTTGTAGGACTGACACATGTTGATGCAGCATACCTGACATTCGTGAGCCTTCACCTTCTCAGTAGGTGTTTATTTTCTTTAATTATAATCATGTGGATATGAAGTGAATAGAATTGAATAAACAAAGCCTTGAGCCAAAGTGTGGATTCTATTTACAGTGGATAATTGGTATGGGTATGTCTAGACTCTAGCCTATTAGACACAGCTTAACCGACCACGCCGCTGCTGATACCATTGCTCGTATTAATCTGAGCAAATAATGAAACGGAGAATGAAAAATGCACCTGAGGCAAATCTGTGGATTCTCTCCCAGAATAATAAGCGAAACACAAAGATGACAAGCACACTGCAGCGATGCATCAAGGAAGGAGCGTGGGTCACGCACTGATATTCATCACATCTGTTAAAAGATAGATGGATCCCTCATCTTTCTCTCTCAACTGTCTCTGTGTTCGCAAGAAGGACATACAGTGCGTGGTGAACATACACAAGTGTTTGTGTGCTGTTATGTAACCTCTGTGGTTGTGTATAGGTCCTGTTTACCTGTCATCTTCCCATATGTTACCAATATAACTTTGTTCTTCTTCCATACCAAGTAAAACATCTAAAAGGTCCAAAGGTTTTGAAAACAGAACCAATTACCAAAGATCAACATGGGCTGGTATCATGTAAAATGATCATGACTCCAATGTTAGTGATGCTTTAACTTCTATTAAAATAAATAGGCCAACTTGGTCAAAACTCTTATGAAACGGGATCATTTACATTGGGCTAACACACACATGGTCTAGCTGAAGGTCATATTTGAAAGCTTCTGAAAAGCTGGATTTGAAGATACGCAAGGTTTTTCCTCTCCATTTATATATCTCTATAAATGCTGATAACCGGAAGCAAATCCAACAGACTTTTCATCCATAGCTAGATATTAATGGATTTGCTTCCACTCACGTGGAAATCCTGTGTAAACCAAAACAGATTCAACATCTTTCTGTATGTCTATATTGCTACATCCATTGTATTTTGTAAAATAATCTGCTAATTAACATGATATTTTGGCAAACCCATTGTTTTTACTTCAGTCTAGTTTTAGTTAAAGTGATAATGTAAAGTATGTAATGTAAGCAGTCATATAAGAATGAAATAACAGTCCTATTATTATACTTATAACACGATATAAGGAGACTTTCTAAATGTCCATGTCTTTTATAGAGCAAATGGTGCATATTTAGGACACCTTTTACAATATTTTAATTTTTAAATAAGCAAACAAAATTTAACAAATCTGACAGAGAGCAGTTTTCAACCAATTTACAAAGAAATTAGTGAGCAACAGTTGTTGATTCTGACAGATAAAATCAACAGTTGGAGCCTATAAAAAGAAGCCCGATTTTATATAATACTATCAACCCGATATCACGGCAAGACGTGAACATGTGACTATTTACCATGCTGGGAGACGTGAAGATGTCACGTCCCTTCAAAGGTGACAGTTACACGGTATTGTTAACCCATGTTAACCAGTGGAGGAATAACCGGAAATACCAAGCAAATACTACCCCGACGTAATCATTCATTTTTTAATAGTCACACTCGATTACACCGATTTTCTTGTTGCTCCAGCTGGTCGACACCTGTTTTAGCAGAAACAAAGGCTACATTAATGTATTAAAGCGATGTTAATCCGTGCGTTTGGATGTGGAATTAACGGACGTGACGTTGTGCGATTGAGTTGCCAGGCAGCAGCTTCGGTTCATGTTCATTTAAATACTAATTTATTTATTTGGTGCAGGTTTTACTTAAATTGAAAGGGGCACCGCTGCATGTGCCTTAAAATATACTATGCAACATATAAATCTATTTCAAATGTAAATTGTTGTCTTGGCTTATTGTTTTCAGGTGCTTCTTGGGCATTAATCCTGAGACGAGCTCGAAAGCCAAAAAGAGTCATGGCAATTTAATCCCCCATGTCAGCACATTCTTCAGAACATTGTTGACTTTGAGTGGATGTCTGTGTAGACATGTGTTAAGTGCTCCCCTCCTCGTTTTCTGTCTCCCTGCCTCCACCTCTTTGCTCCGCCTCTGCCCAGGTGTTCCAAATTCCACTCAGCCGTGTATATATAAAGAGAAACTGGAGGAGAAGGATGTCTCGCCTATCCTAACGCCGGGAGACACTCTCCTCAGAATACCTCTTTGCCATTTTGAGCTGTAGGCCATATTTTTGCAGATGTGCTTATGTTTAGCCTGGAGGACCTGGTAGTCCAGTTTTCACGGCTTTATTTTGTTTCCCACAGGGTTTATAATTGATTCCTGGTTAGGGGGGGGAGCTCTGGGTCCTACGGTCCCGGGTGTGGCTGGCTCGGGTTCCCTCCTTCTGTTTGTTCCTTTTGGCGAGTCCTCCAGACCTCTTTTTGTTTCCCGTTTCGCTTGTGTGAGCAAATGGCTGATTATCAATAAATGCTCGTTACCAAGTACCGGTTATTGCGTCTATTCTTTCATGTTGCGGGTTTCAGCAAGAGCCACTACCGCGGAGTAGAAATGGCCAAGAAATACTAAGAAATGCCTTAGCCCTACCTTAGACCGACCATGAAAAATGATGTTAAAGTAAGCATGTTGAGAACACGGATTGCGAAAATCTACCGGTCGTGTCAAACAAACTGATCCTGAAGTGCACATTACTGACGCAATATGGTTGAGACCATTCGGGCTTATGCTAGAGGGGTGTAAGGAATAGTCTAAGTAGTGGGGGAGTTTTATACACTAAAGGTGTGGAAATTCTCTCACGTTATAATATCAGCACGCTCGCGGTCAGATCAAAATGCCTCCGAATGTAATTTGAATAGACCTACAGCCAATCAGAGCAACGAAACGTTGGGTCTGCTGCGTCATGCATTACTGATACGTCACGTTCACAGTGAAAAGTCCCCAAACTCGCGCCGAGTAAATTGCAGACAGCAGAACTTCTAGGATTAATTGTGTATTTCGGATGGATAGATTTGTTCTTAAACGCCCTCGCATTGAGGTACAACAAGTCGAACAGGCGCTTTAATGCGACCCTACAAGGATGCCTTTACGGATTTACACAGACTCATATGCATTTCCCTGACTCTGCATGTGACCTCTGCTGGCTGCGAACGCAGCTTCTCCTGTCTCCGTCGCATCAAGAATTATCTAAGAAACAGCAGTGGTGATGCACGGAACAGCAACCTGGGCCTGCTGGCTATCAATAAGCAGAGGAGTAAGGCACACGCGTCATTGACATTTTCGCTTCCAACCACATCAACCGGCGGATCGTGCTGCTTTAATAACGTCAATAGTGAGTTTTGAATATATTTTGTAATAATGGATCATTTGAAAAAGTGTTTTGTATGACAATAGAGACACAGGCCACCTGTGTGTCTCTCTCTCTCCCTCTCTCTCTGTCTCTTCCTCACTCTCTCTCTCTCTCCCTCTCCGTGTCAATTATATATGCCAACTTTTCTTGTTTCTGCCGGTGCGAAGCATGTTGTAACAACGTGGAATTAGCAGAATAGATTTTGTATTGTTTAACTCACACCTGTTGCTCTCGATGTAATTTAGCTGATAAAAGGAGACTAATAAAAGCCTCACGCGTGGCGTTTCACTGTCAAGGGGGGCGATATAGCGTGTATGTAATTACATTACAAATACTGAATCGAGCCCCACCACTGTATGGGTTAGCCCTACCATAGATTACCCAACAAAAATACTCTGGCGCCGCCACTGAACTACGGTTGTAGTAGAAGAGTTTGTAAATGAACATGAACCGAAGCTGTTGCCTGGCAACTCAATCGCACAACGTCACGTCCGGTAATTCCACACCCACTCGCATGGATTAACATCGATTTAATACATTAATGTAGCCTTTGTTTCTGCTAAAAGATATGTCGAACAGCTGGGGCAACAAGAAAATCGGCGTAATCGAGTGTGACTATTAAAAAATAAATCATTACTTCGGGGTAGCATTTGCTTGGCATTTCCGGGTATTTATTTTATATATACAGTCTATGGTATTTCTCCACTGGTTAACATGGCTTAACAATACCGTGTAATTGTCATGTTGGAAGGGACGAAATCGAGACATCTTCACGTCTCCCAGCATGGTAAATCGTCACATGTTCACGTCCGTGATACCGGGTTGAATACTAGGTACCATCTGAAATTAAAGACCAGTTGTTTCAAAATATTTTAGGCAGTAAATCGAACACTTAATTTAACCAACTTTGCGTAATTTGTATAATTTAAAAATATTGTTCTATGGTGTTTAGCCTGTTATTCTCTCTCAATGCTTGCTTGAGAACTTTCTCATCTCACTTTTTATTTGTTCCACCTTATGTAAAAAGCCTTTCCAACAGTTTCTCTGTTGAAGGTGAGAAGTGTATGAAAGCTCGAAGCCTGTCACGGCCTCAGCCTGCACCTCCCAGAGGGCAAACACTCGGGTGCCAGGTGACGTGCTGTGTGGGACTCCGCTTATTGACCCTGTATAGCTCAGTGGGCTTTAACAAGTTGGTTTTCAATGGTGTGGCTTAACGTCTCTGCTGCCTGCAGACTGGCTGAGTAAACAAAGCGTGTTCAGTTGCCCATGGGAAATGTTTCCAATTGATTGTTAAAGAGCCATATATAGCTTTAGATGGACCGGTAGGATGAGTTGAATTATTGTGCAGAACCTGACTTGACTCTCCTTAAACATAGAGGGAGTTTCTTTAAACCGCCAAATGGAATTATGCCTTATGATGAACCATATTTCCCTATAAATCCTTAGCAGTGGTTTTCTTTGCCTCCCAGGGTCCAGTCACATAGGCAGTCACTTGGGTGGGATGAGGAAGCTGTTTTTAATGATCCCCAGAGATTAACCAAAAATATTTACCATAATCCCAAGCCTGAGGGAGCATCAACTTCTAATCACCTCCATCTTCCCTCCCACTGCAGATAGAGATCAGTGCCCATTATAAACCCCATGAAGCACCAGGCTTAAGATGAATCGCTCTTTCTCTCTACTCAATGGCTTATACATACCAGAGGAAACACTTGATGTGTTTCCTTTATGTTTTTCACACCATTTGTTTTTAAAAACATGATGGGATGATAACCCTATTGAAAGAAAAAAACATCATTGTCTATATGAATGTAATATATTAAACTAAGGAAAAAAGGCATTTCTGTCTATAGCAATAATGCTGCTTCATGTTGAGTTACTCTGAAAGCTGCAGCCCTGTTTTTAGTAATTAACTTAACTTATTTTCACTTGAATAACAGTCCCATCCAGTCCCATCCTGTTATGTCACACTGTAGAAACCGTGGCAGAGTAGCATTGAAGATTTTGGGTACTATCACTTAGGAAGCAGCCATACATAGAAATGCAAGATTAACTCTGAAAGATTTTTTTTTAAAGTCTGTTTATTTTCTGTTAACTTTCTACAACCAAACAAGGTAGCACAATGCCTTTGACCCTCTGATTTCTATTGTTACCGGTCTCAGAATCAGGATCTGAGGACAGTCGAGAACAATGACAGGAAGTCATACACATTAGCATATGGAATGTTCTGCTTTATTCACAGTCTTAAAACACATTTATACATGGGCGTCGCAGCCAATGTATGAGGGTGGGACAAGTCCCCCCTAACTTTTAAAAGTATTAGTTTAGACCCCCCCACTTTTACTATGCGGAAAGTCCGTGAATCGGTCTATCCACTCGCCTCTCTCTGTAGAGCGCTGTGTCAGTGCTTCATTATCAAATCCATTCCACTTGCTTATTGTGAGAATGCCCAAATCAATGAAACTTCGTACCATGTTTTCACTGCTACTTTGTACCAAGGCAGATTCTCAGCGCCGTACACATGAGCCGTACACATGCTGCGTTCTTTGTGTAGCTGTGTCTTTAGTTGTAAAATGATGCGCACTAAGCTTGGGCGGTATCATTTTTTTCATACCGTCACACCTTGCTGACATCATACCGTGGTATACGGTATATGACGGTATGACTTGGGTCGACTTGAGTGAGGTTGCGTTCGAACGGCGGCAAATAGATGTTTCGAACGGTATATTATATGTTCGGTGTAAAATGCAGCCCGAGCCGGTAGATGCTCGCAAAGTGCCGCGACGTGCGCACAAGTGCAAAACAAGGGCTGCATACATGACACATTGTGCAAATGGCACGTTTCGAGGTCGGATACAGGACGCGTTTGTAGATGTCCGACGTTGTTTCCATTGTGAGCCAAGTTAACAATATATCATTACACATAAAGATTTTCCGGGAGTAAATACTTGATTTATTGAATAAGGTTTGCTATATTCACTAACTAGTTTTGCAATATTATTCCGTGCATGTGTTAAAAACCTTATTTCCATTTGATTCATTGGATTACCCGCGTGAATGTTTAGCACGTAAATGCTTTCGTTTTTAAAACCGTCCGACCTCGACTACAAAACCATCAACCAGTTGCATAGGATTAAAAAATGTCAACACTCACTCACCCCATCTGAAACATTCCCAAAGAAGTGCCTCCGTCTCTCGTTGTGCTGGATGAAGTCACTGGCGACGAGTAAACCCAAAATAGTCCCAAACAGGCGCAGAGGCATTTTTCTTTTTTACTAGTTCTCCGAGTTCGGGGCCGGCAAATGCTGCCGCCATCTTGCTCAGCTCAGCTCTGTGCTGAGCTCTGAGAGCGGGAAAGACGGACTGCCCTCCCCTGCCCTCTGCTGGTGCGTGCTGTGCATTATCAATCAATCAATCAATGTTTATTTATATAGCCCAATATCACAAATGTTACATTTGTCTCAGTGGACTTCACAGTTTGTACAGAATATCAGTATGACAATACGACACCCTCTGTCCTTAGACCCTCACATCATACAAGGAAAAACTTCCAGAGAAAACCCACAGTTTAAAGGGAAAAATGGGAGAAACCTCAGGGAGAGCAACAGAGGAGGGATCCCTCTCCCAGGACGGACAGACGTGCAATAGATGCCGTGTGTAAATTGAAAAGATAATACATTTGCAACATAGGCAGTTCAAATGTTTGGAAATGCATGTGTGTATAATAGGAAGATGAATCCATGAGTATATCCATCCAGGACTTATGATCCAGGACTCGCAATCCATGACACAGGACCGCAGGATCATCCATGACTCCGGATCCCGGCGTATATAGACACCAAAAAGAAAGAAATTTGGGGAAGCTGGGTTAATCGGAACATGAGAGTACACAGGTATAGACAGAGAGAAGGAAGAAGTAAGATGTCCCCCGACAAACTAAGCCTATATCAGCAAAACTAGGGGCTGAATCTAATCAGCCCTAACTATAAGCTTTATCAAAAAGGAAGGTCTTAAGCGCACTCTTAAAAACGGATAGGGCGTCTGCCGTCCGAACACAAACTGGAAGCTGATTCCACAAAAGTGGAGCTTGATAAGAAAAGGCTCTGGCTCCCATTGTACTTTTAGAGACTCTAGGAACAACCAACAACCCTGCATTCTTGGAACGCAATGCCCTAGTAGGACAGTAGGGTATAATGAGTTCTTTAAGGTAAGATGGCGCCTGCCCATTAAGGGCTTTGTAGGCGAGAAGACGAATTTTAAATTCTATCCTGTGTTCTATAGGGAGCCAGTGTAAGGCAGCCAGAACAGGAGTAATGTGGTCCCTTTTCCTAACTCTGGTTAGTACACGAGCTGCAGCATTTTGAATCAGCTGAAGCGACTTGACTGACTTCTTGGTACACCCTGATAATAAGGAGTTACAATAATCCAGCCTTGAAGTAACAAATGCATGGACTAGTTTCTCTGCATCGTTTTGAGGCAAGATATGCCTGATTTTTGCAATGTTACGTAGATGGAAGTAGGCGGTCCTTGAAATTGATTTTATGTGGGCGTTAAAGGATAAATCCTGATCAAATATAACACCAAGATTCCTTACAGTCTCACTGGAGGCCAAATTAATGCCATCCATAGTTAATATATCTTTAGATAATTTGTTTCGTAGATTCTTCGGGCCAAGTACAATAACTTCAGTTTTGGTCGTGTTTAACATCAAAAAATTTAAGGTCATCCACGTTTTTAAGTCCTTGAGGCAGTCTTGAATTTTATTTAGATGATTAATTTCATCAGGCTTGATTGATAAATATAGTTGAGTATCATCCGCATAACAATGAAAGTTTACAGAATGATTCCTTATAATATTGCCTAACGGAAGCATATATAGGGTGAACAAAAAAGGTCCAAGCACTGAGCCCTGTGGCACTCCATGGCTAACTTTTGTTTGCATGGAAGATTCATCGTTGACACGTACAAACTGAGAGCGTTCAGATAGATAGGACCTAAACCAGCCTAAAGCAGTTCCCTGTATCCCAACTAAGTGCTCTAGTCTTTGCAATAGGATATCATGGTCGATAGTATCAAATGCAGCACTAAGATCGAGCAAGACAAGAATAGAGACAAGTCCCTTGTCAGAGGCTATTAGAATATCATTTGTGACTTTAACCAGAGCTGTCTCTGTGCTATGTTGTGTTCTAAAGCTAGACTGAAAATCTTCAAATAAATCATAGTTTTTTAAGTAATCACACAGCTGTTTTGCGACTGCTTTCTCAAGAATCTTTGAGAGGAACGGAAGATTAGAAATAGGTCTATAGTTGGCTAAAACCTCTGGATCGAGGTTGTGCTTTTTAAGAAGCGGTTTTATCACTGCTACTTTGAATGATTGTGGAACATAGCCTGATAATAAAGACATATTCATAATATTTAATAAAGAAGTGCTAATTAATGGAAAAACTTCTTTTAACAGCTTAGTTGGAATCGGGTCTAAGATACACGTTGATGGTGTAGAAGAGAGAATCATTGAATTTAATTGTTCAAGGTTTATGGCTGAAAAGCATTCTAGTTTACTATCTAGTGTAATATTAGAACTTACGTTTCCGGGAGCTGTTGATAACACTATACTGGTTAAAGGCAAGAGGTCATTGATTTTGTTTCTAAGAGTAACAATTTTATCGTTACAAAAGCACATAAAATCATTACTACTGAGTGCTATGGGAATAGAAGGCTCAGTCGAGCTGTGGCTCTCTGTCAGCCTGGCTACAGTGCTGAAAAGAAATCTTGCATTATTCTTATTCTCATCTATTAATGAAGAGTAGTAAGCTGCTCTCGCTTTACGCAGTGCTTTCTTATATTCATTGAGAGTAATATGCCAAATTAAACGAGATTCTTCAAGTTTAGTGGAACACCATATCCTTTCAAGTTGTCTCAACTTCTGCTTTATTTTGCGGGTTTCGGCATTATGCCATGGAGCTAATCTATGTTGTTTTATTTTCTTCTTTTTCAAAGGAGCAACAGAGTCTAATTTTATTCGCAGCGCATCTGTAGCACTATCAACAACATGATCAATTTGGGGTGGTGTACATTTTGTATAAGTTTCCTCCCCTACATGCAGATATGCTATCGAGTTAAGTATTGGTGGAATCTCTTCCTTAAATTTGGCTATAGCACTAACAGATAGGTTTCTGCTGCAGGAGCTTTTGGCTAATGCTTTGTAGTCTAGTAACAGTACTTCAAAAGTTACTAAGAAATGGTCGGATAAAGCAGGATTATGCGGTTCGACTAATAGTTGCTCAATTTCAATACCATAAGTCAGAACAAGGTCAAGAGTGTGATTATAGCAGTGGGTTGGTTTATTTACACTCTGACAGAAACCAACAGAATCTAATATAGAGTTAAATGCAACAGTAAGGCTATTTTTATCATCGTCAACATTAATATTAAAGTCACCTACGATAATTACTTTATCTGTTTTAAGAACCAAAGCTGATAAAAACTCAGAGAATTCTGATAAGAATTCTGAATAAGGACCTGGTGCACGGTACACTGTAACAAATAAGATTGGCTGCAAAGTTTTCCAGGTCGGATGCGTAAGACTGAAAATGAGGCTTTCAAAGGAGGTATAATTTAATTTTTGTTTAGTATTGATAAGTAAACTTGAGTCAAAGATTGCTGCAACTCCACCTCCTCGGCCCGTGCCTCGGGCAATATGAGTATTGATATGGCTGGTTGGAGTGGCCTCATTTATGCTGACATATTCTTCATGTCTCAACCAAGTTTCAGTGAGACAGCATATATCAATATTATAATCTGATATTAAATCATTTACCAGTATTGCTTTAGATGCTATAGATCTTATGTTTAAGAGACCACATTTAATCTTCCTGTTTTGTTGCACTGTAGTAGTTGTTACATTTACTTTTATTAGGTTATTATGTATGACACCTCTATTAGGTTTTACCTTAAATTGTCCTTGGGCAGACACACACACCGTTAATATTGGGTATTTTATTGGGTTCGGGATTCCTATGGATGACTGCCTAGGAGAGAGCGCAGAGAAGCGTGTAAGACTGCGACTCTGCCTCCTGGTCTCAACTCCAGTTTGTCATGGATTAAGTCCACAGAGCCCTGAAATATTTGTCGAAATGAGATTTGCACCTTCCAAAGTAGGATGAATGCCGTCTCTCTTAATCAGACCAGGTTTTCCCCAGAAGGCTGTCCAATTATTCACGAAGCCCACATTGTTTGCTGGGCACCACCAAGACAACCAGCGCTGAAATGATGACATGCGGCTATACATGTCATCATTGATCAGATTGGGGAGGGGACCAGAGAAGATTACGGTGTCCGACATTGTTTTAGCAATTAGCATAACTACACACCGACGCCACATTAAGTTTGGTGCATTCTGATTGGCGTAAACGAACATCATTACCACCGACGTGAATAACAATCCTACTGTATTTACGTTTATTTTTAGCCAGCAGTTTAAGATGCGCCTCAACGTCGCCCGCTCTGGCCCCCGGAATGTATGTGACTGTGGACGCTTCGGTCTCTAAATTCACGTGTCTCATAATAGAGCTACCAATAACCAGAGTTGGCTTCTCAGCGGGTGTCTCGCTGAGTGGGGAATATCTGTTAGATACGTGAACGGGTTGGTGGGGACCTGCGGGTTTCGCGTTATGCCCCTTCTGAACAGTCACCCATTCTCCCTGCTGCTCGGGAGTTGCCGGGGGATGGCTAAGAGGAGCTACCTTTTGCCGGTCCTCACCGGCTAACATGGGCTTTACTGTAGCTGAGTTATTTTCTAAGATGCGGAGCCGGGCTTCTATGGCTATGATTCCCGCCTCCAACCTAACAACTATACTACTTTTAACATGTATCGGTACCAGTAAAGGAGGTAGGGGAGTAACCAAACATGAGACAGTTAGAGCAGGAAATAGCACCCGAGGGTGGGGAAAGAGCCATGGCTAGCTATCAAGCTAAAGTAGCTACCGTTAGCAAACCCGAAAAGAGTGTAGGCAACTGTGGAGTTACAGTCGCTAAGAGAAGGAGAGTTTGTGAGTGCTTAAGCTGTAGTAACGTGTGATTACAACGTCAGGCAGTTGCCGTGATCAAGAGTTTTAAAACGATCGATTAAGTTAAGATAATAAGCTATCAGCAACAGAACAGGCACACGGGATACCCCGAGATGACAACAACAACCGGAAGTTACAACATGCTTACCGCAATAGTGGTCCGTGTAGAAACAACAGGAGTCTGCCATTACAACCAATGTCGTCCCTGTCAAAACTCCGTGTCAGTGTAATAGAATGAAACGCATCTGTGATTTGGCGCACAGTCTGTGATGTCACGGTATTGAAAATCATACCGACGGGATTTCGAAATACCCTGGTATACCGTAATACCGTCATACCGCCCAAGCCTAATGCGCACCACAGTTTCCACGCTGCGAGGCTCCGGCGCGAACAGTTCATGAGCGTGCTCCACTAGCACCTGGATATAAGGCGCCGTTATTAAATAGGTGGAGGGAGAGTCCTCTCCTGCCAGACTGAGAGGCTGATAACTATAGCTCGGCGAGGTAAAGGACTCTCTGAGAGGTGGAGGGAGAGTCCTCTCCTGCCAGACTGAGAGGCTGATAGCTACAGCTCAGTGAGGTAAAGGACTCTCTGAGAGGTGGAGGGAGAGTCCTCTCCTGCCAGACTGAGAGGCTGATAACTATAGCTCAGCGAGGTAAAGGACTCTCTGAGAGGTGGAGGGAGAGTCCTCTCCTGTCAGACTGAGAGGCTGATAGCTACAGCTCAGTGAGGTAAAGGACTCTCTGAGTGTTAAGATAGTTCACTTTAGTCTAAGTAGTGGGTCTCAAATGGTTTGGTAATCATTTATGTAAACAAGTATTTCCAAGGCACACCTTTTATATGATCATTATAGTTACAAAACAAGAGAATAACATGAAATACCAGAGCCATCAACAACCTCCTGGAGGTGAGGTCCACCACCTGCCCACACCCCCTGTCAAATTGTCCCACCCACATTGAGGATGCTTCCTACGCCCATGTATTTATATGTCTCAAAATAACATATTTATTTATGTCTCTCAAGCACATACAGTAAGCTCAAACCCATTACTTAAGTGCTAATAAAAGATATCAAATTAATTAAAACAATAAAATCTCAATTGAAATAAATCAACTTAAATACATTCCTTTTTCTTTACACAATAAGGCGACAATAACTGAGTTATATGTATATTCTGCATATACCTTACATGTTAATTATTACAAACTCATTCCTTATAAAGTTACACAGAATAAAGGAACACAATAACTGTTCCTCATAACTAATCAAACATTTACTATTAGCCTTAGCAAGGTGCTTAGTTAACCACAATAGCATTTTACATGATATAACACACATGGCTAGGCCACTTCTGTAATGAATTCACGAGGTAATGAACTCTTCATTAACATTCAATATCTACTCTTCTAGAACATTTCTCATTAATGAAACTATACTGGCTTGCAAAGTTGATTTGAGTGATACTGCATTTTTGGGGTTAGGGATAGTAAAACTTTGAAATGATCATCTTTGATTTTCTCCTTTTTACCTGTATTACAAAGCATTTGCATTCCGGCATCAACTTCCACTTGTGGCCTGAGTCTTTCATCTCTAGTCTCAGACCATCATTATGTAGTTTCTGCCTTACAGCAAAGAATGTATGCCAGCTGCTGTCTGCTCTGATGGACCACAGCCTTTACCATGCTCAATTAGTGTGACCTAACTTTACATAATGACATGTTTGATACTGGTAATTACCTAGAAATGTGTCATTTAATAATAATGATCCTCACTCCTTCTGTACATACACTGTTATCTACATATGCTTTCTTGCATGTTGTGTGACCGGGGCACTTTAAAGGTGACAATTTATGACAGGAAGGAGTGGAATAGTAGCCTTCCAGGTCAGGACCAACAATAAAAACATCATAAGGCCAAATTAAGTCTCTTTAGGTGATGTTTACACGAGAACGCAAACGGTTGTATCCGCTACTTTTCTCTTTCGTATAGCCCGTTCGTTCACACAAGGCCGTAACGGAAACACGGAAACGGACCCCGCAAACGATAAAGGGTCCAAAGGTGGATAGATCTGCAAACAGAACGCTCTGGGGGGCCAAACGGCTCCGCGTGTATGCCCTATAAGATAATTTCCTGATAACGATGAAGCCATAGCCCACCTCTGCTGCTCACTGCTGTAGCATGCTCAGTAGCTACTGCTAGTGCTACTGATGTTAGTGCAACATCTACAGCTACGTCTACCACAACCATCAGCAACAAGTGGACATGGAGAATTACATGAATTACATGTTGCTAAATCCACCGCAGGGCACAAACAGAAGGACAACCATGGCAACCATGCTCGGGGGTCTTCTTCGCTGCTTTTGGTGTATTTTGTGGCAGAAGTACAGCGCCACGTAAAGGCCCGACATATGTACTACAGCGTCTCCAGCGCTTTCGAGCGGTCTCGTGTGAACGGAATACTTTTTTGATATCGTGTTCGTTTCGTATGCGTTTGCATTCGCGTGTAAATGGGGTCTTAGAGAATTATAATTGGGTTATACTTAGGTTTGTACAAGTAGGAGAACATTTCACTTCCTGGGGGGAAAATTGTTGGTCCACCGTATTGGCAGATCAAGCAAATGAATCCCTTCTTTATTCTTAATCCCTCTCCTTATCATAAGATTATGAAAATCCAGATCCCTCCCTTCTCTCAGATATTAAATTGCACCCATAACATAACTCCTGGCTTAAAGAGAAAAAAAGGACGTCAAAAAAATAAAACATTTAAAAAACACCCCAGGCCCTCAGCCCTCAGCCCTCGCATATCGTGGCTCAAGTGCTCTTTGTTTAGAATTTATTTCAGTCATTTCTAATTCCTCCACTGCGTGAGCCTGGTCCACGGCGTCATGAATAATGTCAGGGCCCAGCCGGGCTCTGGTATTCAGGAGTTGACAATCTGCTTAAACGGAAACAAATTGGCAAAAAATAGCTTTCAAATGGACTTTCACTCCTGTGTGCGGGGGAGAGGTTTAGGCAGGGTGATTTGCTCAGCAGAGGGCGTTTTTGCGCTGACTCTCTCAGCCTTTCTTGTGTGTGTGTGTGTGTGTGTGTGTGTGTGTGTGTGTGTGTGTGTGTGTGTGTGTGTGTGTGTGTGTGTGTGTGTGTGTGTGTGTGTGTGTGTGTGTGTGTGTGTGTGTGTGTGTGTGTGTGTGTGTGTGTGTGACCAGGGGGTGAGATTAAATAAATGATACTTCTTCTCACTCCTTTTTGAACACTAGATGTGGGACTGTTTATGTTGCTAATGCTGTTGTTGTTGTTGTAAATGTCATTTTTGGTTTTGATTTCTCTTACATGACTATGCACTGCAACATTTTTTTTGTAATTATTTATTTTACTTGTTCAAAATAAAATGTATCAATCAATGTTCATTTGCACTTTGCAATCCTTTAATGTCAGCTGTTATGGCTGCTCATGTTACAGCTATTTTTGGTTACTTGTGTCAGCTGCTACATGGGGATGTAAGTAATATTTAACTGCCGGTTAACAGATTAAAACGCACGTACAACATAACAAACCATAGAATAAGAATTAAATGTAAGCCTTACAAGAGCTCAGGGTGACTGATTTCTTGTCCCTCCAGCTATAAACTAATACTTTGTATCTGTTATAATAAAGTGTTCCTATCTAATTACTTGCTAAATGGAGTGCATTTATATGGCGCTCTCAAAATGTGCCTCCCACCCTTTACCAATGCACACACAGACCTACGTTTTCATGGTTCTGTGTCCCGCCTCGTGCCTCAATCTTGATGAAACCAACCACCACCATCTCACCACCAGTGGCTTTACCTGTAGACATGTCTTTGACACCTAAGTGACAAGACAAACAGGCAGCATGTCAAGTCATATGAGCACACCTTTGGTCATGGGTTGACACGGATTTTAAACAAGTCTGACTCATTGCAGAGGGCAAACAAGAGATAGCAGCCATTGTTGCCATGGGACAGCTCCATTAAGATACTGCGTCATTAGCACATTATTGGTGTGTGTAAATGTCATACAGCCACAAAGGGGACTTGAACCTTTGGGAAACAGCCTTCATGCACAAGCCAAACTCTTATTTTATGTAAGTCTGCTTTGACCTCTCAGAAAGTCACACCAGAAAGTAGAGGCTGCGCGTTGCTGTGTGTTTGCTCTTATTTCTGTTTTTGTGTTACTCATGCAAAATAAGACTGGGAAGGGAAACACCAAAAGAGAGAGAGAGAGATAGAGAGAGAGAGGGAGGGGGAGGGGGAGGGGGAGGGGGGAAATAAAAAGGAATGGAGTGCACTCATAAATCAAGTCAAGGTCCAGCCAGTTGCCGCTGCCACTGCAATTTTTCTCCTCCGTGTTTCCCGACATTTGACGCTTCCATCATCTCTTCTTTTAATCTCATCAACCTCAACAAGTGCGGGGTGGAGGGGCGGCAGGGCTCGGCGGTGGGCTGTCCGCTGTGTCAGATGAGGTCTGTCGATATCTCTCATCAAACAGGAGCTGATCAAAGGCCTGCCTGTGCCCATGAAGGCGGAAGGATTAAGCCACATCATGCACAACCTCCTTGACAAAAAAAGCCTCTCCACACGAATAAAGAGATTAAGTCAAGAGTGAAATCTAATTCAACGGGAATTGTTAAAAGCAGGCAGCTCTACACCTGACTACATCTGTGTGAGCGTGTGTAAGCTTTGTTGCACGTTAATGGTTACAAGCTGGTGTTTTTTTAATGGATGGACTCCAGATACAACAGGATCAATTTAATTTGTTTTTCAGCTTTTGTGGTGATTTAACAATGATACAATTCCCAAGAATAGTTGTAACATTTTACCGACCACTTTTCACATTATTATCTACAAGGATGTAAATTGCCCTGCATCAACAAGGTTAAAAGAGAAATTAGTTTTATAGCAAGTCGCCCTTGGAACCCTTCCAATAGTAGCAGACCTTGGCTCTCAGAGGACCAATCAAAACATTATCCTTACAGGGCCAATCAGCAGGTGGGATTAGCGAGGCTTTGATCTGAGGGCCAGGGCTTTGCCGCCTCTGATCCACTCCTCAATAAGTATTTACAGGCTTTGAATCGCCAATCATGTACTTGTACAATAGCACCGTAACATCGTAGTACAATGCCTTTCAAAATGAAGCTTGATTGCAACAAGCGTACCATAGTGGACCTACCGGACCAAACCATTCAACCTTGTAAAGATTCTTAGCTGTTAATATATTGTTAATTTGGGAAATGTATTTATTATTGTCTTTTAAAGTCATAGAAACCCTATGCCAAAGCCTAGAATGTAGAGAGGAAACCCACTCTGTCACAATGCAGTCATTATTGATGTGTTCGATTCGTCGTTTTAAAACTTAAGGGTGTAAATTCACAAGCACCCATTACAACCAAAGGCATCCAATTCATGTATGCAGCTTGTTATTATATACCTTTAATGAGTGACTAGATCATCTTTGTTTAACATATTGAGCTCACATGTTTAAAATATATCCTGGAATTTATGCTTTTATTCTTTGATATTTATTATTAGTTAGATATAGTATGCTAATACATGTCACCTTATGGTGTTTTGAGTTAATAATAATTCACCTCTGCTTCGTGCAGATCCCATGGGTTTTATGTAGTTAGAGAGGGCTAGTACGGAACCACAAACGATGTGACATTTTAAGCATACTATTAAATCCAAAAAGTTTATTATCTTAGTTACAAATCAGCACAAAAAGCAAAGTAACACTGAGGCAGCTAATGGCAGGGGTGAGTGAATATCTGGAGGCAGACATTTTAAGTGTGACTCTCACCACCTCCTATTCTTATGGTACCTATTATTATTATTATAAATAATATAATAATAATAATGTACACATTTTGACCTACACAAGACTTGTGAAGTGTACACAACAATGTGCACAAAACCTGTTTTATTATTCCCATAATGTTGGCTCGGGTCCTGGCTACAATTTGTCGAACATTTGTGCTGAGATGTACTCATATTCTTCTCGGGTATCTTTTACAGCAGCACTTTACCATTTTTCCCCCTGATTTTATCTTTTTTCACTCATCTTTCTATTTTAGCCTTGCCATGCAATTACAGCACCCATTAATGTCTCCATGCTCTCCCTTGCTCTCGACAAAATGCCCCAGATCAGTGTCAGATGGGTGGGAGGACAGAAATAGTCTCTCTGTGACATGCATGTAATATACCAGCCTTGAAGGATGACTCAATATTAATCACAAATGTTGAAAAGCAGCGGATTTGAAGGCAAAGCAATGTTTCAAATGTCTTCTTTTGTTACGCACAGGACAAGGTTAGCTGCACTTTAAACACTTTGTAAGATTATTCAACAGAAATCAGGGGTGGGACAGTATCTGTTTATCAGATGTTTTTGTCAATGCTGGCACAAGTGAACAACCCTTTATTCCTGAATCAAAGTGGACCACATATTTTTAAATGACTCACAAGTGTACATTTGAATTCACATTCAAATATAATATATAAGAAACACACGTAACCTCGTGGTTAAAGGCAACTATTTTGAAATAGTATCAGAGACAGAATACTTGCAACAAGTCAGTCTGGAGCATGTGTCTGAAGATTGAGGTCATCTTACTGGTCTTTAAACTATCCATAAAGCCCCTGTCACACTGTCCCGAAATTGACACCCGATGGACACACGAATATGGAATTGTGAATTTCGCACGAAGATGGCCCTGAACCACACACGAAGGCAACATTTACATTACATTTAAGACATGCAACGAAAGTAACAACAACGATTATGTTAAAGTACTATGATACTGTACGGATATTTTCAGACTTTGTTCTTTACTTTATCCGTCTTTATATGTAGAAGATATTAAGTTTTCTCCGCAATGTTGTTTCCATAGCAACAAAACCTTCCTGTCAACTCGCCTTCAAAATAATATATTATATCCTTTTCAGTTTCACAGAACACAAATGTGGTTATTTACATAATATGTTTACATGATTTTGTTGTGCAATAAAGCAACCCGATGGACACACGATAAAGGAAAAGTTCAAATTCAGCTCTGATCGTAACAACATCGGGCCATTCGTGAGGGCATCTTAAGCCATCGTATGACCGCCGGTGGAGTTTCTCAGGCTCCGGCAGCAACTTCGTGAGCGGTGGCAAAATCTTTGGCATGCCAAAAAATTGCCGAAGGACCTTGCAAAGGTTCATTTTCGTGTTGAATTTGTGTGTCAATTTTGCCCTTCGTAAGGCCATCGTGAGAGCATCTTGTTATCATCGGTGCCATCGGGCATTCGCCCCGATCAGAGTGAGGGCGAATGCCCGATGGCACCGATGATAACAAGATGCCCTCACGATTTGACAAGATGCACTCACGAGTGCCTTACGAAGTTGCCGCTCACAAAGTTGTTGCCGGAGCCTGAGAAGCTCCACCGGCGGTCATACGATGGCTTAAGATGCCCTCACGAATGGCCTGATGTTGTTACGACGAGAGCGAATTTGAACATTTCCTTAATCGTGTGTCCATCGGGTGTCAATTTAGGGACAGTGTGACAGGGGCTTAAACCAATCCAACTAAGGCATGTCTCAACAGGAAACACACTTACAGCAGAAAGACTGTCGAATCAAATCAAACTTTATTTATATAGCTCTTTTCCTAAACAATGACCCCTCCGTTCCTGTAACAAAATAGAGTAACACATAACTTTGTGTTTGATTAAAAACCCTTAATACCAACTACAGTCAATAAACACATGCTTGAATAAAACAAGGATATAATAATAAATGCATAACTTAGTATTATAAGATATTGTATTGAATACAATATATTACTGTCATCACACTATTTTCCTCACTGTCATCACACTATTGTTTTCATGGCATAAACAATATGTAAATGAAGTGATGTTTACCTGAGCTGGAGGTACATTCTACGATAGAAAACGAAGTGATAATCCTGCTGTGATGTGTGGGCGAAAAACCAACGGCAGGCAGTTCCCAAAGGAACATAAAATCTACAATAGTGACGCATCACACCAGTACTAGACTTGTGATATAAAAAAGACTTCAGGCAATGTGTCAAACTTGCGCTAGTTGACACAATCTGTGGTTACGATCCATTGAGACCCCAGTGGAGAAAGGATTTAACAAAAAAATTGTTCCTGTCATGCCCAGGAGAGAATAGCGTGAAAGGGAAATTCTACACAAGAAGACGCCTTAAAGAAAAAATAAATAACTTGGGGAAAAAAGGATTCAAGCATAGTGGGTATATCATTTCCTGTTGACAGTACCGAGTGTGAAACAATCGGTTCACTCACTATATTGTTCAAAGAAGCCCCTATGCATTTGGACAGCAGGCCTATGAATACCAATCAAGCCTGAATGATCTCGGAGAGCAGGGATAAAAACAGCACAGGGAGAGGAAATATCAACCCAAGAGCCGTAATAACCTCCGAATCCACAGGATCAGAGATTGCTAAACATAAAATGCACTGCCGCCTGAGACATATACAGCACAGTCTGGTCTACATGCATGCACAGTACATTTACATGCTTGTTAGTCTTGGCATACAACCTCTAAACCATCCTGCTTTACACCATCAAATAACACAGACCGTATCCTGCTGTGTTTTGTTTTATGAACAGAAACATGTCTTACGAGCTACAGCATCAACTAAGAGCTTCAAATGTAACGTTCATCCGCCTGTCACACGCCTTTTTTATTTTTGAACCAAAGAGGCTCATCATGTAAGTCCATCCATTCCGAGGGTGGTGGACACTAATGAGCAGTCATCCATCACTTTAATCAAAGCAGCGGGAAGATTATTCCTGTGAGTTTCTGTACTGCTGCGGAATATCCGATCATCAGCATGAGGCTCTCAGGTGGCATTATGGGCTGCATCGCATTCTAATGATTGTGTATTAATCTTTTGGTCTATTGATTTAGTCTTTCATTTCAGGATAGAAGATTGTTGGTTCTATTTGGAGATTATAACTAACATGTGTATTTCATTATATGCAAACCTGCTATTTGTATTTATTTCATTTAAATATTTGTATTTAGTTTTATTCTCGAAGTGAGTGAGGGCTGAACAGGATAATGCCAAGACTGCAACATGTTTAAATCAATTGTTTCCAAATGCCTTATATATTTCCCATATATCATAGTATGTACATACTTATACAAAAAATAAATGTAGGTAGAAGTTTTTTAACTGTTTCTTTAATTTGTATTTAAAGTGCACCTATCATGCTATTTTAAGGCATATATTATGGGGCTCAGATATATAAAAAAATATATAAAAACGTGTCTATGATGTGTTTTGCTCAAAATACAAACAGATCATGGATTTGAGACATCCCTCATACTGCTCATACGCCTCTATTCCAGCCCTGTTAGAGAAATGCGGATATTGGGTCCTTAGCTTGAAAAAAAAAAAAAGAAGAGGAGGAGCTAATGCCTGATCAGAATTCTACCGGAGATAAAGTTAAATTCTGCTGTGATAAAACGCCATCCTGTTCTAAACCACATCAAGGATTATTTCTGAAACAGTATGGAGCTCAAATGCTTTTTCTCTTTCCCACCTTTATCACAAGGTGAGTTCCTTTTTTTATTTCCTCCTTTTTAAACACATGTGCTCTACAGCACAGGTTAGCTCTGAGTGTTAGCGAGGCTTGCTAATGTAAACAAAAACGACATTACGTCCAAAACACGTCAGGCATTGTTTCTCATAGCAACTTTCTGTGGGTCCACCATCCAAAATTACGTCATATCGGCAGCAAATCTGTTTCTGCTCGTTGTACCCCCGTTTTTTTAAAGATTTGGGTACGGAGGAAAAGAGAAAGGGTTTTATTTTCTGATGCTGCGTGAGTTCCCCGGCGCACCGGGACACATATTTATGTATAAAAGACATTAAAAAAGTGCATTTTGCATGATAGGTCCCCTTAAAAACACCCTACTCTAGATAAAAGTTGTGTTACTGGAACCCCATTTAATATGATTTTTAAACAGTTTTTTTGTACATTTAGAAATCAGTTTTGACTCACTGACTTACTTTTGTAAAATGTGTGGCACATCTTGTGAAAAATTCCAAAATGTGAAGAAAAAAATATATATATTACGGCAAAATTCCAATACTCTTATCCATACAGAAACATTAATCTGGTAAGAATATTTTTGTATATATCCAGATCCTTTATATCCCCACTTGCCATTCCCATCAAATTCCAATTTGACCATATGAGAATATTAGTTCACAGTTTTTTTTCTTTCTATCACTTTACACAAATCTCTCATGGTCACTGTGTGTAAAAGTCAGAGCTAACTGTGATGTAGGTGGAGAGTATTTTATCATCACTCTTACCCACTGCCATCATCAGAAAATACAGATAAACAGATGGTAGGAATTCATGACAGGACCAATTCTTCCAAAGACTGTCTGTTCAAAAATGTGCATCCTCACACTCACATTCTGAACATGCATGCAGACGAACATTCTGTTGAGTTTCAGGTGCCTCTGAACACTCGCACAGAGGGGGAAACATTTCCTCATCAAAGTCACTCCTATCTCCACTTCTGTCGGGGAAACCCAGTGGGATCCTGGGAAAGAGCAATGGCGCTGCTCTCGAGTGAAGGCCCACGCTGCTTCCTGGCTTTCGCAATGGAAAGAAAAGCGTTCATAGTTTCTGGCCGGTGTTTTTCTCGCTGCTTTATGTAAATACCATTTTGTTTCAAGTTCTTTCTTTTAGATAAACAAAAAGACTAGATGGAAATGAGAGTTTAAGAGAAATGGTGGAGCCTCGTAGCTATGCCTCAGGGAGAGTTTTCAAACGTGAACCTGTTGAAATAAATGTCCTTTTTACTGCTTTTATTGTAGAACAAACTGTTCCCTGATGAGCCCATTAAAGTTGGTATTATTTCATGTATAGTGGAACAAAATCATTTTTAGTCCCCTTTTGCCCCGTGTTGGCGATGATGAATATAAAAGCTCATTGTCTTTCACTACCTTTTTGTTCTCTGTTGTCTTGCTTTTGATGTTCTGTTTTTTTATGTTTTTTTGTTATAAATCCATTGGGAGTGAAAAATACTTATTTTTCTTTTATCAATGTTTGCTGATCTTTTTGTGCGAGGGGCCAGTGAATCCAATCAGAACGCGACCTCTAAGCCCTTAGATTCCACCAACAAGAGTTGATGGTCTCCCACATTGTAAGCTTCATATCAGATAATAAGGGGGGGGGGGGGGCTTTGAATACCAGCCAGTGTGCTGCAATGTGGGTGGTCCTGGTGTTTTCACCTGAGGTCCAACATGTCTTTGCCAGCCGTCTTCACTGTTCTCTCCGGGGAAATCTCCCGAGAGCAGCTGTCCTTATCAATGTGCCGGCTCCCCGCTCACTGCCTGCCTGGGCCGCATTCTCCATGACAGCGGCACTGAGGTAGCGGTAATCTGCCAACACTTCAACAAAATTAAACCCGCATCTAGGCCACCAGGGGAGACGCAATGGGGAAAGATGTTCTGCTCACTGTGATATGGCAACAGAGGCCGCAGACATGAATATGACTTTGCATTTGTGAGATATAAGCATTGCTCAGCGTACAAACTGTGCTTTGTGCTTCCACTGCTGATTTACAGTTAAAAGGGCAGTTAACCCGAAATACACTAAAACTGTTTTTATTTTTCTCTAATAAGATATCGTTGCTTATGGTTCCAAACCCAAGTAATTAGAAAGCTTGAGAACTTTGTAGAAAAGGACACTGCTTTTGGGTAATTTAAATCTAGGCTGAACTAGTAGGTAAAATATCTAATCAGAATCAGAAATGGGTTTATTACCAGGTTCACACGTATGAGGAATTTGACTAGGTGTCGTGGTGTATACATAAAAGTAAAAAGAACACAGATAGCGAACTACAGTATATTAAGAACACTGTAATAAGGAGCTCTCTGCAGCACCACGATATTTAAGTCAGTGGTGTTTTGACACACAGTATTGTGCCTTTAACAGATAGTGTGAGGTTACATTGGTGTTTTGGCAAATACTTCTACAGCAGACATCTCAGCTCCACAAACCACTCTACAACCACCTGGATAGGAATTATGAAAAATACATTTAGTTATATCTTGTATGAACTGATCCTCAACACCGAATTTAAGTACCAACCTATTAAAGTTGGTTCTGAATAGAGTGGTGCAGGGATGACATATTTTTGTAGGCCGACCCGGAAGTAAGCTGCGCTAGGGTTCACTCGACAAAAAAGCAATGGGATTACTCCATAGGCGTTTGGCATATTGTAAAGAATAAGATCTGTGGAAATAAACACGTTTTGTTCAGTCGGATAATCTCCACATGTCTACCCTACTTTTATAATTTTCAAATCATAAATCTAATCGATAGATTTATGATCGGTTTATGATTGATAGATTTATGATTGATAGATTTATGATCGATAGATGTATGATCATGATGAAATCGTTCATAATGAATATTAGCAGTTAAATAGCATTTTATTATAATCCAGGAATTAGTTCTCTATTTAAGCAGTGCATACACTGTTGCAAGTACAAGTCACTAGTTTATTGTGCTGTGAAAAATGGCACACATTACCAAAACAACACACTGTTTAATAGTTGACAGTGTTATTGCTTTTTGTCTGGAAGTTTTTCATTTGTTTGGAAGAAACAGACTCTCTGTGCAGTGAGCAGCAGTAGCTCTTATAGCTGAACAAACAAAAAAGAACAACACCTACAGAAACGTACATTTCAACTTCAGCGCACCCACTGCTGACTGCATGATGCAAACTAAAAGAAAAACATTCTGGACATATTTGTACAGATTTTATTTGTATAGTGATATGTTTCAGGACACACATTATACTGCAGATGGCAGTCTGTGGGTTTCTGTTCATCAGTTTTACTTCGGTCACCTGATAACAGTCATGACTATTAACCCATAATGACTTTATTACAACCCAGGGAGGTAAAATCAGGAACTAGTAGGGTTTCTTAGAGCACCATTGTACCATATATTTTGTAGTACTATTGTTATATGTGATATTTGTATTAGTTCTGATAGGACAAAATAAAGATCAATATCTGATTCTTTAACTGCCTTAAAATGGATTCATATAGTCAAGAGACTTGGTTAGAAGTTTGCCTAGAATTGCATTTATCTGGCTGTAAATATATATTTTAATTGTCCATCCATCCATCCATCTTCTCCCGCTTATCCGTGGTCGGGTCGCGGAGGTAGCAGTTCCAGCAGAGAGCCCCAAACTTTCTTTTCCCTGGCCACATCAACCAGCTCTGACTGGGGGATCCCAAGGCGCCCCCAGGCCAGCGAAGAGATATAATCCCTCCACCTGGTCCTAGGTCTACCCCTTGGTCTCTTCCCAGCTGGACGTGCCTGGAACACCTCCCTAGGGAGGCGCCCATTAAAATGTCAAATAATCACAGGAAGCAGCAAGTGGGTGAGGAATTGGGGGGTATGTTAAATAATGGGGAAAGAGTTAAAGAGGGGGAACTTTGATTTGATTAAACAGGCAATGTATTCATAAGAAAACAGACAACATGCTGAACAGTTGGGTACCAACCAAGCGGCAAACTCTGGGGAAGAGCCGGGACGCCAATGCGGAAGTGCTTTAAACTGCAGTTCATCTAGTGGCCAGTAGGAGCAGTCTGCAGAAGGGAGCAATTTCCATAGACCCCAATGTTAATATGCCCAACTTTAGAGCAGAATTAAACATGTTTACATCGTGGTTCAAAAAAACATATTCTCTGTATAGTTAGATCCCCCCTTCATGAATATGGATTGGGGGGGTGAATTTTTTCTCAACTCATCTGTTTAATTAATATTAAGCCTTAAAGCTTTTGCATAAATTAGGGCGTGGTCACTTTGATGGACATGTACATGCCTCACTGTCAGCTAACAGCAACTTGTCCACTCTGCTAGGCTACAACCATAGAGGCTACAACGTTAGTTAGTCATAGTACTGTACTTGACCCTTTAGCTTTAGCCGTGTTCGTGGTGATTGTGCCTTTTAGGGAATATTGTTACAAATACCAGACAATTAAAATGTTGTGCTGTGCGCTTGAATGTACTAACAGAACTTCCAAGAAGTCTGAAATGATAATATTATACATGTCCCATTCACGGGTGTTTGTGTGCTTGGTAGTTTAGCTTGTTACTTATTAGCCAGCTAAGGACGTAACCCTTTATACATACATATACATTTTAGTTTATGATTCAGTCTTGGGTAAGACTTTTATAGTCTATAGCTATGACGCCCATAATGCTAAACGGGAGCAAATGTTAATCGGGGACCCAATTATCCCAGTGGTGGCCGCCGGAGCTAACGGAGCCGCAGGGGGCTAGCACCAGCCGGCGTCCCGGAGCTAGCCCACTGCGGCTCCGTTAGGTCCGGGCGGTGGAGTCCGTCTTTTCTTAACGTTTGAATGACAAGCATTAAGAATAACAAAATATAGCTAATTCTCTTGCAGATTGTCTCATTTGATTATGAATATAACGTTTATATAGGGGAACTACACTGTTAGCAGTAACTTGGTATGCATGTATTTCATGTTAGCTTAGCTTCTTAGCCTGAGCTAGCTCTGTTTACTTCCAGTCCGGAGGCAGCAGGTCCCGCTTCCGCCTATTTGCCCTTATTTGGAGCAGGCGGGATTAGACTCTGACGTCGCTGTCAAGCCGTTAGTGGCCGACTCCGCCTACTAAGGGCTTCTCGGCAACTCTGCAGAATCCTATGGGTGACGTCACGGACACTACGTCCATTAATACAGTCTATGGTACCAACACAGAGGGGTGCTATAGGTATCCCTGTTGAGACCCCTTTGTGGTGTGGCATTGCTTTACCGCTCCTATCCTGCTCTTTCACCATGTCCTCATGAATGGTTCAGTGTGAAATGTATTCAATTATTGCATACGAAACCAAATTCTCCTTCTCCTTATTCGAGGTATCTTGGGAAAGCAGCGCAGCTCATTGAGGGCTAAAACAAGGAGAGAGAGAGAGGCTTGAGGATTAGATAAAGTCTGGCACATACTGAGATGATAATAAGCAAAGCAGGAAAGTGAGGGGAGAGAGAGGGAGACAAACAGATGAAAACAGAGAGGGGGTGGTTATAAAATGATTAAGGGCCATGCTATATAGAATGTCATGATTTGAAAAGCACAAACAGGTCTGTCAGATGGTGCTGCATCACCATCTGTTCTCTGCTCTCAAAATGTACAGCGGGGAAAGATTTGTGATGCTTCACCGTTTCAAACTGTAAATGTCTTTTTGATCCAGAATTACTCAAATAATAGTTTGGCATTAGAAAGTTAGCTCATGTGTGTATTAATGCAGAGATACACCTATACACGGTCGATATAAATGTGTGGGAACACAATGTAAATGTGGGATTTGTTTCCCTATTAAATCATATATTTCATCTGTAATATCATGCAGGAAACAAGGCTGTAAATCAAGTTATCATACACCAATGAATAAAGGGTTAAAAGGGCTGTAAATACTCATCTGTTATTGTTTGCCTCTGGCCCCTTCCTGTCCGGAGCCAGTGAGTCTGGACACACACCAAGGGCCAAAGTGCTCCTGACTCACTAATGCTGGACACACACACACAAAGTCACAAACACACCCAAAGAGGGACATTTCTTGAGCGAAACCCCCTGGCATGTTAAGTGTGATCACATACGGTTCACAGTACAAGGGGTGAACCCGATATTGCCTCACAGTATCATTCAAAAACTATTGATTTTTTAAATATTTTCATAAGAGGAAGGTGCATTATAGTAATACGATGCCCGCTCATCTCTGCATTATGATGAATGGCTGCGGCTAACTCCTTAATCATTCCAGCATCTGCTTTCTCTTAATGTTCACCGCTTCAAAGGTAATTATCTGCAAACGTGTTTATATAAGGCTATACATGTAGCATTTTGAATGAATTATTAGCATGGCCGTTGTGATCAATCAGTTAAAAAGACGAGTCTGTGAGACAGATTAATCACTTACAGCGTGACACCAGATCAGATTTAATTGGAAATCCTTTCAACAGTTTTACGAAACAAGTAAAAGTACAGGGGTTTCAGGTTTGCTAAAAGTCTAACTGATTCCTCTAATAAAGCAGGGGAAAGATCAACCAATGCTTGCCTTATGATCCCATTTTAGAAAACCACCTTTTCCAAACAAACTGTAACGTTTACTGTAAAAGTAGAGGAAAAGGACAATTCGTGACATGTTTAGTGTTTAGTTTTTTGTCAACTACATTCTCTTTCTATCTTAATAATAAACCATTAATGGTGCAACATATGCACTATTTACAGATTTAACATTACTAATGTTTTATGAGGAAGGAAATCCAATCAACCTCAATCATACGCATAATGCATGTTGGTGAGAAACATTGAATGTAGTCATAACTTTTAAATGTTTACTATTAAGCTCCGAAAGGCATCTTTAACAGAAGGCGAGGCATCTGTGTGTCCAATCGTAAGAGTTGTTTCTCGTCTGTAATAACTAAAAAACAGCTTTTAAGTGTCTCATCAGTGCCTTTTTTCAAATATATGTCCTGAGTGTTTAAGGACGACAAAAAATAAATAACCACAGGGACATATAATTAAAGATTCCTCAGTAAAACATATGATTCCTCGGCAAAACATAATTAAATATATGATTCCTCAGTACAACTAAATGCATTGTTATTCTATGCATTTGATGCAGCACTGCAGATCAACAAAAAAGGGATTTACATAATCTGACTGTTTAAGAAGCAGACTCTTACTCAGCAGTATTATTTTATAAGAAGTTATAATGGCTAACATAAAAAGAGAGGGGAAATGACTGCCCATTATATTACAAGGTGCAAGGCTTCATAGTCCTCCTGCATGATTACAACGGCAGCACAGTGGGAGGTGAAATAAAGCTGTACGGCGGCTCTATAGCTAGCATCAGATGACTTAATCAGGCCATAAAGAAGGCCTCACTTACAGATGCTGTGTTGCCCCTGCGCTCCTCATTTCATCAGCCCCAGGGAAGGGTGAAATATGCTTCCTCTGAAGGTAATGTGCCCTATCTCTGTCCAAGCGGTGACAAATGTATCACCCCCTCGACTATTTACAATCCGTCTGAGCCGTGATGATCTGGCTTGTGTTATTTAAGCTGCAGAGGTACAGACATGTTGATAATGCTGCTGTTGTGAGGTGCCAACAAAGGGGCGCAGCAAAAACAAGGCGGGAAAGTACATTTGTTTCGTATGAGGTTTCGTAGCCACCATGACATGATTAAAGCAAAGCAAACATTTGCACCATTCAAGTCCTTTCGATTGAATCATAGAAGCAGATGTTTTTCAGTCATTATACCTCAAAACACTAAGCGTCTTCTCACTTATATAGTTTCATTCAGTATATAGCTGATCGTTATACATTCCGGTTAGTGAACGTACAACAAAAATATAAACAACTAAATGATAACGACAATATTTCAAGTGTTTCCGAAGTGACTACCTCGGTTAAATAGACCCAAGTTTCCAGAAAGTAATTACAGTGAAACCAGAGGCTGGTGATATTTCTCTCAAACACAACAAGAGTTTCCCTCAGAAAGCTCATTAGCCAGTCACATCTAATGAACCTAATTAGGCACAAACTACTATTCAACAGCATTAAAATATTGATTTACTAACTCGTCCAAAATGTATACAACCACAATCAATAAAAGCTCATTTACACTTGCTACATTTTGAATGATCTGTGGCGGCTCCAATGAATATCCAACATATTGTCATTTAGTGAATAACATCTCAAGATGAAACTGCTAATACTTAAATATCAGTGTTTAATCTGTCTTGTAGAAAACACGAGGGTCTACCCAGAATTCACTCGTCACTAGATGTGCTTCATTATGCTAAACAGCTCTAGGTTGCATGTTAGCTCCACACAACCTGCTGGACAGACCATAAAAGGAACTCCAGGTTGCTGAGGCGGCTGAATGGCCATCTGAGCCATTCTGCTGTACATTCAACATGAACACTATGCCGTGATATTGCATAATTACACACACGCATACAAACACAAAAAGCTAAATGATTCTTCCAACATTTTAAAGAAGTAAACTGATATTTCCCTTTTTACGTTTGCCCCTTAATTATGTAGGAGAAAGAAATGGGGGATATTACATATATAATAGAGCAAATTTAAACTGTATTCCAATATCTTCAAAGCTGTCTTGTCTCAAATTCCTCGTTCATTTAAATGTAACAGGATTCCAGCTGGATATCTGCCACGAGGTCATAGTGTCGGGCTCAGATGTGAGAACATTGCAGCGTTAGCACAACTAGAAGCAATAATATTCTAATTCTAAAGGGCAATATGGCTCTGATGTTTTGCTTTGGGTAGACATGTGCCTGTTCATTATTATTACTTGGCTGCCTTGATATTTATTTTCTTTCCTGAAATGTACTACCAATCACATTTGAAATAATCAGAGGTCCTGTTTCATTGGTCATTATAACTCATGGCAGTTTCCTTTGAGGTAATCCAGAAAGCTATTCTCAGTATGTTTCATTATTCTGTCATAGAGACATGCCAAGAACAGTCCACTCATTCAATTATGGTTAATTATTGTTCCCATCATTAAAACTTATCGGGCAAAATTTAGGATTAGTATTCAATAACCTCCTACTTTACTATTGTTGTGTATAAGCAGATAGTGTCGCATGACCTGCTAACTCAACTGTGGTCTCGACACCAAATCACCACACAGCCCATACACTTGGAGATGTGTTGATTAAGGGTTTCAATTTCAGTGATTACCTTCATTTCTCAGGTGTCCTTTTGACATCCCATGTGGAGAACTGAACTTTAGCTTGTCGCAGAACCTGTTGGTTATATACTCCATTTTCTGTAATTTGGAGAAATTAGGGAATTTAGACAGTATGTTCCCTATCTGGCCAAACAAAAGCTGCCATAAGTCATCAAAGAGGAGAGGGGTGATGCTTAGTCTTTAGCATTTAGGTATGATAGTCTAGCCACTGTCATTTCTCGACAAGCCCTGGAAGTATTAACCCTGCATTCAAATATAATTGAAATCTGTCATGTTTGTTAGTACTTGAGCTAGCATCTGATATTAAGTTTCCTGTAAATAATGAATGACCACATTATGGGGGCGTAAAGGGCTTAAGCTAAAATAAACTTATGAGAACCGTACTTTGATTTTTGATGGTGGTACCTACTGTTCTAACAAACACAATTGGCCATTTGAGTGTCTGTGAAGCCAGTGAGGGTTCTTGTCATTATTGCTTTCTCTAGCCAAATCTACAGGTCACATATGTCAAATATAAAATAAATGAATAAAAAATAATCAATGTCTGGACCTCCGTAGAATGTGCCGGTGTTCTGATATCCCCTGTTGGTTTTTCAGCCTCTCTCAACATGTGGCTCCCAACATCCTTTGCTTCTTCCCTGTGTCAATACGATTCCCTTCCACTTGTCCTGTTCGCCAACTTCTCTCTCTAGAAATTATGATTGCTTATTGTACTGTGACTTTCCCAGCCACTGCCTCTCAGTCACCTACACACACAGTTTACTTCCTCTATTGTAGCCTCAGGTCCCTCGCCTCTCTCACTCTCTCCATCTATACACCCCCCCTCCCAATTCCCTGCTTCTCCTTGCTCTTCCTCTCCACCCTCCACTCACTTCATTGCCTTTGTGATCGGAGTGACAGGCTTTACAATATGTCGCTGCGGATCTACCTCACCTTTAATATTTCAATAAAATGCCAATGCAAGGTGGTGTAGGACCCTGGGGAATGACTGGTCTGTTCCGTCTTTCTCTCCCTTTCTGGGTCTTAGTCTCTCTCATCTACCCTTTTCAGTCAAAACAAAAGGCTAAACAAACAGCCACAACCAGAAATGATTAAACAATATAGAGCAGAGATGGATCCCTGTTCAGTCAGAGCCAAAAACAAAAAGTCAGAAGCCTGGGGTTAGGAAAGAGAGAGGCATTGAAGAAAATGAAAAAAATATGTGTTAAAAATAAACACATGAGAAACCTTTTTATATTTTGGCTGTGAAGCCTATAATTGGAGGTGATGCATTTTAAGTAAAAGCCATATTTATGATAAAGTGCAAAGTTATGAATAAAGTAAAATAAAAACTGCAAATGCAAATCATTTGTATTAGAAATGGAATGCCAAGAAGCATGAACAAAAGTTAGATTGCAGTTTGCTACTTCTTATTTAACAGTTTGTTATGCTCAGTCCCAAAAGTACAAAGCCTTTGGACGTTGATGAATATCTGACTTTTCACCATGTCCTTCCATCAGGTCAACAATTGAATATGATCAATACTTTGGTTTATGACAAAAAACCTGCCAAACTATTTACAACTCGGCTATATTTTGTTGTGATTGGCAACTATTATCATCCCAACACACCAAACTAAGATTGTAAACGTGGTTATTATAAGCATGTTAGCACTTTTACAGTGAGCATTTATTGTGTCGTCTCACAGAGCTTCTACCCTGGCTTTAAACCTTTGTTCTACCAGGAATTCCCTTTGTGATTAGTAAAGAGAAATCCAGCCTAACTGGAATACACAAAATGATTGCCACATAAAACATAATAAAAATGTATTTTCAGTGCAACGTCATAATTTGTGATAAATGCCCTCAGTAGGCATCCGTTTAGAAGCAGAGTAACTTATTAACCCAGCTTTTACTTCTACTGCCAACAAATAAAAGCAAACCACAACCCTATTCACATATCCTTGAATGGATGCCAATTATGCGGTACCACAAAATGAATATTTATCAAGGTCTGATGTGAGGCATATTTGAGCTTAATGTGGTTAAATCTCCTTGAATAAACCCCTGATAACAGATGATATCTACAATAGATGACTATGCTCCGTGACTAAAGAGCATATTCACTTTTTTTCCACCAGCATATCGTCTTAGTATTCGGTGGAAATCTCTTTTTAATTGCCTGGCTTAGATCTTATTTGTTTAATCAAAGATGTCGATTTGAAAACAATTCAAAAGGTATTTCATGTACTGTAGTGGGTGTTCCAGCCGTACAGAGGGATGATGGCTGACGGGTTTTACATTTCCTGGAACTGGAGGATTTGTCTCCAGCATAATAACCACAGTGAAAGAGTTCCTGTGCAAGGATTCAGAATCAGTCCTCAGACGTCATTACACAATACCCTAAGAGAGATCTAGAACATCTGTTTATGTTACAGAGAAACAGAGAGAGAGAATGGATATGTTAGAGAGACTATTCTCCAGCCTCCAATATTAGAACCTGGCCTGGGGATAATGGTTGGCGCTAGGGCCTTTGAATTCTTAATCCAGAAGACAAGAGCCATGGATTAATCATGGAGGAAATCTATCCTAGGAACAGGTCAAGTGTGTTTGATAAGCATTAGCAGGGGGCAGAGTGTTAATACCAAAGGTTAAAGAAGCTAGTGATGTGATCACTTCAGCAGACAATGAGACCATTTTCAAATGCATCCAATGGGAGTAAACAAGTGCGCTTTAGAGTGTTCATTGGGTATTTCCCGATGAAATAAAACAAGAAAGTTAGGAAAAACAGAACTATAGGGAGAAAATTCATATTAAAAACATAATTTAAAGTGTTGAGTAGGCTTATATTCAGCAACAGCCGATTGTTTCCAGTGCGAACGGTCGCATTAACTTGTGTGACTTTGTAGTTTCATGTATATTGTGGGTGATTGTAATAAATGAAACGAACGCCTAGTCACCAGTTTGAATTTAGTTGTATAACTATTTGTATTTGCTCCTGAGTCCAGTTTACACCTCTAGGGTTTCAGATGAAAGACAAGGCTACATTTCAAGTATATTTCCGCACAGTCCTGAAATCTTTTTATTTTCAAATGTGTAAAGAAAAATATATTCTATATGTTTATCTTTAGCAAACGATAATGGCTCCTTCCAATTTTGTATTGTGAAGAAGGCAAATTGTTTTGGGCATATCCAGAGTGAGATATTTTAGACTTGTTGACAATACAGAAAACAGAAGGTTTTGTTTGTGTATTTGGTTTGGATTTATTCAGCTGTTCATCTTTAGTTGTTGAAGTCCACTTTCTTTGCATGCTAATTTCTGGTGAAGCTTTTTTTATAATCAGCCCAAGCCAACATGCAGTGAGACCTTGCTGCTACAGACACGCAGTGAGTCTAGAGTCTGTGTATAACTCTGGAGGCGAAAGGCGATACCTGTCGCCTTTCCTTCAGTTCATTCAGACTTGAGGTTGATCAATGCCTTGGCTCTGTATAGACTGGGACTGGTGTTCTTAGGCGTCACTGGACTCGTTTGTGTAGACGAGCCTCCAGCCCCCCTAACCCCCACCAGTCCAATCTGTCTTCTGAGACTTTTAAAAGGATAGGAGTAGTTAAAAGACTCCTGGTAATGATATTCTACCACTCCTTTGTTAGTTCCTTTGAGCTGTTTTCTTTTACCCTGCTTTCAAACACGCTTGCCCACCAGCAATATTATATGTTCTGCTCTGTGTGACCTCAATGACAAGATAAGCAGCAGCTAGATCACCAGGCACCGGCAGTCAGTCAATTGTTCAGTGATCAAGCATCGAGATGACATCATTATGCGCTGAAATATTAGCCGAGCGTGGCTCTATCCACCCAGTCCCATATACCTGTCACTTCTCCCCGGACCCTTTTTGCATATTCATTGACGGTGTGATCTCCTTGACGTGTACCCAGGGGAATCAGGGGGATAACCTGAAGTGTTCATCTGTGCCCGTGTTTATCTGGGCCGCGGCATGGGGCTGGGTGTTAAGGTGCAGAGCGGGCGAGCCAGGGCTCAACTGGGTGTGTGCATACATGATTGATGTGGCTTATACACAGAAGGGGGAGATAGAAACGACCTTCCTTGCAGTTGAAGCCGAAGCACTCTCCCTACATGTTAGAATGCAGTTCATTACTGTAGGCATGATGGTACGGTACATTAAATGTCACATTAAAACATATAATGTAATTTAGGACTTGTATCGCGTTAAAGTTTCAATCAGAGTGTCTCTTTTACAGCTCGAATCTTATTTTTGATGTCTTGAATATGAAGACGTTTTGCTTTAAGATAGTGTTAGGGTTGACGACTTTTCAAAAATGTCAATTTGGCTGCTGTTTGTTGCAAAAAAGTTTCTACTTTAACTCTTCTAAACCTCACCTGTGAACAATGTGGCACATTTAGGGAGCCAACAAACTCAAATATAAAAAATCAAACATAAAAGTGCTCCTGTTTTTTTAATATTACATTCATTGAATCAGTAAATTCAACATTAAGTTCAAATATCAGAAATGGACAATGTGTTTTCTGGGGGCTTCATAGAGGAAGGGTGAAGAACAGAGCAGTAATTAAAAGTCTATACCGTTGAAATAGAACACCCCCTAAACACATCTATTAAAACTACATGTGAGCACGTAATGGGGCCGCTAATGCCTTCAGCGCTCGCATGTGGTTTTATAAATGAACAGGTTTCAGGTTGCTACCTTTTGCCCTTCGCTTCACTTTGACTACTCAATCCAAAATCAATGGTCCTCTTGACCGTGATGACTTTTTAACCCGAGTCAAAACAAGGGAACGTGTAGGAAATGTTGCATTCAATTGTTGTGGTTGAAACCCTGTACATGTGAGTTCACAGTGTCATGATTAGATAGGATCTTGCATTGATTTGTGTTTTCAAACTGACATACAGGCCTCTACAAAGTATGTTGAATGTGTCACTTGACGAGTTTTAGATTACTATGTTGCATCTGAGTGGGCAAATGAAATATTCCTGATGTATTTCCTCTTTGCCTGATATGATGAAAGACTCAAAGTAGGCGTCTCCTTTTCTGCATTCAAATCAGCTGCTAATCCACTTTACTGTTGTCATATTGCGTTCCTTTAATTTCCCTGAGCATTTGCTTAAATCTTCTAAATACATTTAACCACGAGACGATTCCACTTGAGTGTAGACGACAGAGTGTTATCGCAGATTAGAGCCTTCTTCCTTTTTCACTGTAAATGTTAGTAGCAATGTGTGAAAGAGAAACCATGTACCTGTCCTTATTAACACAGAACCAATCAGCCGTAGCCTATAACACATTGGATACGCTTTATCACGTGCAGTTGTTTATGTGACAGTCGTGTCACAGCTGTCAAATACAGGCCATGTAAAACCCCGACAAGATGGGAACGCAGGCGGCATGTTGCCTCAAACCAGATTGCTTTGAGGAGGTAGTAGGTGACATGTATATCCTTAATTTATGGGTGAAATGTGTCTGTGTGTGTTCATACCTATCCTGCTGAGAGACTGTCAGTGTAGGGAGTCTTGCACTGTACAAGAGCAGTGTGTGGCGCTACTTTTCCAAAGGCTTAGTTTCCAAAGAGGACTTTCTTTAGGCAGTCTTTGAGACAGGGTGGGGCAGTAGACCAGACTTCCAATGTTCATCTTGGTTTGCCAATTTTTGTTCAATGCTATTTTATTTATGCAAATTCTGTCATCTTCTGGTTGGTGTTATGTCATAAACAAATAGTATGATTACATGCACAATAATGTTATATCTTGGTTGTAATGATTTACTACTGTATAGTTTTCCTTATCCAATTTACTCATCATTGGTGCCTTAAGCCTTTAAGTTATTTCTATATTAAGGTACCTGATATTTGACATTATTTAGTAATTTTTGGAATTTATTTCTGTTTAAGGTCTACACTTAGAGTAGTACACATTACAATAAATAAAGCGGGCAGATTTAATCAACCTTGAGTTATTAATATATTTGCATCAATACATGTTTATGGTCTATAGATCATTCTAACTTGTATCCATGTTGTAGGGTCAAGCCAATAACTACTACATGACTTGGTTTATAGATACACCTGGTTACAAACAACAATGACAATGATCCAATTCAGATTTGGATCATTGTCATAATACAAAGTTTTAAATGAAAATAAGTAGCTTTATCTGGTAACTCATGTTACAGATTGATACAATGATTCAGATGCCTGTTGATTTTCTCAATTAAAGTCTGACTTTAGACTCAGTTATTTCCATTCGATGCATGCATTGACAGAATGCTCAAAAATATATAATAAATAAAGATAATTGACAAAACATGTACTTAGAAGTAGGAGTATAGGACTCTAGGTAATGCAGATGTCCATACAAGTATTGTCAAATCCTACCAACATGTGTACTAGTACATCAAGGTTCTACTCATGTGTGCACTTGCATGAATCCCTATGCAGTTACATGCCTACACATTTACTCTTGCATCCCCTGCTGCTACTGCCTTTTATAAGATGGAGATGCCTAAGCAGAGTAGTTAATGTGATGCAAAGTCATGTTCCTGAGACCTTTTTGACTTTGTTAATGGCTGCTCATCCTTATTTATACACCGCTGTCCCGCTGGCAGCACCTGCCCATGTCCATGCACCACGTCAGTCTAATAAGGCACGCACAAACAGCCCACTATTATTCAGCACTACATGCAAGCATGTTCTTGATTTATATTCACATCCACACTCAGGCCCAAAGGCTCTTTATATAATGTTGGTCAAACTGGCCGGCAGCTTGAACCATTGGTTAAGAAGTCAAGTAGTACAAGATCTGGGAGCTAGCACAAAAATATTCTTAAAGGGGCTTTTTCTTTTACACCCAATTGTTCTTATTTCTACAGCTGACAACATAAGAAACAGTAATAACTTGGGCTAGGAGAGGGAGAGTTCCATTTGTAGGAAATTATTAGCAGATTAAGTACAAAACTAAAGTAATTGTATTTTATAAATTCTAGTTGCAAATCAGAAGCAATTTTTTTTTATTAAAGGCTTTTCCCTTTCCCAAACCTCTGTTCTTCTCTGCGTTAAAAAGCATCAAAAACATAATGTAACACTCAAACCCTTAATTGAAACAAATTAAGTGGTAATTTCGGTTGTTTTTAGGGAAAATTCCATTCACTTTCAGTAATAACATGTATCTTCTTCTGCCCCTTCAGGGAACACTTTGATCATGTAAGCCAAGAGACAGAATTGCCGTCTCCAGCAGGATGAAATCACAATAGCAGCTCCGGCACACTAATTTGATATGTTCCCTGTCCAAGGCAGAAGATTTAAACCTGGAATTTTTAAAGCAAAAATGTTTTAGACTGTCCGTAAATTAAATCTGAAGTGTGAAGGCGTTTTAGTTTTACAGGTGTTTCATTTCAAATCATTGCAACCCACTTTAAGGTTTCAAGGTACTGATAGAAAGCCGACAGAATTGAAAGGCTCAGGGCAATACAATACTTGCTAAGTTTAGGATGAAACAGTTTCCCTGAGGCAATAATGCTTTTTGATGAAGAAATAAAATCACATAGCATAATTATGTGGGTAGCAGGGGTGGAAACACTCAGACCTGCTCTCAAAATATCTCTTTCATATTCCCACTTAGATGTATATACCAGGAAATGTTTACTATTGCCAAGCTACTTGAGCTACTTAGGAAAATCAAAAACCACGCTTCATCATATTGGCCAATCAAAGACTGATATAACATCTTCAAACATTGTATCCTTATCGTGTTCCCGTCACACACACCAGTATAACTACTTATTTAAGCACCACTAATATCATATCCAACCCCCCGTCATAACTATGGGCTCCCATGCCACCACTGGTTCCAATAGACCCCTAATGGCTGAGTGAATAGGGAATACTGAGAGGCCGTGGATGTGTGTAAGCGAAGGGAGGATTATCCATTCGGACCGGCTTGGAGTTGGTTGGAGCCGCTCACAGGGTCATGTACTTATAATGTCGTGAGCTCTCTGGCTGACGGTGCTTTAATAAGCTGCAGGCTGACACTTAGACTGAGGCAGAGGAACTCCAGGACTCTCTTTGGGAAAGACACCTCTCTCTCCTGACTGTGGTGAAATAATACGATTTTAATTGAGCCGTCAAGATTCATGCAGCTGAGTTTGAGTGATCCGGAGCTCTGTGCAGAGTAATAATATATAATAATAATAATAATAATAATAATAATAATAATAATAATAATAATAATAATAATAATAATAATAATAATAGACATGCAATGGAGTAGTTACACATAACAATCTTAGGATTCTGAGTAAAATTTCTGTCAACTCTGTCATTGAGGTCTTTGAGTTAAAGAAAAGCGCTATATAAATATAATTTATTATTATTATTATTATTATAAATCTTCAACTAGTTTACTTCAGTAGTGAGATTTTAGTGTTCAACAGTGATCATAGCCTCAAGCAAAACTAATCCCAGGATGGGGGTATAAAACAAATATGAAATCTACATTCAAGTCACCTGAAAGTATCAGAAAGCCTTTAATACTCGAGTGAGGGCAATAAGAATGCAGGAGAACTATTAAAGTCGCTGCGAGGAACATGAAGAGAAATGGAACAAATCAAACGGAGGCTTTCCTTAATTGCATGCGGAGAAGCTGCAGGGACTGTAAATCCTACGAGGGAATCACCTGACTGTATGCACCTCATGTGCTGGACGTGTTTAATATCCTGTCCTGAATAGAGACTATTTGAATGATCTGAGGTTCATCGATAACTGCTCTTATTCATCAGACATTTACAGCCTATTTCCTTTCGGGATTGTTATCACGGAGGCTCTCGCTAAAGGCCATCCCTCAGACTGAATCTCCTGTACATGAAAGATTTTTACATGAAAATGCAAGTGCTACTGCATCAAATGTTAAAACATGCTGGTAAGCAGTCTGATATGTTGGGTCTCCAGGCGAGTGTTGTCCTAAGACTTCCTGTCCTTCCACGCGCAGTGACCTAATGGTCTGCACAGCTGGAACTGGAGCATGGCGTGCCTTTCCTTACCTCCTTTTTGAAAAAGTTCCCTATGCACGCCACTCTAGAATTGATTCACTTCCGCTGGCTGCTGCCTTTTTATCTGCCTCCAGATTAACAACTGTTGCAGCAGTGGCCAGTGGAGCTCGGAAATAAATGACCCCCGTTTAAGATTATCATCATATCCTCATCCTATCAGCCTTCAGTGCATTGACTGAGCTGCTCGCCATGTAAAAGAATGCCACTGCCTGTCCCCGATTAGAGCCCTATCGCACTGTGTTTCTATTGCAGGGTAATACAATTTAATATACCTGGCTGTCACTCACAGGATACATCCTGCTAAAAGAATATGGAACTGGCAGTTTAAGGCAGAGAGATAAGCAAGCTGTAATATTGCCAGTGTGGACCCTTTTAGTAGCAGGTGCTTGAATATTTGTGGCAAAAACCTGTCCATTTATATTTCCAGCATCATACATAATCTAACTGGACGGTAGAAGTTGGAAAATGACAGTAGACATGTCAAAGTCACCTGTGTGTCAATGGCCCTGCTCACAGCTGTTTTGATTGGCAAAGGTCAGTCGATGAATGTGATTGGTTAACCTTGAGTCAGTTAAAACTGGATGGAGCTATGATGGGAATCACTTGATTTCACCAAATTCCAACCAGCTAATAGTAATCAGTGCGCTTAAATGCATTTAAGTAAATAGGCCACGTTCCAGAAATGTGGTTTCCGTAATCAGGGTAAGGGATTAGAGAAACCTAAATAGTACACCTGAATTCCTCCTGGAAAACGCTGATTTCCTGCTCATTTACACTGGGTTAGAAGGTTTCTAACTGGCTTTTAACATGTTCGCAGAACAAAGACATACGCCAGAGGAACGTGTGGATGAAAGAACAACATAGATCAACTTTGGTCAAAACATTGTCTAGGAAGTCTTTGAGGGAACTTTCATTTAAGTGTGTAGTTAGTGGTAACCCTTCATTTTATTTCAGTGACCTTTGCAATAGTTTTTTTCTGCATTTCTTTCCGCACTAAGGAATACACTATGTTGAATAATGCAGTTATTTCGCATAATATGGCTGACCTTTAAGTTGCCTTATTAAGTGCTCCTTGTGCATTTTGCCCTCTAGATATACCAATTAAGACTGAGATACCATTACGTTACTATAACTTATGTAATGTAGCAAGAGTCTCTAAAGAGTCCAACGTTTTCTCTCACAGTAAAGTAATGTGAGTTGTTATTTCCCTCCTGCTAACTCTCATAATGTTTTGTTCAAAACACCTTTTCATATGTTCATGGTTCAAAGGTTGCCAATGGCATTCTCATTCAAGTGAAAGCAGCAAGTCAATTTATTTCCATCTTTTAATCTCCCAGAGATGTTGTCAATGTAGGATACACGAACATCTTCTGTCAAGGTGTTAAACCAAAAGTCATTTTATTTTTTACAGCAAATGCTCACCGCTGTAGGCTTACAAGGTGGCTGCAGAAAGTTGGCAGTTTAATTCGTCTTAGAGAACAGCGGCTGTGGTCAGCTTGAATGCATGTCAGCTAGAAACTGTTACAGCTGCATTTAAAGCTTACAGGGGGTGGCTATCAGAATAAGACGAGAAGAAGGTAACTAAACCACAAAAACTCATTTGGAGAAAGAGTATTGTGAAAGCCTGAAACCTAGGAAACAATAAATATTAAATTAATGAAGAAATCCTATTTTTGGTTTTAGTTCAAGTTAAATTCCCCGACAGTAAACAATGGCTTTCGCCCAATTGAATAGCCTACCAACTGAGCCAAGCTGGTTGGGGATGACTGTACAGTAATTACTGGTAGCCTTAATTTGCCTGATAAAATAAGTGAAACGATTTAAACACCCCAGTGGAGCATCTAATGCAAAGAGCAATTTACCTCTCCTGTTTGCACAACTCATGCAGAAACATCTGGTGATCAAAATAATCTATATGCTGTCAACACAAATGGCCAATTAGCTATGATATACCACCTACTCCCAAAATATCATTTTAGCCTTTGACATAAAACTAACAAATCAACCTTGGTGATGATTTTTAACTCTGAGTTGATACATACATTGAAATACGAAAATAATGCTCCTTAGCATTTGACTGCCATTTTCCAATAATGAAGCAAAGGTAACAAGCGGAACCCCAAAGCATTTAAGCATAAGTATTTCTGGTCGTTTATAGATTCTCCACTTCTCCCATAACTTCATGCTCTTTCCAACAGGGTCATATGGGGCAAACACAATCAATCTCAAAGCAATATTAATTGAATATAAGCTATAATGATAAGTATCTGACTCGTAGCCTTGAACATTTTACCTGCAAGGGACTTACTTTATACAATAGACATTTGAAGGCATTCAAAGAATGAACAGATGAAAGGTGGATGTAATGATACCAATGATCTATAGGAAAACCAAATGTATTTACTCAGTAAAACCGACACATCATTTACATTTGCACAACACAATAAGAATAAAAGATGGAGAACATAACACTCCCAGTGCTCTCCAAATGCAAAAATAAGAAAAAAGGTATTTGCTTGCTTGCCATGCAGGTCATTGCCACAGACACACCGTTTGTTAAAGACACACTCCCCATGGGCAGCACACTATGCACGGCCAACAGCAATCTTCCTGAATTCAGATTAGAGTAGAACAAAGAACTGTAAGCTGGCATTGTGCTTTGTAAATAAGGCTGTTTTTTTGGCAGACATCCAAAAAAATGTTTTAGGGAATTGTATCTCACATTTGTGGGTGATCATGTGCTCACTGTTGTGATACTATAGTGTATAGTAACAGCTTGATATGTATAGTATCAGTTATTAAAGCTGCATGCATCAAATCGTATAAAAGTGAATACATTCTTTGTCCACTAGGGGCACTATTGCAATTGTTTAATGAGGGGTCCCCATTTGGCATGTTGCACGTCGAGGACACACAGACACATAGGTGATGTGCTGATTTCACACTTTCAAGGTTCAAGGTTCAAGGCTTTTATTAGTCATACACAGGCCCGTACCCAGGATTTCGTAAATACCGAGGTCGAAAACCTGCTAGGGGAGCTCGCAAGCATTTTACTCTGGGCTCAGCAGGTGAGAAACTAAAGAGGGGCTTCCACATGTGGCAGACCAGGTGTTGGTGCTGCCGGATTTTGGATTGGAGACTTACTTTGGTTGCTTAAATGACTGTCAGTTGTCAGGTATATACTTACTGATACACTGTACCGCCGTTTAAATTGTATTACTGAAGCAACAGATGGACTTTATCTTTTTAGGTCATTCACTTTTCCATGATCTCAGTTTGGACTAGACTAACTGACACCTCTGTAATGTTTTGATTGAATATAAAATGCTAGAAATGCAGTTTAATACAGCATTCTAGAAAAGATAAGATTAGAAGTTAATATAAGGCAATTCTAAAAGCTGTTTAACATTTCAAGGGACGCTCACATCCATCAACACAAGCATTTAACAGCGCTTCAATATATTGTCCCGAAAGCTATTTGGTTTCACCTGTTTCTGCATGGTGACCGTCAGTCACACACACAGATCTCTTTACAGCTCACTTCACATTTTATCTGATAGCGGGAACATAAACCAGAGCGCTACACTTGCTCTGTTTGCTACGAATGCTGAGGCAAAGGGACAGGAAATCATTGCCATCAAAACAAGTCTGGCAAAGGTCAGTCAAATCAGGGAAATTAAATTAGTCACCTTGAAGAAAAGCAGAGACCATGCTACAGATGTAGAGGATAGGAAAGGAAGCTGTGACACCCGGTAAACTCTATATGATGGAATAGGTGTGTGTGTGTGTGTGTGTGTGTGTGTGTGTGTGTGTGTGTGTGTGTGTGTGTGTGTGTGTGTGTGTGTGTGTGTGTGTGTGTGTGTGTGTGTGTGTGTGTGTGTGTGTGTGTGTGTGTGTGTGTGTGTGTGTGTGTGTGTGTGTGTGTGTGTGTGTGTGTGTGTGTACTAGCTAATTAAGATGTGTAATTGGGCCATTCCAGTTTCTTAATTAACATGACAATAAAAGGGATTTAAATGATTAAATACGGTTGATAAGCCTGCCTTTGGAAGTAGAAAACAACACAATCAACATTTTGGTTGCATTACAATCATCACTATTTAGCCATGCAGTATTTACTAAAGCTTTATTTTTGGTAAATGCATGAACCTTTTTCATCAAAGCACTTTTTTTATTCCAAAGAGAAAGTAATAATAAGGAGTTTGGTGCTGAGGGCTGACAAAACTAACATGGGGAATATCTTTCAATAGCAGTTTAATATACAGACAAAAGTTTGAAATGTCATCTTCCAGAAAGGTCTTGTCCATACTATCAGAGGGAAAAATGAGGAAAAAGTTGGAATAGGTCGCAACTGTCACATTGCTGCTGTTGAGCTGTTTTTTTTTTTAGAAAGAGGATTCGTTAGACGTGACATTAATTTAGTCGTTAGCGAGGTCTCATTATGTCTGATGCAAAAAATGATCTTTTATGAATAGTTATGCAGTGTTTCTGTGGTAAATACAATAGAGCAGTGGTTCCCAAAGTGTGGGGCGTGCCCCCCCTGGGGGGCGCAGAGGCATGACAGGGGGGGCGCGAGAGACCAGGAGGAAAAATGGTTATTAAAAACCAAAAATAAATAAATCATAATTTGTAAAATTATTGATTTGAAAATAATATGATACAGTACTATTACGTCTGGGTCTCTGTGTTTCATTCAAGCTTGGCTCTGTGTGTGTGTGTGGAAGAGAGAGAGAGAGAGAGAGAGAGAGAGAGAGAGAGAGAGAGAGAGAGAGAGAGAGAGAGAGAGAGAGAGAGAGAGAGAGAGAGAGAGAGAGAGAGAGAGAGAGAGAGAGAGAGAGAGAGAGAGAGAGAGAGAGAGAGAGAGAGAGAGAGAGAGAGAGAGAGAGAGAGAGAGAGAGAGAGAGAGAGAGAGAGAGAGAGAGAGATTTCAACAACAAAGTGGAGGAGAGTCCTCTCCTGTCAGACTGAGAGGCTCAGTGAACTAATGGACTCTCTCAGTGTTTAGATAGTTAACTTTAGTCTAAGGTATCTCAGTGGATCTCAAACGTTTTGGTCACCATTAATGTAAACAATTATTTCCGAGGCACACGTTTATATGAACATTATAGTTATACAAAATAAGAGAATAAATGAAAAACATGTATGAAATGCCTGGAAACAAACATGTACATTTTTCTTAAAAACTAAGAGAACCTTCCGCTTGCTTCATGTCAACATGTTTCTACTTTTTCCACTTCCTGCTCCATGGCATCACTCTGTTTGATTTGAAGAGCCAGAGGAAGGCTGCAATAAAAGCAATAAGCTTTGTCAACAAGTCCGGCACTAAAAGCTACAACTGTCTTCACAAGCTACACCTGATGGTGTTGCTGTAGTGAAGCACAGCACACACCCAGCTTTCAGTGGATAGGCACTAACTGACCTACATTAGGAAACTATTATTCAAGCCGTAATAATTGATTTCTGGCTGCTTGGGGGCAGTGCTAAAAGCTGTAAACAAAACACCAATATATTATCACTTCATAAAGTGGTCATTTTATTAGAGCCACCTTTGAGCTGCTTGCAGAAAAATGACCCTGATATTGATTATTGCAGCTTCCAGACTTCAAGCCCAAACGCAATATTTAAGAACAAATGTTCTCCTTGTGACAAATTTGACAGGTTGTGTCCTGTTAATTATTGTAAATGTAGTCTTCATTAATCAACCAAGCAATGGATCTGATTGCAATAATAAGAGTAGTAGTAAAAGCTTTTAACAACTATTGTTTTTCACATATTGCCAAACATTTACTGAAATAACCTTCAATGCCTTCAAACAAACATGGAATATCACAGTTAATTACAATGACTTGCCTCGTCATGTTTACACCTGCACTTACTAATATTTTTGAAAGCAAAGACCCAACATGAGTTCTTATTGCAAAAACAAAGGTTCACTAAGAATGTGCTTGTCTGAATGTACAACCGTTCTTTGTAAAAGTAATGCTAAAAAAAACAAGGGATGCTCAAAGAGGCACATATTCCCAATGCTGTTAAAAAAAGAAGCTTGAGTGTATTTCTTATTGAGCGAGAAAGAACACAGAGAAAAAGAGGAGGGCGATTATTTACAGCTTATTAGCCAGATGCGGTGGAGCAATACTTAGCCCCATGCTGTGCAGCCTGCCATCTCCACTGCATCCAGGGACCTCACAGCGGAGTCCTGTCATCTACAGCACATTGCATGTCTGTGCACTTTCTTCAAGGCAATGTGGCAAACTCTTTACTGGCTCTCCAGGGATGGAGAATGACCAACTTTAACTAAATGTCCTGTGCAGTGGCCCAGAGTAGCCACTTAGGGATGCAGTGTAATGTTCCCTCTGGCATATACTGCCGTGCCAATTAGAGGTCAGAATAGAGGTAACTTGTGCAGAACGCCGCTTTATATGTTTTTGTTTTGGGATGAACACAAAGCAAAATGAAGAGTTATGGCTCAGTGGATTCCCAAATGCAACTTTTTAGAAAGCTCAAAGTGTAAGCAGCTTTTCCAACAGCTTTCTTTTAGAAGCAGCTACATCACACACAGTAGTTATTTTTTTATCAGGCAGGTACACACAATTAGAATCATAACAATTGCACTTCATGTTCAAATCATGCCTCGAAAAATAACAATGCATTTTTTATTTGGCTTCAACCAAACAGATGGCTGCTGCTGCTGTGAGGTGCTCTATGTGAAAAAAAGTGTGTTTTGGGGGTGGACAGTAGCACTTTGTTTACTCTGTCCTCTGAGGACACTGGCTATATTTGCCTGCGGCCCACATAGTCAACATAGCAAGTTCAAATAAGGACATAGAGAAAACACCCAAGGCAAGACTGTGCATTTTACTTTGGGAACTTTATGTAACAATACAGTCAAATGTCACTGAAAACACTTTAACTTCACTACAATTAGACTTCTGAGGGTTGTAACACGGTAACAGTGGGGAAAGGGTCCAGGTGGGAAAGGTCATATTTCAACGTTTTTTGTAACCAATTAACACATTTTTTTTCAATCAACAACTACAACCACATATTTAAGAGTTTTAGAGATTGCACATTCAAGTCCTTGGTCTTGACTGAATTGAAGCACAATTTAAACAGAACGCCACACTCTCAGCCACATATACCTGTTGCTATACAAAATCCGCTAATCCGCCATTTATTTCCATCATATCTGAATCATGTGGCTGAACATGGCACACAATCGTTTTATCTGTCCACTTAGGGTCTTTAATTTCACAATTCCATTTCAACTGGCGGAGGTTGTGGACGGATCAATGTGTGCAATAAGACACAGAGAGCATCACAATTAGCAGTTGTGCTAATGTGCTCGAATGGATTTTCTGATTAGGTTGGGGGAAAGCAATACTGCAGAGCTAAATCTCTCACCACCTGTCCTCAGTCAGCGTCTCCATGACAGTACAGTCGGAGAAGACTCCCTACAGTCGAATAACCCTCAGCAACATTTGATTCTCCTCATGCCGAGCCGCTACAGCAGGATAGTTTTTTGTTGTTGTGCCCAGAAACAATAATTTATACATCACTTCCTGTATTCCTTTTATCAATATAGCTTTTTAAGACCTGTTGATAGTTTATTGTGATGTCAACAGTTGCTTATTATTATTTAGCGTTGAATACATTAAAGTCTAGCATTGAGGTTATTTGTATGCATTAGCAGCTCCATAAGGCAGTGGGAGGCAGGTTTTATTCAAACCAACATGTAAGCTATTCTCTAACCCTGTCCTTTAAAGTGTATTCAAGTGTCTCTGTGGGAATGTGTCTGTGTCTATCTGTTCAGATAAACCCTCCACTGACACGCACTAACTAACACTACAGGTTTTCCCTTCCCCTGTCTTGCCTTCTGCGGGAGACGCACGGAACCTTAACAGAAAGTGAATACTGCCTTTCTGTCCTCCTGAAAGAGCATCGATTTTTACTTTGCAGCACCCAAGGTCAGTGCGAAGAGCAAGCCGGGAGGATCTTATCACCTCACAAGTACAGGCCTCTCTCTATTTATCGAAGGGAAAATAAACACAAATGGAGTTGAGAACACAGCTGTCTGACTCATCATGACCTTGCATATTGGCAAGCAACAAATGTTTAAACTGTGAGGCGTTTTGGATTCAAAGAAACAGAACAATGTGTTATGATGTTACATATACTGGATTGGCTTTTTAAGGCTGTAAGCTGAGCCTTTTCCATCCCTGTTTATCTACTCTCCCTCATTCAAAATGTGTCTCCTAACCTCAGACGAAGCCTTTCCTTTGCTGTTTGTGATATCATACTTAAGGAACACACAATGTCTCAGAGGAAGTAAACAAGTAATTGGCCTAATCATGGCAGGTGACAGCATTTCCAAATGAATTATTTCCCAATGAATGACTTTACCTTGCCCCAAAGAGCTTGAGTAGAATTCAAACGGACAGCAGAACACAGGAGGTAACGTTCCCATCCAAGAGGGAATGAAGACAATGCAAATGTCCTCAACCCAAACATTACTCATTACATGACCGTGTTGTTATGGAATCCGCCTGACACACGTATGTAATGAATCTCATATTGAAAACCACTTTTTTGAATAATTATATTGGTTACAGTTGTGGGAGATTGACTTTTGGTAGTCCAATTAACAAATGAATAACATCCTCATGATGGATTTCACAAAACATTACAGTTTAAGTTGTATTTTCCCAATTATAGTGAATATAATGATTTGCATCAGATTGTCAATGATGCACACAAAACACACTACATTGTTTTTGTTATAATTGAATGAATGCCTAATCACATTTGATACAACTTCATTTGGCTCTTAAGGCTATTTAAGGCTCCTTTTGCTATCCCCAGAGCTAGAGACAAAGTGCTCTTACGATTCCTTCCTCCTTCATAAGAAAGTGTGATAGCAGCAAGAGGCATCACCCAAAATGTCACCCTCTTTGGCCAAATGGATTGATCCTCCCATGGCAAACACAGCATGCATTTGCATGAACTTGACTGAATTTCAACACATCTCTTGCCCTTTGCCTCATGCTGCGTGCTTGCCTTGCACCACAAGTGAATAACAGGCTTCTCATAGAAAAAGAACGCAGACAGAATCAATATCCTAGAGGTCTGCGGTTGGTGTGGCTCGCTGGGGATCCATAGTTCTCGTCCTGGTGTTAAAGTAAAAGTAGAAGAAGAGTCAAAGTCTCACGTTCACAACAGGATTATCAGGTAACCCTGCCCTGAACCGAGCACAACTGGTTCCTGAGCACCAAGTCCCAGACGCTAACTAAAGACCTGTGTCTGCATATATTAGTTCCAACAGGTTTTAATATATCCATTATTAGGAAGTTACTGTAGAGTGCTGGTTCAAATTGTAAAAATATGCAGAATTTGCTTGAACAAAATAAATGCACTTCTTCTTACATTTGCCGTTAGAAATACTTCTGCTGTAGATGTGTGTGTGTGTGTGTGTGTGTGTGTGTGTGTGTGTGTGTGTGTGTGTGTGTGTGTGTGTGTGTGTGTGTGTGTGTGTGTGTGTGTGTGTGTGTGTGTGTGTGTGTGTGTGTGTGTGTGTGTGTGTGTGTGTGTGTGTGTGTGTGTGTGTGTGTGTGTGTGTGTGTGTGTGTGTGTGTGTGTGTGTGTGTGTGTGTGTGTGTGTGTGTGTGTGTGTGTGCGTACTACATGTTGGCTGATAGTAAAATAAAGTAAAGACAATGTCAATTCAACCTGTTTAGACCTGTTTTAAATGGACCTTTCTTTTTGGAGGCTAAAATACATTTTGCTTCCGCTGTCAACAGTAGTACATTTCTTTGCTTTCATGTTTGGGATTTTCTTTTGTTTCAACGCTACTTGAAACAATCTGAACAATCCCTTTATTTGTACCCACAAGAGAGGGACTGATCATGTATTTCTCATAAAGAAAGCAAATCAAAATGTTTTCCAATATGTCACAATACTCCCCCAAGGACATACAGTGTGTGTCTTAAATACCTTTATTATCATTGGTTGATAAATACATATATATTTTACTTAACAATGGCGATTAAATTCATTGTTTTATGTCTGTAGCATATCAGGATTCTGCAGATATCTGCAGAATCCTGATGGGACTATTACAGTATCTCCAGTATCTATTTATGTACTTATCAAATAACCCCCATTAACAAACAGACAATATTTCCCTTTTACAAATTGCGCAGTGGAATTTCATGGAGTCAGCATAACACCCACCCCATGCTGTCATAACTGCTGTCACATGCCGGTTGTTCTTAGTAATTTAATCTAATTGCAGTGTATTGCAACTGATACTGGTGGCATGAAGGAAGTGAGTCTGCAGGGGGAGGGATGTAATTAATGAATTGATCACCGGGGCTGTGGATTGACAGGCCAAGATCCTTTAAAGTGATTGGTTGGGGAATTGAAACACACACACACACACACACACACACACACACACACACACACACACACACACACACACACACACACAGTGAAGGAAAACGCCTGGGGCAGGAAATTTGGCTCTGGCCGTTGTTATAACTTTTCCACTGATAAGTCCTGGCACACACTGTGTCCGTATAGGGAGATGTCAAAGCATGAACGTAGATAACACACACTTGGAAAAAGCATCCAGATGGATCCATGTGAAACTGTCTCTTGGTTAGATGATTTATATTTGCTGCAAGAAACGGGCGGTGAATAAGAGATTGAATGTGTGTTATGACACACAAGCATTTCTCTTTCTGTGGGAGTGAGATATCAAAGTAGCACGGTATTGATCCCCGGGAACAATCAATATGAAGCCATCACACCTTTGTATTTGCTGCTCAGGAGGCCGTCTTCCCCTGAAATGTGTGATCATGACACCAAGGCTGTGTGTGTTAAGGCCTCCGCACGCTTCTTTGTCCAGGTTGCATGCGTGTATGCATATCTAAGCAGGCCAGGTTATTGTTTGTGTGTTTGCTGCAGCAGCTGACAGGTCCAGTAATACTGACAGGACACAGGCAGTTCCCATGAGGCCTTGCATGCTGACAGCAGCTGGCCAAGAAGAAGAGCAGCTGCTGACGGGCTTCTAGTACAAAGAGCCCACACTGCGAGTCCCCATATTCTCTCCCCTCTTTAAACATCTCTTCACTTACTGTGTTGTTTTATTACTGATATAGCTTCCCACTTTGTCCCCCTCTCTCTTCACAATATGAAAGCGCTTTATCCATTTAAGGCACACACCATGAATTCTCCACTTTGAAGGAGGAGGGAGATACAAAAAGAAAAGAAAGCTGGTTATGGATTTTTCCATGACACCCCCTCATTGTCCAAAGCGATTGGGATTCCACCCGCCCCGCCATGCTTGACCGACCCCTGCCTGCATCCACCACGCCTCCCGCCCTCAGTATTATCTGTCAACATGTTTTAGGCACAAAAAGGGCACACATTCATTAAGGACGCTCCAGCACTCCTCTGACCTGCTCATATTCCCACCAGTTTTTCATGAAGTTCTGATTTAGATGTGCAAACAGAAATTGGCCATGTTTAATTAAGGAGGATGAGCTGTGCAAATATGTGGCTTTCTTTCCCTTCCACTCATTTGAGATTGGGGACCTATTGAGATGTTATAGGCAGTATTTGGGAGTAGATGGTAGTATGAGGTAAGGAGATATTTTAAACATGTGCGAATCATAGAGGTGCGAATGCATATGTGTCCACTTTTGGTTTTTCCCTAAAGTATACTGGTATATTATATACGGATGCCAACGCAGGAAGTTGCGTGGCATTTATGTAGTGAGGAGGAACATTTAGTGTGTGCTTTGCTGTGTAATAAGTTTAACTCATGTGCAGCGGGCAGAATTCACTTCCCAATCACAGACCATCAATTTACATTCCCATTTCCAAGTGTTTTATCTTTATATGCCATAACAAGATTTTTTCCTCACCTGGGGCCTCATTTATAAAGCCTTGCTTAGGATTGACGTGGGAAGGTTGCTTACGTAGGACAAAGCAAATAAATACGCAGACATTTTCCGATTCATAAAAGACTGCGTACCGGCGCAGGACTTGCGTACGGCGCATCCTACGCCGGGTTCCCTTTTATAAATCACAATCAACTCAAAATACGGTGCAGCTTTTGCGGGCTTCACGTAACGCCCATATTTGCCTATAAATAGTCAAAGAAACGCCCATTCATTCATTCATTCATTCATTTTGACTGGCTGCATGAAAAAGATCGCAGGAAATGACGACAGAACAGCTAAAAAAGACATCTCACACTGTGTCAGATTTTGGTTATTTTGGGGAGGTCGAGTTATGTTTGTGTGCACTGAGGACTCTCAAACAGGCGCTTGTTAAATCATTTTAAGATGAATTCTTCATATATGATAAATGAGAGGTAACATTTTATTGATGGTATTATTTTCACATATTTCTCTCCATTCTTCCTTCTGCCAACGGTGTCACAGTTTCTCGTCTCTCCCGTTGTTGTGCTTAGTGTGTACGCATGGGTTAGAGTTTGCGTGGAGGACCGCACATTTTCCCGTCAAGTTTCTTTTTTATAAATCGCAAACATTGCGTAGAAACTGGCGTACGCCATCTTTTGAGCGTATACATGCACCGTTTATAAATGAGGCCCCTGCACCTTACCCTACTTGTGCTGGTACTGTCCATACATGACAATGTTACTCAGAATCCCACCTAAACTGGGCACTTTGCACCAAAAATAAACTCTTGCTAATTACTTACAAATTCACCTTCACTATCTTTCTCATAATCAGAGTATGAGCATACCTGGTTATTGAAACCCAGCTGAGATGCACGTGTTGCAACTCGTTGGACAGCAGACTTTTCTCTGCATGAAAACAGATGCACTAACATTTACTTACTTTAAGGGTAAGGCTAACCCGTGCCAGGCATCTCAAAGGGAGTGGGGGGGTGCGGGGGTGGGGGGGTTGGCTGAGTCTGAGCCTGGCAGCGGTTCTACCTGAGGCTTCAGAGCAGGAGAGGATAACATGGCCAACAGCTGCTTGTCTGTCTGTCTACTGGCTAAATAAAACATGTTTTGCCAAATGCAAACAGTCACAATCCACTGTCTGTATTTCACGCCTCAGTAATCTATGCTATTGTGCATTTCCATTCCTCCTTTGCACTTAGTCCAATTTAGCTTTTGACCATTTGGTTGTGGGTGTTCAGCTTTTGATATTTGGCTCACTCTAGGATTAAACGACTTCTTTAGATAATGTTTGGTGTTATTGTGTTTCTAGTTTAACATAAATCAAATATATTCAGATGGGATGGTGGAGCTTTGAGTATCGGGTCAGTGTCGACTACAAAGGTATGGCTCATTTGCTTTTGATGATTGCTTATGTGGTTACTTAGGCTGAAACAAATCAGTTCATGCAGAATCACTTCCCTGCTTTATTCTCTATAATTTTGAAAAGACTGAATTATTAAATGCACATATTTCCCAGGAGTTCCGGTGCTTGAAAGGCAGAATTGGATCCAAATTTAGAAGTATGCTAATATGAATACATGCACATATATACACCTACCCACACACATATTTGCTTCCAACTTTTCCTCTTAATGCTATTTTTTTCACATTTCCTGCATCACACTGTGCTGTCTTCTTGCTTTAAAAGAAAAAAATATCGAGCACCTTGCTGTATTTCCCCTCTAAAAGTCCTGCTTCCTTCTTTCTCTTTTTTTTTTTTCATCTTTTTGAAATGGGATACAGCTCCTGCTCATTTGTCCGCTATCTTCTGCCAAAGATCTCTGAAACAGAGTGCAGAGGGTCCCATAGGACCGTCTAGAAGAGTGGAGAGCTGAGCCACAAGCTCTGTGTTCTGCCTGCCATAACTTTGGGGAAAGCTCCGAACGGTAATGGCCATGCTTTGTTGTGCAGCTTGTTAGGAGAAACTTTCGAGGAGTTACCACAGATGAGTTGACCCCATATTCATTATAGAGTTAAATGCTGCACAAACATTATTGACTTATATATCACAGATGTACTCAGGAATGGAAAGGCAACATGACAAGAAGATTACAAATAAATAATCTGATAAAGTGTCATGTGGTGCACAGTACAAATTCTTAAAGTTGCACCATTCAGTACCATGAACATGAAATCATTTTGAGTATTGACAAGCCCAAATGAAAGAGGTTACAACTCTTCTTTTTCAGAATGCGTGGGATGAAGAAGAGGTGGCTCCATTTTTCAAGGTATGTGAACGACTGCTTTATGATTTTACTTGTAGGCCATACATACACAAATTAAAACGCCTATAGCTCCTGAACTACCCTGACAGGGAGAAGGAAAATGTAAACACTTTTCAATGTTACTCAAAAAATTAACCAGGGTTTAGTAAAAATATAAAGTATCAAAGTATACCTTTGAAAATAATAAATAAAAGAAGAGGTCAATTAATTCTCAGGTGAATATAAGCAAGATAACTATGGTTATTCTACCATTACTTCCATCTGTCTGCTCCTCTGAGGAAGAAGCGCCTATCTGAAAAGTGTAATTAGTGCAAATAGTTTGCATAGCCACTGTAATATATTTTACCATTATAAATAATTAAGTGAGTTATTTATTTATAGTGAGTATATATAATAATTATGTTCTACTACTCACTACTACTAATACTAACTACTCACTATTATACCAAGTAGAAGCCCATCTCCCCCCTCACGGTGAATGCAGAAGTTCGACCACTGCGTCACTATTTTTTGGATTTGGGATTTGTAGTCTTTTTAAACATGTGTCTCTGCTGTTATGGGCGGCAGGAAACTACAACTTCCAGATTTCCCAATGCGGAAGTATTGAAACAAAAAACACTGAGGTTGCTGCACAAGAACTGAGAAGATGTCTCATGTGGTAAAGAAACGAAAATTGGATAAAACCCGGCAGGACAGACTTTATTTTGACAGCTATACCGATGTGACTATCCACGAGGAAATGATTGCGGACCACGTCCGGACTAACACGTACCGAATGGCGATACTTAACAACAGTGAGTCCATACGGGGGAAAGTTGTGCTGGACGTGGGTGCAGGAACCGGCGTTTTAAGCATGTTCTGTGTTCAAGCCGGTGCTAGGAAAGTCTACGCCGTTGAAGCTTGTTCTATAGCCGAACAGGCTGTGAATATCGTGAAACAGAACAACATGGAGGACAACATTGAAGTGATTCGAGGCACAGTGGAGACGGTGGACCTACCGGAGAAGGTGGAGGTGATAGTGAGCGAGTGGATGGGGTATGCCCTCCTGCACGAATCCATGCTAAACTCGGTCCTCTACGCTCGCGACAAGTGGCTCAAGCCGGGCGGCATCATCCTGCCCCACAAAGCTGAGCTCTACATCGCCCCCGTCAGCGACCCGGTGGTGGAGGACCGCCTAAATTTCTGGTACACCGTCAAAGACCAGTACGGTGTCGACATGTCCTGCATGTCCGACTTTGCCAGGGGGTGTATCATGAATTCGGACATCACTGTGAACTCGGTTCACGGGGAGGACGTGCTCTCCCACCCGACCCGCTTCGCCGAGCTCGATTTACACACGGTGACCGTGGAGGAGCTGCGCTCCGTCAAGGGGAAGTTTAACTTCGAGTCTTTCGGCTCGGCTGCAGTGAACGCTTTCTGTGTTTTCTTCACGGTCACTTTCCCATGCCCGGACAAGCCACTGCCGCTTGTGCTCTCCACGTCCCCGTTCAAACCGGAGACGCACTGGAAGCAAGCGGTGCTGTACCTGGATGCCCCGGTGGATGTGGTGCAGGACACGGTGGTCACCGGGGAGATAAGCATGTTCCCCTCGGAGGAAAGCGCCAGACATATATGCATCCACGTGGACTACACCATAGGAGAGCAGAAAAGACAGTCCAAGACCTTCTCCATCCCTGACTGGAGCAGTGGAGCTCAGTCATAGGGCAGCATCACATCCTGTGTTACAGTTCAATCACCAGGCAGCAACACACTCAAAGGCCACAGTCCTTTATTAATATATGTCACTAATTCCCAAACCTTCCCAGAGTTATTGAATAAGTGGAGCTTTGTTGACCAGTGAGGTGAATCCACACCTAAAACTATAACTGATCGTGGAAAAATGACTATCTCTTCTGTTTACAACATTTATTACCCATATTTACCACTAAATTAAGATAATTCTGATCGTTGTAACAAACCTGTAATGTCTCCATTAATCATATGGTCTGTAAAAGGTCCTAATAAATAAGGAAAGAAAATGGGTTAACATCCCAACAAGTCAAAACCGTGTTGATTTACTTTAAAAATAAAAGCAAATCAATGTATCTCTAATTTTCATTGATTATTTTCAGTCTGGAAAAAAACATTAAAGCTATATTCGAGCATCACCAAATACTTAAAGTCTCCTGACAAATGTATAGTTAATAGTAGGGTGTAGCTCTGCAAAGCCAAGTGAGGCAGGCAGGTTTTACAAATTGTTGAATAAATGCAATGCCATGCTGCAGACATCTGATATTCTATTAAATGTAATCATGCATATTGTGGGGAACCTGATCAAAATGCTGCATTCAAATGAGGTTTAAACAGATATATTGACTTGGAGCAGCTGCAGGCAGGCAGAAGGTGTTTTACATTGGGCCGTATTCAGGTTTTAATAACAAACTAAACTTGCTGATTATTTTTGTTTCAAAACTAGCACACACTATCATGTGTTACCAGAAACAACTGACTTTATCCAAAGTTGTAATTCTACAGCAGCGTCGTGCAAAATTCCATTACAGTACACGTACAACAAAGCATTTTCTTTTCATGCCATGCTTTACTTGAGTTGTGACCGTGACGTTTTTATCAGTTACAATCAAGGATAACCCTTTTTAATGAAGGTTTAAAGTTTGATAGCCACCTTTTTAATCATTTGTCACTCATGAATCAAATAAAATTGTATCTGGTCACTGATCAGTCATTGATTCACTGACTAACTACTTTACAGTCAGTGTACAATTAGAGGGCTTGGACTTTGAAGGGTTTGCAGTGTGATTGGAGTTTGGTGAACTGACAACTGTGTTTCAAAGATAATTGTTTATCAGCTAAGTTCATTATTGAACAAATGGGAACTATACTAATAAATGGTTTGACTGTTACGTGTGTCATGAGTCCTAATTGAAAATATGTACTTATTAGTACATAGCGAATCCTGATCATGTGTCAACGTTACAACTATTTTTGAACAGCTACAATGTTTGAAAATACTGATATTGATTTTAAAAATAAGGATGTTGTGTTTTATTGAATTTAGAATGGCCAGTAACAACTTTATAGCAAAAAGAATATAAAAAACAATACCATCATAACAATAAATAACTTGTATAATGATGACATAACCTATAAACCAATAGCAATGTTAAAAAAAAATAAGAAAATATTTCAATACAAATATATAATTGAATAATGTATCTACATTTCTTTTGTAATCTGTCAATAAAATATGATAAGCATTTCCTTGATGACATTTACACAAACGATTGAACTGTATTTAGCCTTATTTGCAACACAAGATGTGTTACCAATAATGCCTTTACTTCTAAACCATACATTTATGCATATCTATTTTATTGAACAATCTTTATTTCTGAACACACATTATTTATATATTTTATTTATTTAGTGTAGCGTTGTCTCATTCCAAAGGTCAAAGGACAATGTGTTGAATTAACCTTTGTGTAACTCTGTGCAGTGTGCATTGAATTCAAGCCATATTATGTGAATAATTAACTCATCAAGAGCTATAGTGTCTACAAATCAAGCACATTGTCTGCCCGTTTGTATAAAGTAAATAATGGCTGGGTCACATTTTTAACTTCAAATGTCTACTTTGATTAAATTGATGATGACTAGCAAGAAAAAGGGCACACATCCAAAACAAAGAAAAAAATCTTATTAATTAGACATTAGTCCTAAGTGACATAACACTAATGGTGCTTTTCCACTGCAGCACGTACTGTAGCTGGGTAGCGGGCCGTGCCTAACCCGGACCGCTTTTTTTTGCTTTTCCACTAGGGGTAGTTCCAGCCCAGGGCTACTTTTTCACCTTTTTCTGGCCCTCCAAAATCGAGGTTCTTAGCGGGCCAACAACCGGGCTGAATATGCTAAACTAGTGACGTAAACACTCTCCACTGCTGAATGGTCTGAGAGAATCGCTGGCAAGGGGGCTATAACTAAAAAATGAACATATTTTACCTTGATTTAATTGTAATACACGTTTCAAAATGATGCCCAAGTAACAACATACTGATACCGGTTAGTAAAAACCATGAATGAATGCTTTGACAAGACGGCAGGCAAAAAGACTTTTAAAATACGTGTTTTCGGATCGATCAGGCTAAGCTAACGTTGTATATGCTCCAACCGTCCACACTCACAACAACGGCCTACAGACATAAATATTCTCCATATATATCAACAGTTTAGGTGAAAATGTGAATTAAATTACTTTACATTTTTATGCGGACGATACCGTTATGTACTGTGCATTACTATAGTTACTGCCCCAGCTACTTAACTGTAATGGAAACGCAGCATAAAGTGAGTCTGGCCTACCAAGGCCTAACCATACCGTACTAAGCCGTGCGAGGCCCAGCAGAAATAGCTTTCAAGATTCTTTAGGACCCAGACCTTCAGATGTCAGGGCTGAGAGATGTATCACAGCATTCTACGGTTTGAAACACATGTACACTCTTTCTTCAAAAGTCAAGCAGTCAAACGGACTAAAAGCCGGATCAGATCCTTGCTGTCAAATGCCAAACCAGGTCTTTAACTGGCTACATTGTGAAAGGTCTACAGTATGAGGTGGGCCTTTCAGTCTCTTTGTTGCCCTAGAACATCTTTTTTTTGTCAGGGCAAGACATAAATACATTCCATCGCTCTTCATTCAAATTCAATTCCACCACCTAGCTTAATGTGCACGCACAGTGGCTGAACATCTCATGCTAGATATGCCTGAAAAACATGTGTGTGGACTGCACAAAAGAAAGTGTGCAGAGAAAGAAAATGTCAAATGCAGCAAAGGCAACCTCTATTAAGCCCAGAATCACGCTCATGCATGCATGGCCACTCTTGGCTGCTAAATGCTAAACTAATTGTGATCCATTGCTGCCTAAAATGGTTTAGAAACCATTAGAAACAAGTGTTGAAACTTGAAATGGGATTATTCGTCTTGTATCGCACATCAATTTAGGAGACAATCAATAGACAATGTGCTTAATCTAACTGATTTCAAGAAAGCAGAGCTGGTGAGTGAGAGTCAGCAGTGGACTGGGGTCACTTACTATACGTGCAGTTGTCCTTACAACATGTGTTTCAACTCTTGGACTATGGAAGCCATGAGGAGTGTGTTGAATACAATGTGTTCTTTTAGATTTGTTAAACATAATCTGAGTAAGACAGAAAATATTAATTCGGCACATTACTCACGTTTTCACTCATAGACATTGTAGTTGTGCAGCTACTCCACTGTTGATTTGTATAAACCTTTATGCCCGGGGACCATTTGTTTTTCTTTATTAAAAAAGTAAACGGAAGAGCGTCTGAGAGGCTTTTTTTGCTTTTTTGTTGTGATCGCTAAATTCAACTTGTTTATAATATTATCATCATTCCTTCAACCGGATACTGTAGTGCTTCAATGCAAGTGTATTTTTTAGCATACGCGTGCTTTTGTTTTGAAATCACTTCCGTGAGTTTTGCCTCGCTCCAATGACCATTAGACTATTTAGTAAGGTAAAAGCCAAGAACGCCTCTTCCGTTTACTTTTTTAATAAAGAAAAACAAATGGTCTGAAGATACACGGATTGTCGGAACACCCAGGTTGTATTTATTGTTTGAGGCTAAGCATTATTCCCAAAAGTTCAGTTTTTGTTTCAGCCTTGCTCACCAAATAACTGGTTGCATTTCAGTCGGTGTTGTTCACGATCCCACTTTTCTTGATCTACTTCCTGAGTCGTCTTTTCTTCTGTTTAAATAGACATGTGTAGGCCTACTGAGGAAAGATAATTACTTGACACTTAGAAATGACTTTTAAATACTTGTAGGCAGCATTTTAAAACTGCTACAATGAAAAGTAAATCCGGAAAACAAACAGGTTAAAACACGCTGCAAAAGAGTTCAGGCAATATTCAGTTAAGATGCTTAAACAAACTGTAGAGTCCAATATTTAAAATACAATTAAAAGCAAACACACAGTGAAAGTCACTCAGCAGCAAAGTGCAAATATAAATATTTAAAACAGACCACAAGTGGTCACATAAATGGTGACTATAGTGAAGATCTCAGTCTATCACCTCAACATTCAATCCGATGTCCCTGTTAAAATCAAATAGTGCCCCTGTGACACAATGAATTATGTATTCCCAAAACGTAACTAGGAAGAATGTAAATCTCCTAATGTAATCTTGTGTGATTTGAGATAATTGGCCATTTAAATCCATCCTGGTGTTCCTGTTTATGTTTTCAGTGACCAGATTAACATATGACAACTCTCTACGGGTCACACTATGTGATCCTGAACTACACTCATCAAATCATTGAACGCGCTTCCACAGAGCTCATTTCTCGATCGTAGCTGAAACCTGACTGGACTCAGCGGCGTGCAGCATCTAATCATGGCCACTCATTCATCTTTGTATGCTAATGACACCATGAATAAGCCAATAGGATTCAATTCCCACCACCGGTTACAGTAAGCCATATTACTGTCAGCATTTCCTGTGAGGACAATTTGGGAATATATTATTGATAAAAGCTAATTTTGTCACCAACCGGCCCCTCGTGGCAGACCATTCGTCATTGTTACTGTTAGCAACAGGAAATGACCCCTGCGCCTGCTGCTAAACCCCAAAATAACTGTCCCACTACATGTTACCATATCTTTCCTCAACAGTCATAAAATAGTACACATATTCAAATGAGAGGAAGTGTTTATTCTAGCTCTGAGCTGCAAAAAACAGCCACTTCCTATCAAAAATGCATCCAGCTGAAAGCACTGAGTCGTGACTTCACGGACGGACACACACCGCACTACAAGCACAGATCTGGACGGCAACTGTTAAGAAAGTAAATCCCTAATCACTCGCAGGGGCACGTAAATCTGAACGGGATGCCCCCGATTCACAATCAGCCCGAGGCAGACGTCTCTCAGCCTGTGAGCAAAGTACAAATCCCGCAAAATGTGGGGCTACATTCTCCCCCCCCCCCCTCCTGCTCACCAACCTGCTAATCCTTTTTCAATCATGCACTTTTTGGATTATGCCTCTATGTAATTCTTCTCAGGTATTGTTTTATAATTTAATATGATATTTCAATGTGGGCGAGGTGGGTTATGGGTTTAGGGCACCGTGCAGGATTGGATAAGCAGCGCAGGTCTGCGGGCAGCAGATTGGAGCGGAGTGTTAGTGCCAGGCACAAAGCAGTGTGATAAACCTTTGACGCAATGTCCAAATGGAGCAGGTGCACAAAGGTGCTGAGACTGACCTGATTCACTCCTTCCAAAGACTCCCATAATGCATTGTGAACCCTGTATTCGTCCCGACTCTGACCAAGTGACTTGCCTCCTAAGAGAAGTTAGGATAATTGGATAGTCACACAGTTTATATAAGGAGTAAAAATGGCAGGTAAACATCTTTATTCACCTTTTCCATGTTATGAAAGTTTTGAAATGATGAGTAAATTAAACTACCTAGCAATATAGATCCATAAGCTAACATTTAATGCCCGAAAACTTCCTACACATGATGCATCAGTAGGGTAAAGGTATATGGATCAAATATACTTTCACTAATATCATGATAATAATGCCATGTAGTGAATATTTTAATTGTGATAACATTGATATGTATATATTTTGATAACAAAAGACCTGATCTGTGTGTCATGTTCTAATCCCGTCAATAGAATACATGAGAGATCGAGATACTTCATAACGTGGGTACCACAAACTCCTAAAATGGAGTAATGCCATTCTTATTGAATAATTCTTTAACATTGCATAAATTGCATAAATACTTTTTCATGGTAAATATCATAATTTGGCTCGACCATATGTCTCAGTAATAATACAGCTTAATATTTATAGAAAATAGATTCCCTTTAACACTTTTCTAAAAACAATTGAGTTATAGTCTGAATGCAACTTGTAATAGATTATTTCACATTGTTGTTGCCTGAACAGCTCCATGCACTCTCAGACTTAGGTGGATGACACAGCTCTGTCATACCACATAAAAGTGCATTGAGCACACTCTTATTTCTGTTTGAATATCCTGCCTTCTCTCCCACCATCCCACCATCCCACCCCCCCTTTCCTAACACACAACTCCTCCGGGTGAAGGCAACATTACCCTTCATTGAACAGGCGTACAAATCCAATACCTCTGTGCCTGGCGTCCGCCAGACAGGGATGTGCTAAGACAGCTTTACCCATCAATTTTCTAATAATCATCATGGAATATGACAAGAAAGAAAAAAAAGAAACCCAACAACACACAAGGGTGGAGGTGAGATATCGGAACACAGGCCACGTGATTATCGGTCGCTCAAGTTAAGAGCCATCTATTGAACCCACTGATGGGTTTGAAGGCGTGTGTGTGTGTGTGTGTGTGTGTGTGTGTGTGTGTGTGTGTGTGTGTGTGTGTGTGTGTGTGTGTGTGTGTGTGTGTGTGTGTGTGTGTGTGTGTGTGTGTGTGTGTGTGTGTGTGTGTGTGTGTGTGTGTGTGTGTGTGTGTGTGTGTGTGTGTGTGTGTGTGTGTGTGTGTGTGTGTGTGTGTGTGTGTGTGTGTCTGAATAATTATGCTCTTCTACATTCAAACAAATTCTCCTTTCAGTCTGACCTCCAGCACATCTTGTTTAAGAGCAAGTACTTCTGCCTGAACTTGGTGTTTTAGGCCTTGAAGAAAAATCGGAAAACTCCTTAACACTCTGCAGATAGAATTATAAAATAAAAATTACTGTTTCATTGTTTATTTGAATTCAAAAGAGGGAATTAAATGTGCTCTTTGTTAGCTTTCCACTGTGTAAATCTCTTTCTTGTTGTTGAATTAGAACCAGAGACATGTAACACAAGTTGCCCTTGGGCTCGCCTAGGAGAGAGAAAGAGAGGCATCACTGTGAAGAACTGGGTGAACAGCTGAGATAACTGTAGCCTTAACCTGTCCACTGGTTCCCTTATAAAGAGCGGCATTGTTGTGTATTGGATATCGGTGCATATGATTTTTGGCATTTACTTGCAGGAAAGGCACAGTCATCCAATACAATCTCTTTATGTAGTCACAGATACTGTAATGCACATTCTTACATCGTTCACTCATTGAATCTAAATCATTCTTTAGACAGTATGCCTTTTCATTTGTTTAATTTAGGTTATTCAATCATCTTCTGGTGCTCTCTGCTGCTGGTTCATCACGTGCTGGTGTCACTACGCATTTGCAGTTCATGGAAATCCAGCAGTTGTTTCAAAGCCCTTTGGTGTACATGACTCTCCATGAGATAACACTGCAGACCTGTATGTGAACTTACTGTAACACAACTCAATACAAGGTATCAGACATACATTTATACTATACAATCACTTACTGAGATCTGAAATGCACCATAACCCAACTTGACCATGTTCCTGTACGTTGTACCTGCCGGGTTTATTGGGTTTATCAACTGAATCGATTTCTGCCTTTCCACCTGGCTCAGATGCTCCCAACCTCAACTGGCACTGCTCTGAAATGGGGACAATTTTTTCTATGAATAAAAAAGTGAAATGCAAACAGTTCATACAACATTTTATTGTGGTGTGCAAAAAAAAAATTCCATTCATGCAATACAGAAATCCAATAGAAATGCCTGCCACCTTTGCTCCAGCTGATGAGCAGATTTGAATGTGATCTCCGTGACTTGTCATATGAAAATGTGTTTCAGTGGTAAAATATCACTGAATGATTTATCACAAAAAAGCTTTACTGCAGCAGCGAGAGATGTTTCCGTTCGTGGTTGCTCTCAGTTGCGGCTCACAGGCTTCAGCAAAGAAGGAAACTTGAGGTGAAAGTCAGTTGTCAAAGGCTGAGCGCCTCATTGTGTCAGAGAGCAGTGAGTCCGGTCACTCCTCTCTCTAATGAGCCACTTGGAATCTTTTTTATATCACCTGCTTTCTTTTTACCAACTTTTTCTTATCGGTTACACCTGGCGTGGAGGATTTTTTTCTCCTGGAGTGTCCGGCTCTAGGTGACGTTGCGCCGGTACCGGGAGCTCTCCTCCATTCCCCGCGAGCGGCGGAGACAAACTGGTCGCTCTTACGACGAGCCTCCCATTCCCTCGCCGCGCTAAGATGTCCCGTTTCAAAGCGGATTTATTTGGCTGCGACACGAGTGGCTGTCCTCCACGCTATGAAGCACTGAAGACCAAGGTGAGAGTCTCAGCCCTTCTTCTTTTCATTTCATCCATCCCCAATCAAACCGGAGCGCGTAAACTTTTAGAGCTTCGCTGCGACGCACACGGAGTGGCTGGCCAATTTGTGCCTCGTGTGGGATTTGTATCCCGACTAATTTGGGAACAGATGCATACGTTTTCTGTTTTATCTTTTGTCTGCTTTTTATGCACTACTCTTTATTTTTCTATGCGTGGGAATGCAGCCCACAAATCAGCAAAAATAAACACGTTTGGTTCGAAAGTGTAGCCAGAGTGTTGTAGTGCCCAGTCTTTGTAAATGATATATCTGGTTGAATTGACTGAGCTATCTTCTTGCAATTTCCTGCATAACTCACCTGCGTGTGCTTTATATGAGGGTTTAAATGACACATGAGAGGTGGTATAGGCACTGCGTTTCCACATACAGTAAAAAGTCATTTGAAATGAATCAATCACGCTGTGTGCAGATAATATCCCCCATGATTCCTTGTCATGTGTAGATAACACGGAGACAGCGCTCTTGTCATCCAATTGATTTTTCTCTCTCACGCTGGATTATCATCTTTTATTACTCATCTTTTAAAGCCAATCTTTATCTTGTTACATGAACACTTTTACGCACGTTTTCCGAGGTTCGGTTCTCTTTCTGATGACACTATTGAATGCTACAAGCCCCATGCAGGTTGGGGTGATATATGCGGGGGTGATGAGGGCTTCTGTGGGCCTATAGGCTGTCTGCAGACAGAAGGCATCCACACATTGAGCTGTATGCTTGTCCACCTACTAAGAGGTTAACCTGTGCGCCAAGTGTCAAGACCTGAACACCCCCCCCGCCCCCCCCCCCCCTTCTCTACCTCCTCTTACTCTTTGTGTGAATACATTAAGGTGTGAGAAGACGGTGCACTCTCAGGATTGATTAAATTGTTCTCGTTAGCAATGTTATTGAAGGGTGAAGCAGGAATGAGTTAAGCCATGTCGCCTATTTTCACTCTGAAAACAGCAGTGAGTGTTTATGTAAAATTACAATCAATTATGTTCCCCTATGTAGGCTCTTGCCCATTTCTCATTGATCAGTTGAATGATATTATGTTTTAAATGACACCGTGGTGCTGGAGTGACACCTTTGTCATATACATTAAAATCAGACGACTTCCTACACTTACAAGTAATAGGAGATTAAACAACTTAATGTATGAGGCCATGATAATAAAACTACATAAACCCATGGGTACGCCCTTTTTATTTATTTACATAAAATAGTTAAATCCCTTTATTTGATAAATTACGCACCATTCGGAGTTGTTACAAAAACATCTTAATTATCTTTTTAAAATAAAAATTACTAATAATCTGAATTAAGCAGTAGGAGATACTAACACAAAAGCATTTCATATCTTAAAATTGCACACGACTTTGGTTGCCTGCCCAGTAATAATTGCCAGCTGGGAGTCAGAGATATTCCTCTTTCTATTTTACCCGGATGCAATATTTCCTTTGAGACCGTTGACGCGCGCATTTGTTGGATAATTTAACGCGATGGTCGACCCGGGTGAACTCCACTAAAAGAGGTTCAACTGCAGGCGATCCTCCTCCCTCCTGAGTTATAACGGGTCCCGAAAGAGGATGCTGCGCGTGTGTGAGGGTGGTGGGGGGGTTTGAAGGCGAGGTGGAGACGGGTTAGAGGGGTGGGGAGAGAAACCATAGGTGTGCGTGGGGGGGAAACAAGCTGAGTGTGCGTCTCATCTAATAGAGCCTCGGAGCGCATTATCTTCCCCGCCATCTCCGTTTGGGCGGGCGGTGCTGAAGGGAAACGTCCAGAAGAGCGGATATTCTCAGACGCCGAGTGTAATTGGTGTGATTCCTGCCCCTGTTGGGTGGCTTAAACCTATTCATAGCGCGGGAGTAGGATAGAGAGAGTGGGGATGAGATCCGCGCAGTGATCCGCACGCAGTTGGAAAGGAAGGAATTATAAACAGGAGGGACGCACACGACTTGGTCAAAGTTTATTTTGCGAAGTGGGCTTTTTTTCCTTTTCTGCGGACATCACTGCGCCTCAGATTGACGCCGTGATGGAATGACACTTGGAGAGAGGATGATGGACACTTTGGCACCGGAGCTCCGTCTCAGAAATCCCCCCGCTTACACCAGGCGCGGTGCTGCTGACCGAGCCCTCAGGACGGTGATCAGTCATTTGTTTTGAAGTGGCAGGAAAATCCTCCTCTTGATCGTTTTCTCCAAAAAAGAGTGAGAGATGGTGCGCACAGCGATTCCTCTGAGACAGACGTGCGTACTCATCACATTGCCGTTAAGGAGCGCGTCTTAAAGAGCTTCTTTCTTCATCCTTCTTCATTCTTCTTCTCTGAACTTGTTGAACGGCGTTAAAGAGAGAGCAGGGGAACAGGGAGTACCCTGTACAAGAAATGTAAGTTCTTCTTTTTGCTCGTAAAGTTTACTTTTTGTGTGTTGGAGCGTTCTACAGTCGTGTGTTACGTGGCTGCATTTATCATCTGTAACAAATAGACAAACAGTGTGCTGATACTTGTAGGACTTTCCCCTCAAAACATCATGAATAACTTTTATCTGAACCACAAAGGAATATCCATTCATATTTACACATGAGGCGACCTTGAATGCATCCAAAACGTACTCTTCAGGTAATTTTTTGAGGCGCCCCCTTGTGGAACTTATTACCAAATCGTTGCCTATCTATCAGCATAATTACATCTGTGTCATGCTGCAGCCAGTTGACCTATACGTCATTTTATGAGCTACCTGTTACAGTGAGATTAGTTTGGCCACAAGCTTTCCATGTTGCTTCACTCTTCGCGCATGCACTAGCTTCTTATTTAATACACATTTACTTAATTATTATTCTTCTTTGAGATTAATGTTAGCCCTTTGGTGTTACAGCATATATTATTTCTCACAAATCTGTGGCTGTGTGTCCTCTTAACTTTGATTTGTACATAAAAGTTATTTTCTGAAAGACCCACATGATTTTACCTTGGCCTTGTATTGGATAATACCTTTAAAATATATATATATTTTTAAGGACATGCTCATCATTATTATCACAATAACATAATGGCTTAAGGGCTGAGGCACATGCTGTACTGAATGGATAAGATAACACCTTTTAAGTGTAGTTTTAAAACCTTTTATTAGTAACCTTAGTGATTTTTATGGAGTTAGAAATTGTGATTGTACTCATAATATTTCACTTAACCCATGAAAGAATGACAGGTAATAATGAGTCATCTCTTGTGTGGCTGTTAGCAGCTGTCACTTTAAACCATGTGACTGTCCCTGCTTATATTTCAGCAGAGAGCTACCTGGGCGAGCGCATTCTTTAGAGCTCAAGTGGACGTTTTGAGTATCCAGACATGTCACTGTGGTTGCAGAATAATGTGCCAGCAGCCTTTTAGGAAAAGTGTCTTTAATAATGCATAAGGTGTTCCTGTGTCGCACGGAGAGGAATGCTCGGTGGCGAGGGGAGGCAGGGTGAGAGACAGAGGGGATGGAGGCAGGTCAGGCGGAGGCTCGTTGGGTGCCCCGTGCACTGCTGCATGTGTGAAGCTGGAGTAAGTAACCCACGCCCGAGGGTGTTCAACTCCACTCGGGGCGGCTTTCTGCGAGTCACCCTGTCAAAAGTGTAGCTATCGCACACACAGAGTTCATGTGGCAGCTTCAACAGCTCAGGGGAGGGGGGGCCGGGCGGGGTGGAAGGAGTTAGAAGGGACAGAGGAAGAAATAGAGGATTGTGGCAGATTCAGCTGGTGGAGGACGCCTTCGGAGGCCTGACCTGTCTGACTCCATTGGACGCTGGATGTGAGGAGAGGCTGCAGCCACTTCCATTTAAAGGAACCTCAGCAGGGTTCAACATGGGTTTTTGATAGCCAGCACTGATGTGGCCCTCCCTAAAACTCCATGCTACGGAATTATATCATAACAGAAGAAGAAATCTCAATACAAGCCCAGTGTTGGCTGTTTGTCTCACCCTATAGCCGAACCACAGCTTTGATTCCTTCTGAAGCAGCCCACCCATCCCCACAGCAGAGTCACTTAACCAGCTGTCAGCACTCAAGCCATTTGCTACCTGCCGTCATTATTAAAAGATCATAAGCCTGCCGATTGAAGGCGGCGACGTTTTAAGAAGTGGAAAAGAGCGCTAAGTGATGGGCTGACTCAGAGGCATGCCCCGGGGAAGCATTACAGGCGTGCTCTCGCTGTTCTACCGTAACGCTGCCTGTCATGTTTGCGGGGCCATGCTTCACTCTCCATATGTTTATTCATGAGGACAGTGGCCCTATTGGCAGGTTGTTAACAGGAAAGATTAGGGGTTCTGGAAAGGCAGGCAGAGAAATCTGGTGAGTGGAGCACAGAGAGCAGGCAGGAGGCTTTTTTATTTCTGAAGCGCGGCCAGCTTCTATCTTTATCTATCTTTCATCCGTTTCTGACTGTCTGGCCTCCTGTCTTTCTGTGCCTCTCTCTCTCTTTCCTGTGCTCTTGTTTCTCTTTAAGCAAGGCACTGGTGGGGAATATGAAACAGGTAGGGAAAGATGAAAGTAGGTAGAGACAGCACAGAAGCAGGGTCAGAAATTGCCCTTGAAAGTGCATCAAATGCGTGAAATTAAAAATGAAAGGTGGGATAGAAGGGATATCAAGTGGTAACCTTGTAATTATGCTACCCAACACGATACTGACCACTTCATTTAGAGCTAAAGTGGACATTTATTTCTATTTCGAGATTTTCGTAATATTCTAATGTGTTAAACTTTTAAACAGACAGGCAGGTGTGTAAGTACTGCCCCCTGTGGGCCACTGTGGGCGATTTGTGTGAGGTTATGACCTGGCAATTCTCTTCGCTGTGTCCTGCTGGAGGAAAAAATGATCAAAGAACGAATAAAATTGAAGTCTGGAGCCGTTGAAAATGTAGCCACTACAGAGGCAGAAGCAGGACATAAATGCTGAACCCACAAAACCACTGATCAATAAAGAAAGATCAATATGGCAAGAATTGACAAGTGGAAGGATGGGCGATGAAGTGGGACATAAATAGGAAAACACTGTGGCTCAAAAATTAACATGCTGAGAGTTTATTGCCCGTTTAAACTGTTAAGGTATGATTCCATACAATTGCCAATGAAAGGGCTAGAAATATCCTCTTGAGTAAAAAGTAAATCAGGTCTTTTTAGGGTTGAGGTGTGTCATATGTGAGGGATGAGCTCCATCATTTGTTCCTTCGATAAAATGCATGATTTACAAGTGACTCCCACCAGTAGTAAAGAGCGGCTCTGGGGACGTGCGTGTAACGTTTCCCTTGTGATTCGGAGAAACACTCAGTCACGCTCGAGTGGGCCCGGGGATGAAATGGAAGCAGACACGGAGGCAGGGAAGTGGTCGGGTTCATGGGTGGCTGTTTGGGTGGGTGGGATGAACTCACCAGCCAAACAAAACCTCTCCTGGGTCTGCCGGGCCTTGTGAAAGATTCATGTGTTTAAATATAAAATCCAGCCTCCGTTTGCAGTGCTGACTGGTGTACCTTCAGTCCCTTGCCGTGTCAGGCTGCGAGTGCACAGACTCCTCTACGGCACGTGATCTACCAGCACTATGTATGGTGAAGGCTCTTCCAAAAGAAATGCTTCCCCTATCTTTAAGTATTAAATCAGATCATTTTAAAGCAGAAAAGCATGCAAATATGCAGTGTTTTCACCAACAATACTACAATTGTGGCTTATTTGCTTCATCTTCAGTTTACTGGCAAATATATAATTTTCTAAATATTATTAAAACTTTAATTTCCTTTTTTATACACCTTAAAATACATGTATTCACTTTTAATATTTCTTTAGAAAATGTAAGATCAGTTGTGTAGTGCAATGAGGGAGAAGAAGCAGATGTTATTTTTAAGAATTTCGAGCAATTTTTTTGAGAACCATATCAGCACAAATTACGTTTTAAAGCGAGCTTTGATTTTTTGAAACTTCCACATCTTTTAAGTCATTCCTCAGACACTGCAGGTGATCCCATTGATAACATGTGCTAGAGAAAATGTGTTGTGACGAGGCCGCATCAATGCATGATCAAGATATATTTGCAGTTATATTGTCATACATTCGTTTTTTTAAATGTCACACAAAGACAGTCAGTCTGGCAGTCACCTCCCTCACACCCGGCGACCCCCACTGTTACTGTAAGTGTTATCGCTCTGTGCGTATATATATATATATATATATATATATATTTATATATACCCAAACATGGAAGAAGCTCAGACTTCCTGTGAGTGCGACGCCTCTTATGTCCTCGGGCCTTGATCGATGGTTAGAAAAAGCGACCGTCCCAAAAAAGAAAAGCTTTTCTCACTTAAAATGCACATCCACACTTCTTCCATCTGCTCTCCTTTTCTATCCCTCACCTCTTCTCCTTGGGGAGACGGAGGGTTATAAGCAGGGAGTAATGAGAGGAAGGGGCCGCTGTATGCAGGACTGTAGAGTGATAATGACCCCGCGCTTGTGATCTCTATTGCTTGTTATCGAAGCCTCGCCACCGCTTGTTGTCTCATTACCCGTGACCTGAACCTCTCTTTATCCAGAGGTTGCATGTGGAGCATGCACACACGCTTTCTCACGCACACACTGGCAGACACTGTCCGGCCATCTCTTTAGTCTCCTCTGTAACACGGTAATATTATGTCTCTTAATGGGAACAGGGAGCTCGGTGCCAAGAGTTCCCTTTGGATAATTGGCTGCTACCTCACCTGCTGACATCTCCCCCGTTGACATTCTTACATTTTAGATTTAAGGTGCTCCATCCCCCCCCCCCCCACCTTTTCCACTATTCTCTGAATCACAATACCCACTTTTGTAATGGTTTTACATTATATTTCTCCATGATATTATATTGTGTGAAATGTAATCCCATTTCCTGGATAATTCTTACTTCTATTGTTGTGATAAATCACTATTTTTAAACAGAGCTCAAGGCATAAGGGGCAATTTGTTTTTAAAATCAGTTTGCAACCAGCTCAAGAGTTTGACATTTTATCGTGTCATGTTCTTGAACACCTCAAGTTACCAAGTTTTTTTTGCCTCTAAAATCTTCTTTGTAGTGGAGGATAACACACTTTTTTCTCTGTATGTGCCCTTGCTGAATTTGACACATTTCCATGCCACTGAGCCTATGCCCCTGACCTTGGCTGTTCATTAAAATGATCATTTACGTCCATCAGATTGAAGTGTCTCCGAATGACACAATGTGAACATATCCACAGACACAGATGCAGCTCCACAGCTACTATACTCCGGCACAACACATCACATAAACACTTTGAAGAGGCACATGCAAATACTATAACCACATCCCTATACCACAAATGTGAAACCGTACAACTGTACATTTCTTATCTGGATGTCAAATCTCCATATTGTTTCTTATCAGTGTCTCTATAGTCAAGAGAATAACCTAGAAGGTGTATCCTATCGTTCCAAGTCTTACATTACAGAAATCACCTTGTCATTCTGTCACAGCTTGTACTCTGCATGCTTTTTTGGCGCAATCTGTACTTTGATATTAATCCTTTTTAAACATCTATAAACAGTATAAATATCTCATATCCTCCAATCAATTCCCCTATCTTGTTCCACTAATCCACTATTCTTTTTTTTATTTAAGGCTGCTGTGACCAAGTGTCTTAATTCATCTCAATGTATCGCATAATAAATTAAAATTGAAATTAATTAGCCATGTTTGAGTTAATAACAAAAAAAAATCAATTTACAAACACCCATCTACACTGTAGCTGCTAATTGATCACTGATGACTGGAGGGGATATTGGTCAACATACACACACACACACACACACACACACACACACACACACACACACACACACACACACACACACACACACACACACAAGACGCTTACGGTCGCTTCAAAAACAAAATCACAACCTTTTCTAAAATAAAGTATGTTGTTTTTAATTTACTTCTGCATCGTAGCCCATGAATGTAGCAGATAGTGACACACAGACAGTAGAAAGGGCACAGCTCAAACTGGTTGTCAGATATTAATGGACGCTATATTACCTGGGAAGTAAACCTCTGTATGTGATAAAGTGCAGTGTCTCCTGCTTCAGGCAGCTCTACCACTTAAGAGAAAGAACGTTAGCAGCAATGTTCAAGATATTTAGAAAGTTGTTGCTCATACTGACAAACTCTCACAAGTCTGCTTGGTGAAAACCTCAAAAAACTTTATCAACAAATGTAAAATATCAGATTTTTTATTTCACTTTTTGGAGACTTTCTTTATAAGATTTCAAATAAAGCTACCAAATTAATTACTATATTGAAAAAGTAAATGGCAATAACATCCTATACCTATTGATGACATCAGTCACTATGACCAATGACCCTGTACCCTTAGAGCACTTAATTATTCGCAATGGTACTCAAATCAGTTAAAAATAAGACACATGCATATTCATCAAATTCTATACAATCTGTCTTTTCCCCCAACGTTTAATATGATATACTGTTACCTTAAGTGGATCACCTCACAGTTCATTAGATCACATGAACAACTAAGTAAAACATAATAGATACATCTTGTTTGATGCCTATCATTCCAGCTCATGCAGTGGGGGGTGTGAGGGGTGTGTGTGTGTGCTGGGTGTGAGCCGATGGTGTAAGCTGTCTGTAACACTGTAGGCTTTATCCAACCGAGTGAGATGAGGGTTTGGTGTGAAAGCAGTAGGATCCAATTTACCCTGAAGGCCTCGCTTACTGATTTTTTGTGTTTTGATGGACAACAAACACCAACCTGGCACCCCCACCTTGCACCCATCTAACTTTAAATCCACAAATACACCTTTCACCCGTATCATGGCGCCAGCTAATGTTTCCTCACTGTCAAATCCTACTCCCATAAGGATGGTGTATTCACCCCACCCTTCTTTTGTTTCTCCGCAGCACCACATCGCCACGCAGGAAGAGGACCATGATTGACAGCCGGGCAAGCTGAGGAGACCTGTCACTCATCTTCCTATCAGTGTGAAAGAGGGCTATCTCCTTCTCGCCTTCCCCCCCCCCTCTTCCTCCTCCTCACTTCCACCCTACCTAAATCCTCTCCTCTTATCTACTCAATGGTCCGGTAACCTCACTATCCCTCATAGTTATCCAGCACTCGAGAAAAAGAGACAGAAGTAGTAAAGAAAAACAACGAGACACTTCTAAACCTTCCCTCGCTCCACCTGAGGGGAGCTTGGCATGCCTCCTCACTCCAGTTGAGTGAGTTGTAGAAAGAGGGATCCCTTGTTAGTACAGAATACAGGAGATACAGCTCCTCGAAGAAGGAGCCCAGAGAGGACCAGTCATGCGTTTCCATTTTGCGCTGACGCTGTGGACCAGCGTGTGCCAGGCCGTGCAGCACTACCCCGCCGCATGGGGCCACTACGATTTGTGTAAGTTCCAGATTTACACAGAAGAAGGCTTAACCTGGGACTACATGGCCTGCCAGCCAGAGGCCGCAGACATGACCCAGTACCTAAAAGTCACTCTGGATCCCCCCAACATCACCTGTGGAGACCCTCCGGAGACATACTGTGCCCTGGTGAGTACAAGTCAAGAAACAGCTAAATATTCCCTTTTTAAAAATTGCACACACACACACTTCATTTCAAGGCAGCCTTTTTATCTGTGGCCATGAATCGTGTGTCTTCTCGGCTGGTTCTGACCCCACAGCCATGACAGTCACGTTCAAAGCCTCAGCGTGGCTCAGATATGTTGCCGGGGCTGAGGGAGTAGAGAGGCGTGTGCCCATTGACGTCACGTTCTGCTGTTTAGAGATAGCTACTTCCAAGAGTGCACTGCACTGTCTCATGTGCCGATGATGCTCTTTACTCCCAGAAAGAGCATGTTATTGTAGCTTCTCTGTTGTATCAGAAATAAGATGAGTGGGTGGTCTAATATTTAAAACACTCTCCGGGTGAAATAGTGCAGAGGTGGACTATAAATACAACAGCATGTTTGAGAAGCTAAGTGGAGCACTGTTTGAAGTCCCAGTACACCATTTTTGTTTGTTTTTCTTACATTTGGCGGTACTTCTGCACGTGCATTGTGCATTGCTTTTTAGCTTTTTTTTACTCAAACATAGCAGTCCAACGTAATCAAATTCACTGTCAGGATTTATTATTAGCCAGTATGGTTATTTCTTGTCCTTAAAATGTTTATTTAGGGAATTCGGTGACACTGTGTATTGGAGACAGTTGCTCTCCATTTCAGCATACTGTATTTGCCTTCCTGTGAGAAATGAATATCAGGCAGTGTCAGATTTCTTTGGTGGTCGACATGCAGGTTCGTTTTGTGACTTTGACCATGTTAGCAGGCTGTTTTTAGCTCAAAACACCACATCGCCTGGGCCAACCTCACAGAGCCAGCTGTGGTTCTGTCCCCCAAAAATACTGTATAATGGATAATGAAGTACTTCCTTATTTTACAGTAGAATCAAAAAGAAAATAAATCAAATAGCATTTCCTTTATGATAAGAATTTCCAGCTTAGCTTATTTTCTTGCAGGAAGTTGCTATGTATTTTTATAACCAAAAACAGGTTGAGGGTATTTTATTATTTCAATTAGCTTTTTGTCTGTTCAATTTAACAAAATAGAATGTCAGGGTTGTTGAATCCCTGAACACATTTCCCGTGATCGACTTGTTGATGAAAGGCTCCACAGTGTTGCATGTTAGTCTAATCCTGATTACTTGAAAGTGATATTTTTTCGGATGAGAGGCATTTCATATTGAAATAGCACAATAAAGAGCAGTGATTGGTTGATTGCTTTACCCTTTGAAGTTCACGCGGTGCTGTTGATTCTGCAAATTACACTGCAATCATACAAAAAAAAACACAAATTTCTTGAGGGGCTGAAACTAAATGAGCAAAGAAGATGCATATTAGGTCAAGTATTTAATTAGCAAGCCGCCCTCCTCCTTATTCCGGCATCTTTCCACTTTGAAACTCACAGCTGGTCGCCTCATCTTAACGCTAAATGATGAATCCATTTTGGGCCGTCGTGTGTTACCAAGTCATCAAAGATTCTCTCAGAACAAATGCACTCCTCAATAGCTTCAAGAGCTCTTTAGATAAATAGAAAGATGTTCGAGGGAAAGTAGTAACTTGAGAAGTATAAATAGACGGTCGCCATGAGCAGAAAGTCAGCTGAGAGGAGACACAGAGAGATTAACAAAATACAGATGACAAAGACAGCGAGAGAATGATCAAGAGAGGCACAGCGAACATGGGGGAGACAGACTCAGAGGACTATGTGCAAAGTATACGGTGACTGAAGAACTAATATCTCCTGTGTGGGGCGGGATGGAGGCTCCGAAATGTGAATAATTCAACATGTTTTGTAGCTAATGTGTTTTATTCATAGGACACATTATTCAGCCCGACATCTCTCAGGCACTTTTGAAAAATGCTGACTCCCATGATCGGCCAAGGTTGGTCGAAGGCGAAGAAGGTTGGGGCAGGGGGAGGAAGCCGAATCTGGGAGGTCATCGTCAAAATGGGGTCATCATCCGTTCTCCCTCAGGGGATCATTGTGACCTCAGGTCGATCCTCATTTGAACCTGAAATGTGTCCGCTGCTAGCTGTTTAGCGACTGTTTTGTGGATGAAGTGTATGAATCCTGCGTTAACAGTGGACATTCTTGCTGATGTTTCGGCGGAGGTGTTCTATGGCTGGACGCAAAGTTGAAACAGAGTTTATTATTATTATTATTGCCAGCCGTTTAACAGTCTGATGATCGTTGATTGAATCAGAGGGAGATTGCGCCGCGCTGCTGCCCTCTTGTCTCCGGCAGTCAATGTGAAAGGAGGGCTTCAATTAAACAGGTTAGTTCCAACATAGCCATTTCCTCTCTCGCTGTACTGTACTCATCACAAATCAGTGAAATATGACCCCTGCCGCTTGCCATAGAGTCTCTGCAATTGGTTTATGTTTACTCCGGGCAGCTACATGGCTCCAAATCAACATCGGAACAATTATCATTGATATTCCAGCTACTTGGCTGCCAATACGCTGCTGCCATGCCAATAGTGCTTTGCATCGTAAGTCAGATCATTGCAGATTCAGGGCAATTATCATTAGGCCGCGTTATCGGAGAATTTCATCTTTCTGGTAATTGATTCTGCGCTCGTACAGCCGGGTGTATTTTAAAGTCTGCTTCCTGAAGGTAACGGACACCAAAGCCTGGCGAGAGGAGAGAAAGGTGGAGAGAGGTGCAGCAGCTCCAGGGCGTGGCGCTTATATGAGCTAAGTTTCCTCGGGTTGCGGCCTTCATATCCCACACACAAACACACACATTACACATCACTCTCCCCAGTAAAGGCTTTTTATTCTGCTTCTAGCCCGGTGACCTTTTCGATAGCAATAAGCTGGCATTCACTGAACTCTGGCACACACATCTGCCATCATATGAGATTTCACTGTCCCCTCCAGTTCTGCTCAGACTGGCCTTTGAAAGTCTGGACAGGTCGCAGAGCCTCCAAGAGTCCGTGATTGACTTTGTGCAGGACTCAGGAGAGCAGCTTGGACTTCATAGAAAAAGGATGTGTTGCGAAAGAAACAAATTCCCGTTAATCAACCTGTCCAGACAAGTCGACAGCTACGAATTTTGTGTATTCTCAACACTTTTACACCTATACTTGTTTAGAGAAGTCTGTGTGAATACTGCAAATACTGCCTCAGGTTAGGGTTAGGGTTAGGGCTGGTAGATTAAACTGAGTTGTAGTTCCCCATGTCTAGCTCCTGTTACATATATATATATATATATTATCAGCGTTTTATTTATTGTTCTATAGTTTAAATTAATGTAACATCTCAGTTCAACCATCACTTCAGCACAGTTTATCAACCATCAGACCCTTACATGTGTTTATGATGCACTTGGGATTACACATAGAAGAAGGCCCTCCCTTGGTGTGTGTATATCTCCTTATGTTTTCCTTTCAAAGTTCAGTTTGTCTCTATTGCTGCCATCAATTTACAACCTGGAAATGAATGAATGAATGCTGAAACCTGAGTCCCAGCAGGCCATTGCAGTTCATAACCAATCAAATCTAAAAGAGCAGCCAAAGACGATTATTATAAAGGTGGTGCAGCATGTGGCTTATCTTGCCTATTTTAGCTCTCATGAAAGTTCATTTAATTAGTGTCATGATGAGAAAAAGTATCTTACGGATAGTCTCTAAAACCCTAACCCTCAACCCTAAACTTGAATATATCATATTTTGCATGTAACTGAAGGTAAGATCATAAAATATAGGGGGAGGGACATCTTTAGATATTTATTACACATTTACTTTAGTATGGTTTTGCGTTTGCAATATTGTCACCGTTGACTCCCATGGATTTACATTGAGAAACATAGCTCTGACCTTTCCTAAGCTGATCCTGATTAGAGGTTTCAGGCAGACCCACCCCAGTACCACCCCCCACTCACCAACTGTGCCGCCTCTCAACAGGCTCCGGACTGACATTTCCTTAACAAACGAGTGCTCTGTCAGCAGCAATATGTCTCATTTCACACTGTAACCGTCACTTTTAGAGGGTGAAAGTGATGGAAAGAGACTGTGGCTTTTTCACGAGGCAAAGATGACATTTTGTTTTATAAACTTGTTGCATTGGCTCTTTCATGAAAAGGCAGAACAGCAAAATAAGCACACATGTAGCTTTTCCTGCTGATTAACTGCTACTTCGACCTCTTTAAAAGTCAATCAGCATTGAAAAACAAATGAATCATTCAATAGAACTGTTTAACATCAGAGGAATAAGTCAACTCAATCCATTTCATGTCTTCTTTCATCTTTGCCAGAGCAAACCAAATCAGAGGAGCAAGATATAAACCAAACAAGCGTAAAGGAGAGATGTGTGTAATTCATTAAGTCTTGCAGCACAAGTCATTGTTCTCGGTTTGATTAGTGATGGCTATCTGTAGTGCAAAACAGTTGGGCCTTGGTTATTATTTATGGATAATTCACTAACAGGCATCAGTTGAGACTTGACTGAATTATTCAAACATGAACATAGACCCCATTTAAACGCAAACACATACGAAACGCAAACGAACCGAATACGATATCAAATGTTGCGCTAACATCAGTACTGCTACTGCTACTGACCATGCTACAGCAGTGAGCAGCAGAGGTGGGGAGAGGTGGGGCTATGGGTTCATCGTTATCAGGAAATGATCGTATAGGGCGTACACACTGAGCCTTGGGACCCGCTATCTTTTGCGGGGTCCGTTTCCGCCTTTCCGTTACGGCCTTGTGTGAACGAACGGGCTATACGAAAGAGTAAAGTAGCGGATACAACCGTTTGCGTTCTCGTGTAAACAGCACCTTAATCTGTGCTTGAGGGAATTCGGTGTATTTGTATGTGATTGAATTAGTCCAATCAACTAACAATAAACAATTCAATTTGAGGTAGAAACCACTACACAGTATTTTTGTTATTGCACTTACAGTAACAGTTAACACTCTCCTTTTAGGAGTAGAGTACGTTTCATCATCTGAGGAATTATAAAATGCACCTGGCTGGCACTAATACTTCATAATTAGACCTTCCTGAATGAGCATGAATGATTAAAGTCTTTATAAATCTCAACTTGCTTTGTAGCTATTCAAACTGAAATAAGAAGATATAAACCTAGCTATTGAGACCATAAACTTGTCAGAAATAATGTAAACTGATGTATACTAATTTTCTCATAGGCTTCTGTAAAATACTCTTCTTTTTGCAACCAGTTGTCGCCCCCTTGTTGGCCAGTTTAAGCCACTTCTACTGTACATCACATCGGACTCAGTTTCTAGTTGTCATCACTCATTCTTGTGATTTACAGCTTTTATTTATAGCATCATGCAGTTCCCTTAATCTGAACCCAAAGCAAGCCTTCATTGAGTGTCTTGATACATTCAGCTGAAACACTAGCAGTAGATTGAGAGTAAATTGAATATTGTCTAACAGTACACAGAACCGTCAGATTATATCTCTCTCTGCCCAATGTGAAGGTTATACACACCGTGGTCATGAGAGGAATCTCATCACATTCCCTCCGAGCCATCCTGTGCCATAAACTTTGCATGAGCGCGGGGCACCGTCAGAATTTGTATCCTTTTCTTATTTCCTCCAACCGCTCGTTCTTCCAGGTCTTCAGACACCAACACAAACACAGACTTGTCAGCCAGCACAGGCTCCAGAGGTCCATTAAACAAGCTTTGGCAGAAAAACCCACACGTCCTGTTATGTGCACGTTGTTGCCCAGCCTCGCTTAGTCCAGACTGAGTAAGACACATCCGGCGTTACATGATTCTTCTATCACATTTCATCCGTTTTGATATTGAATGCATTCCAGGATGTTGTTTATGTGCCACGTCTACTCATTAATGTAATGTGCAAATGGCAAATGGTCCATTTTGATCTGAATTGCTGTTGTTGCTGCAGTGAATATTGCTTTTAACCTGCCTTGCTCTCTATTTTCCATGCTATTATCATCATCACCGTCATCAGCAGCAGCGTTATAACCTTTAACACGATCACCACCAATTTAATAATCCTCCGTAGCGTCACTGCATGTTGTTTTATGGATATGGATATTTCAGTATTGTTTTAAAAAAAAAGTGCAAACAGGAGGGATTGTTTACTTCCTGGGAGAAAAGTTTCCTGTAAGAAGTTGTTGTGCAGACAGCATCAGGTTTTTATGTGATGTTGTGCGTGAGTGTGTGACTCGTCTATCCGGGCTCCATCAATGCGCTCAGTGGTGCCTCAGCGTAACACCGCCATAACAAGATAACTTGTTTTTTGTCTAAGTTTGTAGAAAAACATTTCCTCCTTTGCCATAAAGTATAGAAAGGAAAGCTTGGAGAAGCTATAAAAACATGTTTTTTTTAAAACCCTGTATTTAGATATAAAACTGTGTTAGACTGGGAAAGAGCCACAAGAATGAATCCATAAGAAAAAGGATCTTTTTGGAAACAAAAACATCGTATTTCACTTTCATTCAGCTCTGGTTTCCGTATACACACATGATGAATTTCCAGAAAATTAGTATTGAATATAAGTCAAGGGAGGAAAGATCTCCCATAGCTCAGATTCAGCCTCAATATATCTTAAAGGCTCTGAGTATTGACTACAAGTCACCCAGAAAAATAACATTGTTCCTTTGTTAAATTCTCTGTGCTCTCACTCTATTTGAATTTCCGTGCATGTTAACTAAGCACATGGGCCTTCACATTCTATTCTACGTCTTTCGATGATACAAGCATTTCTTTCTTTCTCTCCTGTAATTTATTTGACAAAGGCATTTGTACCCCCTTTTCTCTTCTATTGCTCTGTGGGCTTTAAATCCCTCCTGCAGTAATGGGGGGCTTTTGTTGCATTTCACTGTTCATCACTCGTGGAAAATGATGGTCTGTTACCCCCCATCATCCTCCTGTACTCCCTTAACCTCTGTGCACGAGACTATGAGAATTGGAAATACAGTACTTGGCTTCTGAAGACGTCGGTTCACTTTTAATTGCTCTTTGAACCTCGAGGGGGGATTTCCCCTCAGAGCTCGCTTGTTTGAATACTGATTTTAACAATACCCCTTATCCTCTTCGGGACATGGCTAACAAATGGCAAACACACACACACACACACACACACACACACACACACACACACACACACACACACACACACACACACACACACACACACACACACACACACACGCCAAGCTTACAGAGCCCAAAGAATGACATAAGGTGGCATTCACATTTAGATGCACTCGTGTTTTCATTAATTTGTGTTGGGGGGCTTTTAAAGTTAATTGCAGCAGATAAGTGGGCGTGTTGTGAATGGAGCACTCCCACAGCAGTGGCAGACGCTCTCTCCCCTCTTCTCAGCATTTCAAAGCAGCAGAGCCTCCCGTTCCTTATCAGCCCAATAGAAGCCCTTTTTTTGGTGAGTGTGTTTGTGTTTGTTTCTATTTGTGTTGGTATCTACATTCACAACACACGCTTTAATGAAGTCTGAACTACAGCTCTGTTTTTGTTTTAGACGACTCTTCACATCTATTTTAGGATTAACCTACTGTACAAGCTGTACCGAGGTGAACTGTGGAAAAAACACAAATATTCAAAATAAAACGAGCCAGTATGTCCCTTCAAATTCTGCCTATATTGCCTTTCTTCTCTCATTGGGTTAGGGTTAGGGTTTTGTATTACATTGCCACCTTTTGTAATTCAGACGTATCGGGAATCGTAAGATCTGCATCAAAAGAAAGGGAAACGTTAATAAATGTATACGTTCAGCTACAGAATCATCAAAAATGTTTTAATTTCCTTTAAATTTTTCCATTAAAACTTTGAGAAAACATTCAATAATTGGCAGTTTTTAAATCAAAATAGGATATGACCTAACACTAAATGCTATGTTTGTTGTTATCGACCAAAAGTGTTGACAAAGTGCCTTTTTAACTAAGGCTGAAGTGGAAGCCATTTCACCCAAGATAAGTTTGTTCTCACCAGTTTGGTCCCTGAAGAGCGTTCCTCTCCTCTCAGACAGCTTTTTGGCCCCTTCTGTCGTCCTCTTTGTTTGAGGGGAAATGTGAGGCTGTACACTTCACCCTGACAGGCTTCAAAAAAGACTCCTGGATTACGTTGACTGACAGCTCCCAAACCCTGAGATCTGTTGTGTCTGGCCCACACCGAGCACAGGGCAAACTCTGAATCAATAGCAGCGCTATCAGTGATGGGAATTGAATGCTGAATCCCCTCTCATGAATGGCATAAGAACATTTTTCCGCTGCTCATCTCAGGTGTTTTTCTCCCTGGCATCTAGATTTCAGCCGGAGCTGAAAGGGAGTGTGAAGTGTGTTGGGACATGCACCTTTTTGGAGCATCAAAAACTAGAACTCAGGAAGATGAGAGGCCACAGATGGAATTGTCTTCAAAGTGCAGAGTCGACAGGCTTTTAAACTGATATTACACTATATCTTAGAACATTTTCATTTTTCTGCGCGCTCAGCTTGATCTGACGCTGAGAGGTAATTTAGCATTTTCTGCCATGTATCATTTTGGATGAGTACTCACTGATAGTTGCAAACTGGATTTCTAGTTCTTAAAACACAGCTGATAGCAAAAGGTTAAAAAAAAGTGACATTTCTCTTAGAAACTCTCCTATCAAACCCATATAGAAATATAAGAACTGTTACCGAGACTTTAGGTCCTTTGGGAGAGCACTAACGTGGTTCCTGTGAGCACTGTCCCACACATGGCTGAGTTGCTTTGTAAGCTAACATCTGTTCAGCAGAGGGAACCGGAGTGGTCAGCGCACCAGACGAAAGCCTGGGCAAATGTGCTTGCTTAATTAAAGAAGAGGAAGAACCAGTGCTGCTATTTACACCTAATTCTGACATAAATCTGCAGTTATCGCACCGGCGAGACTGTCCTCTCCCCAATTTAGGAGGTACCCGAGAGCTTTTCCTTAATAAGCAGTCCTCCTGATTAAGCCCAGGCATGCGTTACACTCTCTTTCTGTGGGAGAGGGAAAGGACAAGCTGCTGAATTTAACTAGAGGGGAAGTAGTTAGCAAAGTGCCATCACGGATATTGAGATGGTTAGCATTTTATTAACCCCAGTCAGGACAGAGAGAGTAATTGGTAAATTGGGTGTAGACTTGCAGTGTCTGCAGGACTTTGGCCTAAGGGTGCTGGGATGTAGACACTCGGCATTTCAACCTCTCCATCTCCGAGCCCTCTACTCAGGGAAAACTGTCCGCCTCAGTCCATCGCTCCCCTAATTAGCAAGTTGTTTTATTTCCTGTGGCTGCTACTCACTGTCATTTCTTCTCAGTCTGGAACGAGAGGACATTGAGTGAAAACATCTTCCACAAGGTGCCAGGCACTTGTCAGAGAAGTATCATGTGACAAGGGTGCAAACGGTAATCTGTTCATTATGTTTGCGAGGACAGCAAGCGATTGAGAGGCCTGGCGTGGAAATGCATTTTACATCCCCTCTGTCTGTACATCAGAGGCTCTAAATGAAATGATATACTTGGAGGTGCCAGGCATTTGCTGCTACTCCGGAACACACATTGTTGTCACGTCGAAGGCTCTCTTTCAACGGCATTCAGCATGGCTTCAGACTATTCCCCCGCCGTAAACACCGGGGCGATACGCCAAACTGCAGACGCTATGGCAGGGAGCGTTGGCGTTTGATACGAGTCTGCTGCCCCCCACTCTCCCCCCCCCTCCCCCCCTGAATTCCCTTGGATCTCATCAAGGGCTTTCTTCTACATGTATTATTAGCTGGCTTGCTTTCTTGCCATCACCCTCACTGCTTTAGAAAATATGAGAGACACATTGAGGATGGGACAATTATACATTAGTTGTGGATGACATGTATCAATACCGGATTTTTACATGGTAGATTAGATTGTGATGTAGTCATATCTGCTCTTAGACTTTAGGAGTGTCTCAATGTATCAACTGCCTCATCTAAAGGAAGCTTGTTTATGAATAACAATGTCTTTAAACACATGTTAGTTTAACCCTGGCCATACTGCGCTGCAACTGTCCTACTCTCAACAAAGCTTTAAAGTATTGATTTAACTATACTTTTTCATGAAATTGATGGTTTTAGGGGACTTGTGTCGGAATATCTCTTGTCGAGGCGTGAACAATTCCTTAATCCAGTCGTGTTCACTTTTCTCATCCAAATTTAAGCAAAACAATTACTGCAAAATGTTGGAACTATTTATTTAAACTGCTTGTCACAACACACGCTGCCGTACAAAAAGGTGCAAGTGCTCTTTGGCTGTCAGTAATTCTACACTTTATTTTCATCAATTTGTTCTAGTCTCAGCTGAATTAAGTATGTCCTGCTAATAATCCTAATTAGCTGCACTAATGTCCCCCCCTCCCCCCCTCCTCTAAGTACTCCCTCTGGTGTGCAATTGAGGTTGGGACTATTCAGCCCTGCAATACATCTCAGTCTGAATGATAGCAGGACCTTTAGGTGCTGTTTAGACGAGAACACAAACGGTTGTATCCGCTACTTTTCTCTTTGGTATAGCCCGTTCGTTCACACGAGGCAGTAACGGAGACGCTGAAACAGACCCCGCAAACGATAACGATTCCCAAGGCTCAGTGTGTACGCCCTATGCGATCATTTCCTGATAACGATGAAGCCATAGCCCCACCTCTCCCCACCTCTGCTGCTCACTGCTGTAGCATGGTCAGTAGCTACTGTCAGTAGCTACTACTACAGCTCGACCATGATACAGATGTTAGTGCAAAATCTACAGCTCCTCTATCACACCCATCAGCAACAAGTGGACATGGAGAACTACATGAACTACATGTTGCTAAATCCTTCGCGGGGCATAAACAGAAGGGGAAACCATGCTCGGGGGTCTTCTTCGCTGCTTTTGGTGTATTTCGAGCGGTCTCGTGTGAACGGAAGACTTTTTTGATATCGTATTCGGTTCGTTTGCTCTTTGTGTGCGTTTGCGTGTAAATGGGGTCTTAGCCACTTCTAATGGTGAGAGCAGCGTTAATTTGCAGAACATCACAATAAACACCAGACGATATTTTTCTAAAGTCTACTAAATGTAACCAAAACTCTTAGGTTTTAAATAGTTGTCATTGTTTAGTCAGCAAGGTGTGAAAGCTGCCCATGTAACCAGCTCATCATTCTGCCATTGACAAATGTATTTGAAACTCATCCTTATTGTACGATAAGTTCTCCTTCTTTCATGTCAGCTGCCACCATCAATAGAATATTTTAACAATGAAAAACAAACATCTTTGTTCACAATGATGCAAACCATCTTTGTGTTTACAAAGAGCAAACCGCCAAATTTAGATCAGTTGACAAATTCAAGAGGAATCATATTTCCAGCTTTTACCCCGGTGTTAATGATATAACGGAGCGAAACCTGGCTCCAGCCCCTGATTCATCGCTCCTGACTCCTTTGAACCTGCGGAAGTGCTTTTGGGGAACAGATCATAAAAGCCAACGTGTGTCTATATGTGTGTCGGTGTGCGTGACTGTGTCTCACTGTGTATCCGGGTGCCATGTGGCAGCGAGCGACTCGGCTTTGCTCTGCCAAGAGATAAGAACACAGGGTAAGCCGCTCGCTGTGCCAGCCTACTGGATTTCACCTCTGAATCGTCTTTGTTGGAAGTTGTAGGGCTGCTCTTTCTAAAGTGACAATTCTTGCAGAACGCCATATTGACTTTATATGCTGTTCGTGCTCAATGTAGGAACCTATTTCAAATAGATTATCAATGGCAAAGCACATGAAAGAGAATAGAGTCAAAGTTAAATCCTGCAAGAGATAGAAACTGAAACGTTGTTGAAGCATTGTTCATGGAGGATATTCTCACATGGTGATTAGGAGTGTTAGCAGCTGGTCTAATTGTTTCGATTATGTAAATACCGTTGTATCTTAAGAGCTCCATATTATCATAGCACTTCAAAGATTATGTGAGAGATGCTGTTTAATCCACTGTGTTATTGCAGATCAGTGTACAGTGGAATAAAGAGACACTGCTCCTGAAGTGAAGGTGTTAGACTGTTGTGCTGACTGGATGCACGTCTTGCAGAAGATTTCTGCCAATGAAATGTTGGCAGGAGTCGGCGAACAGGTCTGCAACGACAGGGCCGAGCCTGCTGGGAAGTGTAGGCGGTTTCTGGCATAGGGCTGACGTTGCTCACTGGCTTTTACCTCACCAGTACGCACCCCTGTTAGGATGCCTTTTTAACTTGTTTCAAGTGTGCAGAACTGAGATGATTCCAGTGGTAATCCGGTGTTTTATATTGCCGGACAAAGGGGTCGTTAACCTCATAGTGTCTTGTCTGTGTGTGGCTGGGGGCAGAGGAGAGAGTCCTCTAACTGTCTTACTGCCATGTTAATAGTATGCCATACGTATGACTGGTTAATGTCGTGGTACATAAATATTCCAGCCCTGGTACTGCTTCCTTGGTAATGGAGGGATTGTTAATATTCTCCTTAAAAAACACTGGCAGTAAACCATAAGGCTTTTTGTCGTGAAGGTGGTAAGATGCTTTCAGCACAGCTGCTATACCTGTGTTGTCTAAGGTTTACTAATTGGGAACCGCTCTGTTAGACAGACAGATTCCACTGCTGGGTGACCTCTGTGGGTCGGTATCTGTGGTTGAAGAAGCACAATGTGAGACCGCAAACAAATAGGCTTCTCACAGCTTGGTTCATTGGCTGGGGCTCGTTATCCGATTGCTTTAATTCCCCCGCTCCACTCCTGCTAAAAGAGTTCTCAAACATTTCAATTTAATGACCTGCTCTCAATTTACAAAGATTGATTTGGAAAATGATCTATTTTTGGGATTTTTGTTATATTGCTCCAGAAGTAATGCACATGTTACCCTTGCATTTAAACGTGTTAAGCTTGAAGTATTTATTCATAACGTACCTTGTTGTTCCCCCCTAACTGCCATGACTTTCCCTGAAGCGCTTACAGTAGATATGAAAATTAAAATGTCCCCGGTTTTCAGCTACTGTACACTGAACGAGTGTTTATACGTTTGTTTTATAATTGCTCGTGGCACAGTCCTTGTTTTTTACCTTCTATTACAGGGACATTTTAAGTTATACCTTATGAATATTCAGCACAGAAACTTTTACATAAAGGCCTAGTAGAAATACGATATATGTTGGATTGACAGCCACTAAACACCCCCTCCTCCTCCCAAAACCTTGTCTTTTCAAATCCCTTCTGGACACCGCCTGGCTGCCTCCAGCATAACAATTTAAATCCCACCTGATAATTCCTCTTGTCACACTGACAGCTGTCATCAAGTCAGCCGTGTTCCCTGTTTAGTTTGCTTTTCAAATTAGCAAGTGGATATTCTCACATTGGTCTTTGTTTTTCCTCTTTTGAAAAAGGAAAAATACGCCCTCAGGGAATGCAACCGGTGCGAGTTTTGTTCCTGTTGCTGAGAATTGACAAGCGGTTTGATTTGGCATTTGCTGCAGTTTACTGCCACAATTATTAAAGTTCAGACTCTTTCAGTCCAGATTTGTCTGGAAGATATTTGGTACCTTTGTCGTGAAGTGAACACGGGACACACTTCCTGCTGCCATATTTGAATGTATCTGTTTCATTCTAGAAATGACAAAAAACCTTTCAATGTTATTCTGAAACACAACCCAGTGAGTTGTGAAGAAGCAAGGCCAAAACGTATGTAGGTCAGGGAGGCAGGTGTAGTTTTGCATTCCCAAGATTTATAAATAAAAGCAGCCTTGTAAAGTATCTCGGAAACCAAGTTGAGTTGTTAACCTAAGCACATATGCCGTATCAGCATCTGTTCAGCAGCAAAATACTCGCAGGCAAGTATCATATCATACCTCTGCTGCATGTAAAATGCAAAAGAATCATTACGTTGAATTACACCGGCATTATGGCAATGACTCAGGCTTATTGTCGGCCATAAAACAGCATAAGTGGAGCCTGTGGAGCAATCAGCTAATGTTCTGAAAGCAACAAACAATAATATTTAATCGGCTGACAGAGCTGCAGTGCTGAGCCGTGCCAACACATAAACACTAACCCCCAACCAGAGCAATGTGTTTCAGTTGTAACAGCAACCATGTTTTTGGTTGTTCATATGCTATAGTTGAAAGGCTCACTGGATGAACAGCACGTCATATTTAGTGGAGATGCTAGTACAAGCCAAAGCTGGGCATTTGGACGAGTGTGGTTCGTGTGAGGGCTGGCTGAGGTGAGGAGCAGACCAGCCTGAATTATTGAGATCCAGCCTGGCTGCTGATCACACCCTTCCTCCTCCCACGGGTGAGAGTTCCTGCTGTGAGGAGACTCTGGTTGAGGTAAATACACGAGGATTTCTCAGAAGCAAACCTGTCCATCCCCCTCTTTCCCTGCATTTCTTTTTCCATAAAAGCGTTTGAGATTTTATTCAAATGCAGGCTTTTCACAAGGTTAGCTTCTATTTCGTCAGAATGTTAGGAACCTAGCATTGCTCGTCACTCCCACCTTTTCAACGTGTTTTCTTCCTCCACATCTGAATTCCTCCTGAGCACAAACACACAACCTTGTAACCTCTCGCTGGAAAACTAAGCATTCGGAATCCAATCAGGTTGTCCCTTAGACCTGGTTCATCCCTACAAGACAAATTAAGAGCCATGTGAGAAAGAGCTGAAGATTGAACTAGTAACACTGCAGTTATAACCCTTACATATGTAGACTCAAATAGGCTATATAAATGTTAACAATAGAATTCAAGGCCTTTACGGTTACGAAGGATACCTGTACACAGTGACCTTTACTGCACCCACATAAAAGTGCTTAGCTCCGATTAAAGCCATTTGATTTCTTATACAAGCCCAGGCCCAAGGTCAATGCACAATATACTTTCACCCGCGTGTCATCCTCTATTCAAGCAGTCTTCAGACGGAAATAAACAAAGCTTACCAAAGCCTGCTCTCTCACTTGAAAGTATAGTGGAAAAACTCAATGGTTTCTTTAAATCATCGTTCACACTCTGGTTACTTTATTTGAAGTCTAGATCTGTAATGTGGCATCAGAATTTACTGTCTGCAAGTTCAATTGACATATTCTAATTAGGTAACATTTCCACACTGCACCACAGCTTGTTCTCACTGATTTATTGATATTCAGGAGGTTTATTTATTCAGGTAGATTGGCTGTCATTTAAACTGGGAGGAGGTTTGGCAAGGCTGCTCTGTCTCTCTGCCAACAGACCCTCTCCAAGGGTTTACAGTATGTGTGTACTGTATGTGTGTGTCTGTATGTGAATACAAAGGGATTTTCTGTTGTCAAATCTAGATTACATGGATAATGTTTTTTTTTGATTGTGTTCGATAAATGTAAGGGAAGTCTATCGGACACAATTTAGACATAATGACATCAAAACCTTTGTCTTTATGGACCTGGCTTTCTACTTGGATTTGTTTTTAAAGAAAGTGCCCCAAACTACTGCAAAAAAAGTTGTGAAGAACAACATTGCATCAAAACATTATTATTAGAAATCATGTAACACTGCACTGCACCCAAGAGCAAAGGTACACAAACGTATCGGGAAAGAACTGTCCAAATCTGAGATCAACTTTCTTTGTTTATTCATCAGAGCCTCATTTAATCCTAAAACTGAAACTAAAACATTGTCCTAACCAACCTTTTAAATACAAGTCATCTGCTCACACACACACACACACACACACACACACACACACACACACACACACACACACACACACACACACACACACACACACACACACACACACACACACACACACACACACACACACACACACACACACACATTTTTCAGACCCAGGTAGTGGTCTGATAATGCCACAGAGATTAGATCTATAAGGAAGACTGAATTACAGCCAGCATTCATCCTGCCAATACTGTTGACTCAGAGGAAAGGCTGAAGTTTGATACTCCGCAGTGATATGCATTAACGTTATTTTTTCCGCCACTGCTCCAGTGATTCCTTATTTACGATGAAATAAAGCGGCAGTTTGAGTGGTATTGACATTGTCGATCCCTGTTGCATCATAAAGAGCTGCTGTTGTTTGCTCTCCATTCCGATAATGTCTCGTTTATTGATGTTGTTTTAGTATTTTATTCCTTACATACAAAAAGCTTGTTAAACCAACTACTTTTTTATGCATCATTCCCTTTGGCATCCAGTGTTTGCCTTTTCCATTGTTTTTCCTTGCCGCCTCCCCCCGGCAGCGTGCTCTCCCTCGCCAGTATCAAAACTAGGCCAGCCGAACGGGGGAGACACAGAAAATGTTCCAGTGTAGTTTAAATGAGAGATAAAGGCTGAAGTCAAACAGGCGGTGGCGGGGCAGAGCATCGTCGCCGATTCCCCGAGTTGCATCCGAAGAGCTGTCGAGGCGTTCGCTCCCTGCCATGTTTAGAGTGGTGACTGAGCATTTGTAACACCTCCGCCCATGGCTTCCACAACTCTGTCACGTCAGAAGAAATCAATTTGAGAGAGAAATAAAGGAAAAGACAGTAGAGGGGAGACGCGGAGAAGCACATACAGGAGTACAACGAGGGATCTTTTTCTGCTTAGCGAGAAGGAGGTTGAGACATTGCTGGGGCTGGAAACAAAGGAGCTGCACCCTGGTTCCACTATGCAGTCTTATTGTTTTCATTCACAGACAAGAAAGTCTCGCCTCGGCTGGTGCTGTTTGGACTGGGGTGATACAGAATAGCTGAACAGGAAGCCAATGAACAGAAAGCATGTTGAGCGGTGGATCAGTGATCCTGGGTGGAGGGCCTGGGAATCAAACAACCATGGTGTTTATAAATATAAATATATACACTGGTATGAATAAAAACCAGCCGACTATACGAATACATGTTTTAGGCATTCATCAAAGCATACAAACAAGAATATGTTGAACAATGGTTAATTGATTGTGTTATATATCCATCTTCTTGTGAACATACAGAGTTTACACTAATGAATTACTCCGTTTATGTTAGCTATTAATTTATGGCTCGTTGAAAATTGTAGGAATATTATTTCTAGAAAAACCTCCTCTTTTCAATATGTACCTTGTGTTTTAGTCCCAAAGTTAGCACAATGATATCCCAGCATCTCCCTTATTAAGCAAGCCTTCCTTAGCGTTTGAAATGCAAGGAGAAATCTAACTGTGTTTGCACAAATGTAGTTGTATGCACATATCCTTGTAGGAGTTCATAAATAGTCAAGTGCTAAAATAGGACATGGGAACCTGCAGTCAGCACTGTTCTCTTTTATTTTACCAACCCACTCTACAAAAACACCTAACACCTCGACAAACAAGAGGGCTTTATTATCTGTCCCACATCAAATACTAACTGCTGTTTGAAGTTATTGAATGTATATTACAAGCTTAATAAAGGGCTGGGGATGATGTATATCAAGGATATCTATCTTTACAAGGAGAATATTCTTGATTGCAGCAATTCTTCTGTTACTTTAGCTGTGAAATAGTAAAAAAAAAAAAGCCAATGATGTTCGGCACGCTGTCTCCCCTGAGTCACTGACACACTTGATTAGGCCATTGTGATTTTGTTCGAGTGTCTGTCAAGACATAAGACATGTCTGAAATCTACCCGTCTGCTCTAACTTAGTGTGACTTCCCTCTTGTATGGCTATCAGCAGAGCTGCAGCTTATTAGCTGCTTATATGAAACAACAAGCCTTCCTCCTTGTGTCATAACTAAAAAAAAACCTAACCCACAAACATCACACACTGATACAATCACGGAGTGGCAATCCATGTTTTCACAGTGATGGAATATCTGATATCTTTGAGGATTTATCAAACATGGAGGTCTAAAGCAGCTTTACGTCCTTTGATACAGATTTGGTAAAAAAACAAAGAGGCTAAGAGCTAACAACACACAGGTGTAGCTCGGTTAAGAATCAATATTTAAACATCTAACGAGTTTCATCATTCAGTCAACTTTATCCTGTTCTGCAGATCAAATATGGTGAAACTGATTAAAGTTATAATTTCAACGATGTTCTTTGTTTTTATCATGATCCCATATTACAGCCTGGCACTGTGTGTGTCTTGAGAGTAGATGTAAACTCACTACCTTGAGTTAGAGACTGTCCTAAAATGGCAGTAAAGTTATATGATTTATGTCCCTCTAATTTCCATTCAAATCGACCAACTTGACCAACTCTTCCAATACAGTAGCATGTGCAGCCTACTTAGCTAACATTATGTTATTCAACCCTGCTAATATTCCTATGTTGATTTAGAGTTACAGGAACCAACATTAAACCTACCACAATAAATACATCATGACATTAAACGCCTTACACCACAAAACTCACACATACTGCTGCTGACTGCACACGTCCCTAATGAGCCCGCCCCTTTTATAGTCAACATATGTGCATTAAGTATACCAATGTTAAATATTACTTTAAGGTGGTTTATAGTCCTATGAGTGTAAACAAAGAGTCTCTCCTCCCATATCCTTTTATTCCAGCTATTTTAAGCTTATGTTTTTTACTTAATGAGCACAGCCTGTGTGCAGCGATCACAAGACCAACCACTGCATCTAATCCTTCTCTAAAGCGGGTTGCCGCCTGCAAACCGGTGTGTTTCTGTGTTTGGTGCCAGAAATGTAGACAAGCCATTTTACAGGCCACCCCCCCCTCACTCACTCACACACACACACACACACACACACACACACACACACACACACACACACACACACACACACACACACACACACACACACACACACACACACACACACACACACACACACACACACACACACACACACACACACACACACACACACACACACACACACACACACACACACACACACACACACACACACACACACACACTCTCTCTCTCTCTCTCTCTCTCTCTCTCTCTCTCTCTCTCTCTCTCTCTCTCTCTCTCTCTCTCTCTCTCTCTCTCTCTCTCTCCCACACACACACACAACCGCTCTGTGCGGTCTCTTAGGTTGAATCTCTCGGTTTAATTAATCACTAACAGAGTGCTTAATTCATCTATAATTTTAGCAGAGTGGAGTTGATTAGTGTCGAGTTTCCCTCTGGCCCTGTTTAAGTTTTTGATTTCCTTTTCTGTTTTTTCCTCACTCTTCTCTCATCTTTTATAACGGCGGCTCATCAAGGGCTCAGGGACAATCAGCTGGCGGAGTACCCTTTACTCCCTTTTTGAGGATTGTGATTACGATGGCGGCGTATACTCAAAGTTATTGTCGTGGAATCGAGTGGATCCACTTGTGTTTCATTGCTGGCTGCAGGCTATTAGAGTCTTCCTTTCGTTTTTATTTGATAGCCTCTTTTAGCCTGACAGGAGATCAAGGGGAAACTGCGACAAGCTTTCAGAGAGTCAAGTGTCTCTCGCTTTAGTGCGATGTTTGTCGCTGGTATTGACACGTTTCTTTAGCTCAGTTTTAATGATGTTTCGTGATGTGAAATATTTTCAGAATAGTTCATGGTGTCAAACTGATACCTATTTTTTTGAATCCCTTGAGTTATATTAATTCAAGCAGTTATTATTTTCTGTGGTTATAACTGCTGATCATACTGAGTTATTAAGCTTTTTGATTTAATAATGTAGGATGAAATCTGAGTAAAAAGTCAAAAAATGAACTCATTTTATTCATTTTTGTAAGTATACTAAGCTGTCAAGGATCATATAAATAGTGCCAAGTCGATGTATGTGTGTGAGTGGGTATTTGTGTCCTTATTTTTCTTAAGGGTTCTGTGTGACTAGCCTTTGAAATATATTTGAGTGTGTGTGTGTGTGTGTGTGCGCGCCATTTTTGCCTGTCAGTGCGTTTGAGTGTCATGATCCTGAGAGCTTCCGAGAGAGGAAAAGGCCTGAGCTCTTTTTCCCAGGAGTCATCTGCCAATCACTTCCTCAGATTCAGTGGTAAGGAAAAAAATGGAGGGGGAAGAAGGAGACAGAGAAAGAAGAATACAGGGGAAAAAAGAAAAAGAAGAAAGTCTCCCTGCAGAATGACTAAATAGACCTTCAGTGATCTGACGGAGAGGCCTGGAGCTGAATCCCAACTACGCTGTGCACAGTTAAATATCCACACTGAGAATGCCTAGCTTTACCACCCTATTGATTTTAATCATCTCTTAAAAGCTCTGACTTTAAGAAAATAAATCAAATAAGAGCCCCCTAAAGACTGCAGTAAAGAACAAAAAATCCGGAAGATGACCACTGATTGGATTTTGTTGACATCTCCAACACCTTTCGCTCCCTCATATCATGCTTATAGATTATTATAAGGTGCTAAATTCCCCCCCCCCCTGCTCTGGCTGCTGCTGACCGAGTCACGTAAGTGCTCATTAACAGAAATAGATGCTCCCTGTTCACACAGTGGAGCCAGTAATGAGGGTTGAAGCTCAATGACGGGGGCTTGATTGAGAAGGCTTCACGAGGAGTGTGATTGCACTTTTATGACTGGTAGAGATTTCAGAGCAAAAAAGTGTTAAATGGACACTACTCTTATGCTTATTCTTCAATAGCAGCAGGCCAGATGAATTTGCATGGCAATAAGTATTCATTTCAACCACTAGTAATGAAGTTATGGTAATACAGTTGCATGAAAAATATATTCCACGTCACAGACAGATGGTCTTTGATCCCTGAATTTATCTGTTGGGAGAGGATGAAACTAAAAAGAGAAATATACCTCAGACATCATAAAGGATCATCAGAAAGCTAGCATATCAACATTGTAGTATCGTGTATGTTTTACCTCAGCATGTTGCAATTTCAAATGTCTTACTGCATAATGCCATTAAAATATATACTTACTGGGGCTAAGGCATGGTTAGTCCCACACATGGCCACACCAATTATAGCTGAAATGTCCCTTTGTGTAATACTTCTTTCCCCACTGGCTTCACAAATGATCTAGCACTAATTTGTATGGTAGCCATATTGTTGGAGGCTGATTGCGGATTTTGTCCATGGGGAGGAAGCGGGGGCAGCGAGGTCTGCCTCTGAGCTTGGTCAACCTGACAGTGATCCATATCTCTCTAGAGGGCTTCTTTGGGGGGTGTATAGCATTATTACACCATTAAACAAACCTGTGAATGAAAGATTGGTGAGAGGCCTAGGAATGGCAGTGGGGGGTGGAGCGGCAGTGAAAGTGTGGTATGACCTCGGCCGCGTGACGTCCACCCCCATGGGGGTGTCTCAGCTAAAGGATGAGGGGTGGCTACAGGCGAGTCTTGTTCTCAAGTCTTAATGTATGGTGAAAGATTCTTCATGTTACCTGAGCAGACAGTTTGATTGAGAGATGTAGCATTGCAGCAGCCAGCCGATCGATTGGGCCCTGGTGTATTGGCTCACTGTGGAGAAATGTCATCTTAATAAACGATGAATGACACTTGTCTGGTGGAAAGATAGTGGAAAATCCCCATGATCCATTTCTGATGTTTCTGTCTAAAAGTATATTTTAAGTTTTAATCTACAGAACACAATCTGCTGTGTTGAGCAGAGCATTTTTCATTGTAGTTTATGAGTCACCATTTTATTCAAGACGCATAATACATCATCCAAATGACCAGTCTGTGACAGCACTCAAACTAAATGTTTGACTTTTAAACTTTTCTTTTTAAGTAACTTGTTAATTAATAATGCTATATTTTTTTTCTTGTAGAACTTTATAAAGGATGAGGCTTTCATTTCAAATGGTTCCCATTTTTCTGTTTCTATTTTTAATTAATGTTACTATCACTGGGTTTTCTTCTATTTGTCACAGATCATTCATTATTGTTAGCTTTGGAACTTCTGTATTAAGACAATATTGTCTAATTCGGTTTCCAACCAGAGGTCCTACCCCAGGAGTTACCTGTGAAGTGTCAGGGAGTTTAGAGGATTATAACTAAGCTTGACTAATTTGAAACAATTGAAATACCTTTTTTATTTATTAGTCAAATGTTAGGGATATTGTACAGCGAGCATGTCATCATTGTGAAATGATCCCATTCAAGATTATCTGTGTCATTATCTTATCACATGACTACTTGTAAAAATTAATAATTGTTGCACAAAGTAATGATTTTAAACATTATTCCTGATTGGAAATGGTCCTCCAGAGTATGTGTGTCACCTTTCAACTCTTTACATTGAGATCATGAGGTTTTTCAACACACAACATGATCTATGTACCCTGAAGTAAACGGTTAGCTTGCAAAGTATGCAAGGATGAAGTGAGTGGTACACCAACCGGTCGAGTTAACTGCCTGTGTTAAAGGTATGCTTACAGCCATCAACACCACTTGGCCGTGGCTCTTGAAGTACTTTCCTCGCTCTCACAGATATACCATCTCGCTTAAACAGGGGATATCGTCCTGTCCTCCAAACCATATCGTAGTGGTACCCAGTGGGGCTCGCAGCGCCATATAAAAGATAATGGAATATAAAATTGTTTTTCTATCCTCTCGATGTGCCGAGGCTGCGTGCTGAAGGCTTTCCCCACCATTGTCTTTAGGCTCATGAATCTTCTCAATCGCCACCGCTGATCGCGATGAACGCAACACGAGGACATTTACACACCGTCTCGCCTCATAACCCCCCCTCAGCCGACTGGGCGGCCCTTACCGCGGTGCTTAAGGTGGTTGAACTGTGCGGGGAGTTGCTTTAGATCACTATTGTATTTCCCCCGCTGGTGCCACAAAACAGCATATTTCATCTGCTGGACACTTTGAGCTGTCTGCTAGCGGTCCATATCAGGCTGCTGAGGCTGGTGGAGCACCGAAACCCTTTGAATATCCGTGTCTGTGTGGATGAGCAACACATTTCATGGTTAGACAAACTTAATAGGTTTGATTCTAACTATGTCTCAATTCATTTACGTTATCAACCAACATACTCAATTCACAATGCTTTTAGCAATCCTCCTTTAGTAATTATTGATCGCATTTGTTGTCACTTATTAATGTAAGAAAGGGTGTGTTAAGAAAATCAGGGTTTCATTTTCAACCCATTCCTTAAACTCATTATAATCCTTAATTTATGTTCCTGCTTTCACTGTTTTAACCTTAAGCTAACTGCAGAAAAAACTAGTTAAAAATCTGTATCAAAACCTAAGAAAATCTATGCAAAAAAATGTGTCCCATGTGAGACAGTTGGCAAGCTGAGGCTGGTGTGTGTGTGTGTGTGTGGGGGGGGGGGTGTGTGTGTGTGTGTGTGTGTGTGTGTGTGTGTGTGTGTGTGTGTGTTGTGTGTTGTGTGTTGTGTCTGTGTGTCTGTGTGTTTGTGTGATTTCAGGTCCCCTGTTGCCTTGTTGACCACCGTCCAGGCCGACCTCTGCCGACCCTGAGCCATTTGAAAATATGATTGTAATCCTTGTGAGGATTTGGCCTGCGTGTCTATTACCACTGTAATCTGTCACACTGGCATCCAATATTCATTCCACGTCCAGGTTAAGCCCCTCTTTCTGTCTGCACCACCCAGCACCATCTGAGGGAGCGGGGGGGGGGGGGGGGGGGGGGTCCAGTGAAGGTGTTGGCACGACTGGAGCGAGAGAGAGAGGGTTTGAAATTGAGAGAGCACTGCTTCAATCAAGCCTCCGGGTCGGAGGGGAGAAATCTATTGTGGAACACAAGGTCTCATTAATGCAGCAGGGATAGCTTTAACCCCTACACACCGTGCCTCACACACACACACACACACACACACACACACACACACACACACACACACACAAACACGCACGCCTTGCTGAGGAAAGAGAGGTAGAAATGGATAGATGTAAGGTAGGGATTATGCAAGTCTGGGGAAAAGGTGGGAGGAAATCTATACTGCTGATGCAATGACATTTTTACACTCGTGATACAAAGTTGTAAAAGTATCTCGCAAAATATAGAAATGACAAAATGTGCCTATTTATTTAAAACTTAACTATATAGCAGGATTTAAGTAATTTAAAGTAATTTTCCCTGCTGAGGATTAATAAAGTATATCTTCTTCTTCGTCTTACTGTCCTGTAAGAAGAAGAAATATTGATGAAGTTATACTTATCAATTTTGACGATAGTATATTATTGGCAGCCTTTCAGAAGTTAGCTGAGCTTTCCAGGGTCGAGTGTGCATCTTGTACAATGCATGCTGGGATTTATCCACTCATAGAAAGATTGACGATGTCTCTGTGATGTCACTTAGTTTTCTGAAAAAAGCAAAGTTGTCAATTGAGGGACATTTTTATATAGGTTTTTATTTTGTTCAACATCAGAGGTTTGTTCAAATGTTTAATGGTTTTAATAATTAAAACATTTTAATGGTTAATGGAGATCCAAATGCAGCCTATGACCTTAAATCTTAATGTTTAACCTCTATGGCACTTGTAAACACAAGCCTAACATAAAACTCAATATTGTTAGGTCAGCCGTTTTAAGATACAAAGGATAAGAGTGGGATGTGTGATTTGGAAATGATTTGAATTTATTTCCAATAAAACTGTAGCGCAGAGCATGTTCCTTCCCCAACAAGCAAAGGCTGGAGCATGTGGTGAGGAAGCAATTTGTTGTTCTCATTAGGA